>NC_141536.1:23048998-23360748 GCF_021556685.1 Rattus norvegicus | reverse complement strand
AGTGCCCACCTGATCAGGCGGTGAGGTCTCTCTCCCACGGGGTTTGGGAGCAGAGAGCTGCTGCGGTCCGGGATCCGCCGGTGTCTGAACATTTCTTTAGGTGTTTCTCAGCCATTCGGCTTTCCTCAGTTGTGAATTCTTTGTTTAGCTCTGAACCCCATTTTTTGGTTCTTTTTTTGGAGCTGGGGACCAAACCCAGGACTTTGCACTTGCTAGGCAAGCACTCTACCACTGAGCTAAATCCCCAACCCCGGAACCCCATTTTTAATAGGGTTATTTGTCTCCCTGCAGTCTAACTTCTTCAGTTCTTTGTATATTTTGGATATAAGCCCTCTATCAGTTGTAGGACTGGTAAAGATCTTTTCCCAATCTGTTGGTTGCCGTTTTGTCCTAACCACAGTGTTAACATTTCTTGAGCCTGCTCTCTATATGGAACCAGGTGAAAGGGCACAAGATAGGCCCTTAAGTACATGATCCCGGCCCAGTAAGATAACAGGAAGCGTCTCCCAGGAACTAGCAGACCATAGAGTTAGATTACAGTCTTGAAAACAATCTTGAGAAACAGGAAGCTTCTCCTTGTGACTTTTCACTAGTATTCTCTACATTTTCCAATGATGCCATCCCTACCCCTTTGGGTTGCGGTTTCTTCCTTTAAATACCCCTTCTCCCAGCTACTCGGGGTATAACTCCTCTATTCCTGCGTGGGATACTAGTCTCCACCCCAGTGCACTGGTTCCTATCAAAAAACCTCGTGTGATTACAGCAAGGATGGTCTCTCATGAGTTCTTGGGGGTCACGTCATCCTGAGACTTGAGTGAGGGTTTCCCCACTCCGGGGGTCTTTCAGAACAACCAGGCATCATGGGGTCTGGGCTCTCTTTTATGGAATGGGCCTCCATGAGTGTTGATGGCTGTCTTGAGCATAAGACTTGTTTGTATAATAATGTACATATTTTACATTCTTTCTTAAGGAATGTCCTCCCTATCAACATTTATGACTCCATGATAATCTGAGACAACATGAGTCTGGGAGGTGAAAGTGTGACTAATGTCTCAGTAAAATGGTAAATGGGGGTAACTTTTCAGAATAGCCCTTAAGGTGGTGAAAAGAACACTTAAAAACATGAGATCAAAAATATATAATTTCTTGACTGTGCAAATACAAAGGAACAAAGGCAGCTGGACTAATGAGGCAGTGTGTCAAAAAATGCACATGTAGGCAGATGCCTGAGCTCAAGGTCAGGCTGGAACACAGGGAGTCCAGGCCCAGGTGTGGTAGAAACGGAAGTTTTATGATGGGGTCCCACCCACCCAGTTTATCCTCTGGGCATAATAGAGGCAGGGAGATCTCTGAATTCTTTTGCAACCTTGAAAGAAAATGTGTGCTTGCTGTCTCCTAAGAATTAAGGGGCTGGGGTAACAAGATACTGATTCATTGGATAATCTAAAGGAAAACTGAAGTAAATGATTAGACTGATAAAATAATAGTCTGAGCTTATGGTCTGCAGAAGATGAGCTATGCAGAAAAATTGTTTAGAATAGGAGAGAACTGTTTGGAGAACTGTCTGGAGCAGAACATACAGATAGAGATCTCTAGAGAAAGCACAGGAGATAAAGAATGCAGGCTGGAAAGCTGTCTCCAACATAGTATAGGCTTTCAGCTTGAACCCCTAATTTGTAGTAGTTTGTTTTTGCCACTCCCAGACATTGCCTTCTCTCAAAATCAAGCAGAATCTGGCTCTTGGCAAGGGACAGTCTGTTCTAGCATCAGTCTGAATTGTTTAGGGATTTCCAAAGAACCCTTTTGAAAAACAATTCATCCAAATGCAACCCAGTCTCACCACTTGCAGCCTTGCTGGGCTACAAATCTGGCAAGTTCAGACTCCATATTCTCTATTGCTAGAAGTCCTCAATAGAGTCACCCTCATAGATGTCAGGAAGTTTCCACTGCACTGTTTCCATGTCAGTACACTCAATGTTCCCCAATTCCATCTATATCTTCCCACACACTCTCTCCCTACCCACTCCACTTGATCTTTTCTGTTCCCATACCTACTGACCCTGCCCGTCCATCCACAAAAGTTTTTTCTAGTTTCTCTTCCCTGAGAGGTCCATGTGTCCTTCCTAGAGCCTGACTTTTTACCTAACCTGTCTAGGTCTGTAGACTGTAATTTGATGATCATTTACTTAAAAGCTAAATACATTATGTAAATTAATATATACTATATTTGTCTTATTTGTCTTTCTGGGTCTGTGTTAATTCACTCGGTATTATTTTTTTTTGTTATATCCACGTGGCTGCAAATTTATGATGATATTTTTTTAACAGCAGAGCAATATTACACAGTAATTTCACCAATTTTCTTTATCTGTTCTTCAGGTAAGGAACCTCCTGAGTCTCTGGTAATTTATAGAGGGTCCCCCATACTTCCCCCCCCCAAGGCTGCATATTTCTCCTGCCCCCCCTGTGCTTTTCTCCTGTCCCCACAGCCCATATCTGAACCTGTTCCCTTTTTTCCCTCCATCTCCTCTTTCCCACACATATCCCTCCCTCCTTCTGCCTCTGTCCATTATATTTTTTCCCCATCTAAGTGAGATTGAAGCATCTTCTCTTGGGCCTTTTTCTGTGTTGTGTCCTAGGTATTCTGTACCTTTTAGCTAATATCAACATATGAGTGAGTACAAACCATGCATGTCCTTTAGGGTCTTGAATACCTCATTCAAGATAATATTCTCTAGTTCCATCCATTTGCCTGCAAAATTCATGGTATACTTGTTTTTAACAGCTAAATAGTATTCCATTGTGTAAATGAACCATATTTTCTGTATGCCTCTTTCAGTTGAGGGACATCTGTATTGGTTCCCACTTCTTGCTACTACAAATAACTCTTCTATGAACACAGTGGAGCACTTTCTTTTCAAGTATAGTGGGATATCTTTTTGTTATAAGCCTAAGAATAACAAGTGATGGGTCTTCAAGTAGGTCTATTTCCAATTTTCTGAGGAATCTCCAGGTTGATTTCCAGAGTGGCTGTACAAGTTTGCAATCCCATCAGCAATGGAGGAGTGTTCCTTTCTCCACATCACTGTCAGCTTGTGTTGTCAACTGAGGTTTTGATCTTAGCCATTCCCATTAGTAGAAGGTAGAATCTTAGGGTCATTTTCATTTGCATTTCCCTGAAGACAAAGGACTTTGAACACTTCTTTAAGTGCCTCTCAGCTGTTAGAGACTGTTCTGTTGTGAATTCATTTTAGCTTTGTAGCCCATCTTTTACTTGTGTTATTTGGGGTTCTTTGGAGCTTAACTTCTTCAGTTCTTATTTTTTTTTTTGGTTATTTTATTTACATTTCAAATGTTATCTCCCTTCCCAGTTTCCCCTTCACAAGTCTCCTATCCCTTCCTCCCTCCCCCTGCCTCTATGAGGGTGCTACCCCACCAGCCCACCACTTCTGCCTCAGTGGCCTAGCACTCCCCTATCCTGGGAAATCAAACCTTCACAGAACCAAGGGGCTCTCTTCCCAGTGATGCCAAATAAGGCAATCCTCTGCTAAATATCCAGCTGGAGCCATGGGTACCCCCTGTCTGTCCCACGCGCGACCTCGCCAGCAAGAAAACACGCGGGGACATACAAATCCTTGCGGCAGCCAAAACTTTTATTCAATCTTAAGGAGAGCCCTGCGCGCCCGCATGGCGCGGCTTATATACACCCTAGTGCAGCGCATCCACACCTGATTGGTCGCTTACCCATGATCTCATTAGGCACGCCCCGGAGTGGGCAAAGACCTGGCACAAAGGCACTCTTTCACATGCGCACACAGTTAACTTCCTGAAAGGAAGTCGGCTGGCGCGGCGGAGGCCAGCGCCATCTTGTGGTGGCAGCGGCTCTCTACATCTCCCCCTTATTATTTATTTTATAGCAAATCATTTATTTTATAACAAATCATGATCACCCTATCACGTGCAATGAGGAAACCTCAGCGATGTGGAAGGGCTGATCAAAGGATCATTGAGTCTCTCTCATCCCAGTGCAATGGATCCACAGATCCATGGGGTGCAAGAGCAGAGAACTCAGATACCGACTAATTCCTGAGCATAGATAACCAAATTCCAGGGGAGGCCCCTTGTTCAATGGCCACAAGTGCTTGAGTGATAATGGCCTTGTCACATTTCTGTTGAGATCTGAGTTTGCAAACCAACCATACCATGAACACTAATCCACAGCATAGGGCTGCACCAAACAGAGCCACTCCCAATAAGTAGTGGGCACCTCATTTGGTTCTCTTCAGCTGTTACCACCAAAGGCCGTAGTCAAGTTGCTCCTATAATAAAATTTTGAACTCCCAATTGTTAGCAACTACTCCAGAAAGTTCACCCACTGTGTTTGTCTAACAATAGATTGGGGGAGGATAACTCCAGACACTGCAGACAGAATGTCTGCAGCAGTAATGGCTGCTACAATAGCAGCGAAAGTGTCAAGGTCTTTTCCAGGACAGTTCAGGATCAGTCATTTTTCTCTGGAACAACCAGCAGACAATGGAACCATTTCTGAGATCTGTACAACCAGGGCAGAGTTCCCCAGTCCACAGCAGCTTTACGCAGGTGGCATTCCTGTGAAGCTACAGTCTGTAAAATGACCAGTTAAGGCAGCAAGAGTCACCAGGGAATGAGGGGGGCAGCAACGGCTGGAGTCCAGTCTTCTCCAGAAAGCAGCAGTGCGCAGAGGGTCAGAGAGTGGGCCATAGTGGGACGGGACACACGCAGCGGTAACACTGACTGCAGCAACGCCAAAATCTCTGTGATGACAAATGAGGAGGGGGAATCTTTCATCTTCCTCTAAGGGCAGAGGAATGACTCCAGGGACCCGAACCACGAAAGCTGAATCTTCATGTAACCAGGATCAGCAAGTCTCACCCGCCACTCAGGCAGCTGGCACACTCTTGTAGCATCCTGTAGAAAAACCACAAACATTCCCTCTTCCCCATATAAAATATCTGGACAGGATCATGTCAATACGTGGATCTCTCTATTTCACCTAGGCAGAAGTATGCCTAGTTGGTAGGGTAACATAAACTTTGGCATCCAAATTTTAAAATTGAAATAAAAGGAGCATTATTTAGCCTACAGGGATAACTCCCCCTTTTTATTTATTAAGATATAGTAAAGATATTATTTATTAAGGTAAGTCCTCGAGGATTAAATTGAGGACACTGAGCACTTGTATTTATAAATTGACTTGTATACCAAATTATTGTCTCCAGCATTATTGTTTTGGATATATAAAGAATGAGATTTTTTGACTAATTGTTCCATGTAAGACCTATAATCTGTCTGGTGTCATAGTCCTCCCTTGCTAAAGAGCCCAGACAATCCAGTTTGAGTTTTTAAATGTCCTATAAAGGAACAGTACTTAGTGCTCTTAACCACTAAGCCATTTCTCTAGCACCTCACAAACTTTATTTACCTAAACATAAGCATTAATTAGAAATGTCAAATCTTGTAAATATTGTCCAATTTCAGTCTTACTAGAAATCCCTGAGCTGGCAGGGTGAGGCTGGGAGTTGAAAGTAAGCAAATGGAGTCTTCCTCTTTTCATGAGGGTGTGTTATCAACTCCATTACCATTTTTAAAGAGCTGGGTCTTTATTGGTTTAGTTGTCTGAGCCAGAGCACTGAAAGGACAGTGAGTTGTCAGACAATTTACACTGAAATCACACACTGATTTTAAGTAGAAAACCCTGTCTCTAATAAAGCATTAAGTAATTGAAATCAATTGTAAACCACAAGCCACACATTGGCTATCAGTATGTGAATTGAAAGCTTGATTTAAAAACAGTGGCTAAACTAAGGAATTTAATAATCTGTGTTGAAGCAATAGAAACTCAAGAGAATAAACAAGTGATCCAATCATACATGTAGCCTTTTCATTAGATGAACCACCTATAAATACACTAAGCGCATTTCCTATGGGTTGTATGCACAAATATACAGGAAGTACAAAAGCATGTAAAGAGTAAAATTATCAATTTTGCCTGAAAAATGTGTATATGTAATAGGCCAAATATCAGTATTTCGTAATAACCAATTTGATTGTGGTCTGGAATAAAGTATGTTTCACCAGGTTTCTTTTTAAAATACTTCCATGACTCTAGCCTACAATTCTGTATTAACACACCTGAAACTTTATCTCCAATATGCATAACAAAGACCTAAGTCCTCTGGTAGGGTGAGGTACTTAGCCAATTAACATATCCTTAGAAGCTTAAAATTAGCTTCAAATGTCTTGTAATGGCGGAAGCTATCCTGGCCTTCCACGTGGGGCGCAGTGGAAGCCAGCGCCATCTTGTGGTGGCAGCGGCCCTCTACACCTGTCTACCCTTTGGTTTGGGTTTTTGTCCGTGGGAGCATTGGGGGCTCTGGTTGGTTGATATTGTTGTTCCTCCTTTGAGGAAAACCCTTTCAGTTCCTACAGTTTTTTCCCTAACTTCTCCATTGGGGTCCCTGCACTCAGTCCAATGTTTGGCTGTGTACACCACATCTCTATTGGTCTGGCTCTGGCAGAGCTTCTCAGGGGACAGCTATAGTCATCAGTAAGCACTTCTTGGCATCAGCAATAGTGTCTGGATTTGATGTCAGCAGATGGGATGGATGCCTGAGTGGGATAGTCTTTAGATGTCCTTTCGTTCTACTATTTGTCCCTGTATTTCCTTTTGACAGGAGGAATTCTGGATTAATATTTTTGAGGTAGGTGAGTGACCCCATCTCTCAGCTGGGGACCATGCCATATCTTTTGGCTATGATCCCTCTATTGGATATAGGGTTAGTAAAGTTCTTTTTCTCTCCAGTCACTATGTTGCAAATTTGTCCTACTGACTGTGTGTTTCATCTTTTCAGATTCATGAAGTCCCATTCAATGATTGTTGACCTTAGAGCCTGAGCCATTCTGTTCAGGAAATTTCTACCTGTGCCAATGAGTTTGAGGCTTTGTCTCACTTTCTTTCCTATTAGTTTTAGTGTATCTGGTTTCATCTTGAGGTCCTTGGTCCACTTGGACTTCAACTTGTGCAAGGTAATAAATATGAATCTATTTTCATTCTTCTACATACAGAAAGCCGGTTAGACCAGAAAACTTTATTGATGAGGCTTTCTTTTTTCACAGTATATTTTGGCTTCTTTGTCAAAGATCAAGTGTACATAGGTGAATGGGCTTATATCTGGGTGTTTGATTCTATTCCATTGATCAAACTGTGCATCTATGTAACACTATTTTGAGGTCTTTATCACTATTGTTTCATAGTACAGCTTGAGGTCAGGGATGTGATTCCCCCAGAAGATCTTCTATTGTTGAGAATTTTTTTCGTTATCCTGTATGGATTTTTGTTTTTTGTTTTCTTTCATATGAAGTTGAGAATTTCTTTTTCCTTGTATATAAAGAATTGTGTTGGAATTTTGATGTGGATTACATTAAAACTGTATATTGCTTTTGGTAAGATGGCCATTTTCACTGTGTTAATACTACCAATCCATGAGCATGGAAGACCTTTCCATCTTCTGAGGTCTTTTTCAATTTCTTTCTTTAAAGCTTCGAAGTTCTTGCCATGCAGATCCCTCACTTGCTTGGTAAGAGTAAAACCAAGATATTTTATATTATTTGTGGGTATTGTGAAGGATGTTGTTTCCCTGTTTTCTTTTTCAGCCTGTTTATCATCTGCATAAATAAAGGATACTGATCTGTTTGAGTTAATTTTATATCCTGCCAGTTTAATGATGCTGATTAGCAGCTGTAGGAGTTTCACTGGTGGAATTTTGGGGATTGCTTATTTATACTATTACGTCAATCTGCAAAAAGTAATACTTTTTATCCTCATTTCCAACTTGTATTCCTTTGTTCTCCTTTTGTTGTCAAATTGCTCTAGTTAATACTTCAAGTATAATACTGAAGAGATAAGGAGAAAGTGGGCAACCTTATCTTGTCCTTGATTTTAGTAGAATTGCTTCTAGTTTCTCTCCATTTAATTTGAAGCTGGCTGTTGGTTTGCTATATATTGTTTTTATTATGTTCAGGTACATGACTTGAGTTCCTGATCTCTCCAAGAGTGTTAACATGAAGGGGTTTTAAATTTTCTTAAAGGCCTTTGCAGCTTCTGATGAGATTATGATGTGACTTTTATCTTGAGTTTGTGTTTATAGTGTATTATGTTGATGAACCTTCATACATTAAACCATCCCTGCATTCCTGAGATGAAGCATCTTTGATCATAATGAATGATGGTTTTAATGTGATTTTAGATTCTGTTTGCCAGAATTGTATTGAGTATTTTTGCATTGATATTAAAATTGAATTTGACTGAAAAATTTATTCCACACAAATGGTACGAAGAAACAAGTTGGATTAGCCATTCTAATATATAATGAAATACACTTTCAACCAAAATTAAACAAAAGATGGGAAGGACATTTCATATTTGTCAAAGGGAAAATCCACCAAGATGATATCTCAATTCTGAATATCTATGTCTCTAATGCAGTGGTACCCACATTTGTTAAGGGCAGATTTCTAAAGTTTAAATCACACATTGCAGTAAACATATACTGTTGTAGACTTCAACATTCTATTCTCGCCAATGAAAAGACCGTTCAGACTGAAACTGAAGAAAGAATCAATGAAACTAATAAACATAAAGAATCAAATAGACCTAATAGATATCTATAGTACATTTTACCAAAACAAAGAATAAACCTTCTCAGCACCTTGTGGGGCCTTCTCCAAAACTGACAATATACTTGTACTCAAAAAAAGTCACAACAGTCACAACATAATGAAAATAAGTGTCTTTTATTTTATCAGAGCACCAGGGATTAAAACAGGAATTCAACAAATACAGAAACATTAGAAAGCCAACAAATTAATGGAATCTGAGCAACTTCCTACTCAATGACCACAGGGTCAAGGAAGAAAGAAAGAAAGTAATAAATTGAAGGCTTTCAATAATTAAATGAAAATGAATGCACAACACACCTAAAATAAAATGGGATACAATGAAAGCAGGACTAAGAGAAATGTTCATAACACTAAGTGCCTTTATAAACAAGTTAGTGATGTTTCATACAAGTCATTTGACAGCACAGCTGAAAGCTCTACAAAAAAATGAAGCAATCTCTAACACGAAGAGTAGAGGGCAAGAAATAGTCAAACACAGGACAGAAATGATTAAGTTAGATAAAAAGGAGAAAAACACAAAAACACAAAAAGGCAACAAAACCAAGAGTTGCTTCTTTCAACAAAACAGATAAATCCTTAACCTAATTAACTAAAATGCAGGGAGAGAATATTCAAATTAACAAAATCAGAAATGAAAGGGGGGACACATAACAACAGACATAGGAATTCCAAAGAATCATTAGGTCTTACCTCAAAAATTTGAACTCCACAAAAAATTGGAAAATCTGAATGAAATAGATGATTTCACAGATAGACACTTATCAAGGGGAAATCAAGATCAGGTAAATAATTTGAGTAGGAATATAGTCCATAAGTGAAAAGAAGCTTTCACTAAAAATATTCCCTACAAAAAAGCTCAGGATCATAAGGTTTAATGTAAAATTCCACCATTCTTTCAAAGAGCATCTAATACAAATTCTCCTCATATGTTTGCACAATAGAGAAACAGAAGAAACAATGCCAAATTTCTTCTATGAGGCCACAGTCACCATGACACCTATACCACACAAAGACTTCACCAGGAAAGATAACTTCAGACCAACCTCCCTTATGATCCTTGATGCAAAAATAGTCAATAAAAACACTCACAGATAAAATTTAAGAACATATCAATAACATTGTCCAACATGAAAACTAGGTTTCATACCTGAAATGCAGAGATAGTTGAACATATGAAACTCCATCAATGGAATCCACCATATAAGCAAACTGAAAGAAAAAAAGCTTCATGGTCATCTTATTAGATGCTGAAAAGGCCATTGACAAAATTCAATATTCCTTCATAATAAAAGTCTGGATAGATCAGTGCTAGATGGTACATAACTAAAGACAATAAAGGTAATATACAACAAGCCCATAGTCAACATCAAATTAAATGGAGAGAAACTTAAAGCAATTCTAGTAAAATCAGGGACAACATAATTCTACCAGGGAACTCCTAGAGCTAACAAACATCTTCAGCAAAGTGATAGGATGCAAAACTAACTCAAAAACTTCAGAAGACCTCCTGTGTACAAATGATAAGCATACTGAGAAAGAAATTCAGATAAAATACCCCGTACAATATCTACAAAGAATATAAAATATCTTGGTGTAACTCTAAACAAACAAGTGAAAGACCTTTATGGCAAGAAATTCAAGTCTTTGAAGAAGGAAATTTTAGAAGACATCAGAATATACAAAGATCTCCCATGCTCATGGACTGGAAAGATTAACACAGTAAAAATGGCCATGTTCCCAAAAGCAATCTACATATTCAATGCAATTTGCCTCAAAATTCCAACATATTTTTTATGGATTTTGAAACAATATTCAATCTTCATATGGAAAATAAAAAAAAACAAAAATAAAAACAAGTATAGTTAAAGCATTCATGTACAATATAAGAAGTTCTGGAGGTATTACCATCCCAGACTTCAAGCTGTACTACAGTGTAATAGCAATAAAAACTGCCTGGTATTTATATAGAAACAGACAGGTTAATCAATGGAATCGAATTGAAGATTCACAAATAAATCCACACACACTTATGAGCACTTGATTTTTTGACAGAGAAACTAAAATTCTACAATGGACAAAAGAATATCTTCAACAAATGGTTGAACACAAATAGGTGCAAATCTATCACCCTGCATACAATTCAAGTAGATCAAAGACCTCAAAACAAAACTAGGTCCACTAAATCTGGTAGAAGAGAAAGGAATAACATTTTACAAGTTGGCACAGGAGACAACTTCTTAAATAGAACACCAACAGTTCAGTCACTATGTTCAACAATTAATAGAATACTAACTCATTAACCTCAAAATTTCTAAGGTGAATGGCACCATCACAAGGACAAAATAACAGCCTATAGAATAGGAAAAGATCGTCACCAACCCCACATCCAACAAAGGGATGATATCCAAAATATATAAAGTACTTAAGAAACTAGACATCAACAAACTAAATAACTCAATTTAAAAAATGGGGTACATTTCTAAACAGGTAATTCTTGACAAAGGATTATCTCAAATGGCTGAGAATCACTTAAAGCAGTATTTAACTTTCTTAGTCATCAGGGAAATGCAAATCAAAATGGCTATGAGATTCCATCTTGCACTCATCAGAATGGAGAACATCCAAAATTCAAGAGACAATGCATGCAGTCAAGAGAACCCATCTCCATTGCTGGTGGGGTGAAAACTTTTACAACCACTTTGGAAATAAATTTGGTGGTTTCCCAGAAAATGGGTAATAATTCCAACTCAAGATCCAGCTATATGACTCTTGGGTATGTACCCAAAAGAAGCTCTGTCATATTACAAGGACACTTGTTCAACTATATTCATAATAGCCAGATACTGGAAAAAATCCTCAATGTCCCTCAACCAAAGAATGGCTGAAGAAAATGTGGTACATTTAGACAATGGAATATTATTCAGTCATGAAAAACAATGAAAACATGAAATTTGCAGATGGAGATACACAATATCTTCCTGAGTGATATAACCCAGACACAGAAAGCCAAACATTGTATGTCCTTACTTATAAGTGGATAGTAACCATGAAATACAGGATAACCATGCTACATTCTATAGACCCAATGAAATGTGCCCAATGTGGGGATACTTAAATTTGACTGAGAATGGGGAATAGAATAAACACTGAAGGTGGATGGAGAGAGGGAATGGAGTGAGAGGGGGGTTGAGGAGAGGAGCAAGAGTAGTAAAGTTGAGGGAGGATGAGAGAGAGAATATGTGGACAGAAAACTGGAGGCAGTGGTCTCTGGGATGAGCTGGAAGCCTAGGACAATGGAAACTCCCAGGAATATATGAGGGTGAGCCTAGCTAGACTCAGAGCAGTGAAGGATATGGAACCTGTAATGGTCATTTACTGTAAATAGAAACCACTTCCAGAGGAGGTGTTGGTACATTAGTCTGACCACAAAACCGTAGACCACAATTTCTCCTACAACAGGATGTACCAGAAGTGAAGATGTATCAGAAATTGAAGGAGTAGCTTATCAATGACTGGCCCATCTAGAGACCCATGCCATGAGAGAGAGAACACCCAGACACTATTAAAGATTTTCTGCTATACTGCCCGAAAGGTGACTAGCATAACTGTTATCTAAGGGGCTTCACCTAGTAACTGGTATAAATATATGACAAGACTCCCAGCCAGTCATTAGGTGGAACTTGAGGAATCCTATGGAATATGGGGATGATGGATTGAAGGAACCAGACAGGTCAAGGGTACCAAACGAAAATACTCAGAACCAACTTAACCTGGGCCTAAAGAGGCCCACAGAGACTGAACCACTAAACATAGAAGATACATAGGATATACTTAGTCCCTGGCATATATGTAACAGTTGGGCACTTTACAGTTCATATGTGACACCTGACAGCAGGAGCAGGATTTGTACACAACTCTGTTGCCTATTAGTGGATCCCTTTCCCCTAACTGGGATGCCTTGTCTACTCACAATAAGAGAACATGCACCTAGTCCTACGACAACTTCATATTCCAAGGCAGGTTGATATTCATGGTAGGCTTCCGTTTTCTGAGCCTTTTTTCAGGAGAAAGAGAAGACAAGAGGATGGCCTGCAGGTATCATAAGAGGGAGGGACTAGAAGAAAGGAGGGAGGGAAAGCTATAATCAAGATAAGAAGTAAATAAATTAATAAATAAAAAGAAAATTATTCATTTTAGATTTTCCAATTTGATGGAATAAAGGTTTTAAAGTACATCCTTATAATTCTCTGTAATTTTTGTGGTATTGGTTATTACATGCCCTTTTTGTTTCTAATTTTTTTAATTTGGATAGTCTATGTCTTTTATTTACTTTGGACAAGGATACTGTGTGTCATTGATTTTCTCAACCCTTTGTTTAATTGATTTTTTTTATATACCTCTCTTTGTTTCTATTTTATTGATTTTAGCCCTTAGTTTCACTATTTCTTGTCCTCTTCTTCTCTTGGGTGTGCCTTTTTTTTATTCTAGAGCTATCAGGTTTGCTGATAGTTGCTAGTATGAGATCTCACCTCCTTTTTTCATAGGCACATAGTGTTATGAACTTTCCTCTTAGCACCACTTTTATTTTGTCCCATACTTTGCAGTATGCTGTGTATTTATTTTCATTGCATTGTAGAAAATCTTTAATTTCTTTCTTAACTTCTTCTTGACCTGTTTTTATTCCTTGGTAAATTGGAATATTTGTAAGCTTTACGTTGTTTTTATTGGTGGTGACATCCAGCTTTAATCCATGGTGACCTGATAGAATACAGGTAGTAACTTAAATTTTCTTATATCTATTGAGACTTACTTTACGTTATTTTATCAATTTTGGAAAAAGTTCCATGAGGTGCTGAGAAGAAGGTGCATTCTTTTGTGTAATTTTCTATAAATATCTCTTAAGTTCATGTGGTTTATAACATCAGTTAGCTCCAGAATGTCTTCGTTTAGTTTGTCTGGAAGAGAAGTCAATTCATGAGTGTAAGGTATTGAAGTCTCTCATTATTGATGACTGATTCTGTGATTTAAGTTGTAGTCGTGTTTCTTTTACAGAAATGGGTACTCCTTTGTATGTGGCAAAGATGTTAACAATCAAAATGTCATCTACATGGATTTTTCTGTTGAATGCTAATTTTCTTTCTGGATATTAAATTGCTGCACCAACTTGTTTCTTAGGTCCAACTCTTTGGAATATCTTTCCAACCCTTAATGCTGAAGCAATGTTGAAGTATGTTTCTTATATACAGCAAATGGGTTTATCCTACTTTAACATCCTTTCTTTTTTCCTGTATCATTTTATTAAGGAATTGAGGCCATTGATATTGAGAGATATCAATGACCAGTGATTGTTAATTCCTGTTATTTTGTTGGTGATTTCAACGTGTAGCCAACCTTCTTGGTTTGGACTTTTACTTCTAGCAACTTTGTAGGGCTGAATTTTATACATAAATATTGTTTAAATTTGACGTTATAATGAAATGCCTTATTTTCTCCATCTGTGACTGAAATTTTGGCTGGCGTCTGTGGTTTAATTAGGTCTGTAGAATATCTGTCCAAGCCTTTTTGGCTTTTTTATTCCCTAGTAGAAGTTAGGTGTAATTCTAATAGGTCTGCCTTTTGTGAGTAAGTGAATGAGTGAATGAGTGTGTAAGTGTGTGTGTGTGTGTGTGTGTGTGTGTGTGTGTGTGTGTGTGTGTGTTTTATTAAAGCTTTTAATATTCTTTCTTTGTTCCATATGTTTAGTGTTTTTGTTATTATCTGCTAAGAGGACTTTCTTTTCTGGTCTACTCTATTTAGTCTTATGTGGACTTTGATAGGGGCAAGCCCCCAAATTAGGTCTGGTGTAACATAGCACACACTTTATTATTACATACACCTCTAGCTAAGGAACCATTGACTTTTCTGGTTTGTTTGGGCTTTGTTTGTGAGAGCAGGGTGATCCAACAAAAGCCCACCTCAGCACAAGATGAAACTAAGGAAAGCTATTACCCTAGATCTTCCCCACTTCACAACTCTCAGCCAAGTCAGCTTGTCAAAGTTTCTTTTCCTAGGCAACTCTGGTGGTTTATATATATTTGGAGAGAGTCCTTGTGAATTTTGTAACTTTTAGGAGCTCTTTGAGCTAGTAAGTTCACTCTTTTGTCTTTCCCTTTGTATGTTTCATTCTTTTCCCTGAGTCTTAGGGTTCTTCCTCTTTCTTCCAGGAGAAAATGTTACAATTTAGAAGAAAAAGCTTCACAGTAGGATACAATATGTGTAAACTGAAGCAGGCCAATGAAAGAATAATGAAGAATAAACACTTAATTGGTCTTAATAATAAAGAAATAGTAACATCAGTATCTGCCAGTATGTAATGATTCTATATTTCTCTTTTATTACTCTGTCCTCGGACTGTTAAAAAATTGGCTCAGATATATAAGAAATATTCTCAGTGTTTAGGGCAATTAAACAAAATCTCCACCATTACACAGCAAATAAGTAAGACCTGAAGGCCTCCACTTCAATTTTATTTATACTTTACTCTCTACCAAATTATAATGTTTTACCAGTGATACCACAATATATTAATAAGACTTTCAAAATGTACAGTCAAAACCTAGAGTTACCTTCTAATAATTTCATTGGCAGCCTGGAAAGAACCATTGCACAAGTTTTTGTTTCCCTATATTGCATCCTACATGAATGTGTATCATATTTTCACTGAAAAAGTCTTCAATAAAATGCTAAGTTTTTAAATTTATTGGTCTCTGATATATTATTTCTTGAAGACAGTTTCCCCTCCCTCCTCTCTTCCAAGTCCCTCCTCCATACCTCTCCTCTCTCATAGATCTACTCCACCTCCATTTCCCTTCAGAGAAGAATAGGTCTCCCAGGGATATCAATCAAACATAGCATATCAAGTTGAAGTAAGACCGAGTACATCCTCTCATACAAATGCTGGATGAGGCAACCCAGTGGGAGGAAATGTATTCCAAAAGTAGGAAGAGTCAGAATAGCTCCTGCTTCTACCATAAGAAGTCCCACAAAAACCTCAAGGCTACACAACCATAACATGTAAGCCAAATACCTAGATCAAACCAACTCAGAATACCTGACTGTCACTTCATTCTCTGTAAGGTCCCTTTGAGCCCTGACAAGTTGATTCTGTGTGCTAGTTTCTTGTGGTATCCTTGACTGCTTTGGCTCTTACATTTCTTCCTTGCCATGTTTGGCTATCTCTCTGCATCTGCTCCCATCAGTTTCTAGATGAGAGATGAAGTCTTTCTAATGATGATTATGCTGGGCTCTATTCTATCTCTACGTAATTTCTTTTTTTTTCTTTTCTTTGCCTCTCCTCTCTTTTCTCTTTTCTTTCCTTCTTTCTCTCTTCCTTCCTTCCTTCCTTCCTTTCTCCCTCCCTTTTCTCCCTTCCTTCCATTCTTTCTTTCTTTCTTCTTTCTTTCTTTCTTCTTTCTTCTTTCTTTCTTTCTTTCTTTCTTTCTTTCTTTCTTTCTTTCTTTCTTTCTTTCTTTCCTTTTTTGGTTGTGTTTGGTTCCATCCTAGGTCTCTGAACTATTCAGTCTGCTTCCAGACCCAACAGGAAGTATCAGACATGTGTTCCCTCTAGTGGTATGGGTCTCAAGTTGGACTAGTCACTGGTTAGGCATCCCCATATTTCTATACCGCATTTACCACAGCACATCTTGCAGGCAAGACAAATTGTAGGTCAAAAACTTTGGAACCAGTTTGCATCCTAGTGCCTCCATTGGAAGCCTTGCCTGATTACAGAAGGTGGCTTGCTCAGGCTCCCTACTTTCCATTACTAGTGATTTTCACTGGGGTCACCTACACTGATTCCTGGGAGTTCCCATTGCACCAGGTTTCCACCTTGTCCAGAAACACTCCTGAATTCAATTCATCTCTCCCAGTACTTTATTCCTCAATCCCATCCCCTCTTGATCACTGAGCCAATGTGTTCAAAGCTATTCCTCAATTTCTCTTCTATCAGGTTTAGTGTTTCTGGTTTTATGTGGAGATATTTGGTTCATTTGGATTTGAGTTTTGGGCAGAGTGATAGATATGGATCTATTTTCATTTTTGTACAGGCTGACATCCTGTTAGAGCAGCACCATTTGTTGAAGATACTTTCTATTTCTGTTGTTTATTTGTGGCTTCTTTATCAAAAATCAGGTGTCTATAGGTGTGTTGATTGATGTTTGGGTCTTTGATTTAATTCCATTGATCATCCTGTATGTTTTTATGCCAATACTTTGTGGGTTTTATTACTATAGCTCCATACTACAGCTTGAAATAAGGGATTATGATATCTTCAGAATTTCTTTTTTTTTGTAAAGGATTATTTTAGCTATCTTGGGTTTTGTTATATTTGCTCTTTGTTTTTATATATGATGTTGGGTATTGTTCTTTCATGATCTGTAAAGAATTATGTTGGGATTTTAGCAAAGATTGCATTGAATCTGTATATTGCTTTTGGTAAAATGGCCACTTTCACTATGCTATTTCTATTGATCCATGAGCATAGAGGACCTTTCCATCTTCTAATATTTTCTTCAATTTCTTTTTTTGAAGAAATGAAGTTCTTCATACAGGTCTTTAATGTGCTTAGTTAGAGCTAATTAATTTTTTTCATTATTTGTGCCTATTGTGAAGGGTGTTGTTTCCTTAATTATTTCTCAGCTTGTTTTTTGTTTGAATAAAAGAGGGTTACTGACTTTTTTTTAAGTTATCTTGAATCCAGAAACTTCACTGAATGCATTTATAAGCTGTAGAAATTCCTATGTAGAATTTTTGGGGACACTTATTTGTACTATCCTCATAGTAATACTTTGACTTCTTTCTTTCAAATTTGCTTCTTGGGTCCATTTGCTGAGAAAGGAATTTCCTACCCTTTTCTCTAAGTAGTGTGTATCTTTGATGTTGAGGTTTGTTTCTTGTATGCAGCAAAAGAATGGATCCTCTTTTTGCATCCATTCTGTTAGCCTGTGTTTTTGTTTTTTTTTTTTAATTGGAAAATTGAGTATATTGATATTGAGAAACATTAATGACCAATGTTTGTTAATTGTTGCTGCTGGTGGTGGTGTTATGTGTGTGTGTGTGTGTGTGTGTGTGTGTGTGTGTGTGTGTTCTTTTGTTTTTCTTGTGTAAGATTATTTTTCCTGTGTTTTTATGGGGGTAGTTTACCTCCTAGGGTTGGAGTTTCCCTTCTGGTATCTTCTGTAAACCTGAATTTGTAAATAGCTATTGTTCAAATTTGATTTTGTCTGGAATATCTTGTTTTCTGTATCTATATTGATTAATAGTTTTCCTGAGTAAGCTAGTCAGGACTGGCATCTATAGTCTCTTAGCGTCTGCAAGAAATCTGTCCAGATCTTTTTGGCTTTTTGAGACTCTGTTGAGAAAGCAGAGGTGATTTTTTTAGGTTTTCCTTTATATGTTACTTGGCCCTTTTCCCTTGCAGCTTTTAATATCATTTCTTTGTTCTCTGTGTTTAGTATTTTGATTACTATGTGGCAAGGGTTCTTTATTTTCTGGTACAATTTATTTTGTGATTTGTAAGCCTCTTGTATCTTTATAGGCATGTCCTCATTTACATTAGGAAATGTTTCTTCTAGAATTTTGTCTAAAATGTTTTTGGGGCATTGAGCTGGGATTCTTTTCCTTCTTCTATTCCTTTTTTTTTTTTTTTGGTTTGATCTTCTCATAGCATTCCAGATATTCTGGATGTTTTGTGTCAGGAATTTTTAGATTTAACATTTGGACTGGAGTATTAATTTCTTCTATTATCTCTTTTATGCCTGAGATTTTCTCTTTTATTCTTCTGGTGATGTTTGCATCTATCGTTCCTTTTTGCTTACTTAGATTTTTCTCCTCCAGAATACCCTCAGTTTAGGTGTTGTTGTTGTTATTGTTGTTATCATTATTATTATCATTATCATTATTATTATATTGTAATTATTATTAATTTTGCTTTTGTCTTTCCATTTTCAGGCCTTAGACACTTTTATCCATTTCCTGCAACTGTTTTTTTTCAACTTTCTTGTCACACTTTAAGTGATTTATTAATCTTTAATTTTTTGTGTGTGTTTTCATATATATATATATATGATTTATTAATTTCCTCTTGAAGAACCTCTATCATCTTCATAAAGTTGGTCCTCTTGTTATTTCATTGTGCCAGAATGTTCAAAGGTTGCTGTTGTAGAATACCTAGGCAAGATGGTACCATAATGCCATAGTCATTGTTGATCGTTTTCTTACACTGGAGACTAGGCTCTTCGGTTTGGGATGAATGTAGGTCTAGGATCCAACTTCTGTTTTTGTAAGATGGATGTTTTGTTCTTTGGTTTCTGTTTCTTTCACCGGCATTTATGGGTGACCATTTTTGACTCCAAATCCTTCTGCAGCAGTGGTACTCTACCAGTTCTTCATGTTGTGGTATGTATCAACCATAAAACTATTTCAATGCTTTTTATATAGCTGTAATTGTCCTACTGTCATGAGGTGTAATGTACATATTTAAGGGTATCTGATGTATAACACTCTATGTGTGAAGTCTGTGCCACAGCATCTTGGTTAAAAAAATCTTCAACCAAACTCACTGAACAAGACCACCAACAAACTGCCAAGCATTAGCCCTTGGGATATATGGTAATGCCTGTTGCGTGAAATGTTGGCAATTTAAATTTGCCTTCCAACTCTAGTCTGAATGTATTTGGTATCCATCACAGCTTTTCTTTTCCTTTAGGAACAGTGAGATCCATTTATAAGTTAGACATTTCCATTCATTCAGCCCACAGCATCAGCCTTGGTTGTCTATAACTCATTTTACAGAGATCCTGCTTTAGGATGCATGTACTTATTTAATCCAATCCACTGTTTTCTGAAAGGAGAGAAATTACACATTCATTATTATTAAGCTTTGGTGTTACTTGGACAATTTTATTCAATAATATAATGTTTCTCATATTTAGCATAAGTTTATTAACTTCTTATTAATATTTAAAGTTTGGGTTTTTACATTTATTTTGGTAAAGCATTTATTTTTAATATTCATGGGTAATTTTTGCTACTTCAGACGTTTATAGGTTAGGTTTGTGTCTGAAATTATGTTGTTTATAATACTCTGCAAGAAAGGTCACTCTTCCTGCGTGAGTGAGCTGTTCTCTCAAACCTCTAGTTTTCTGTGAAGATAATATCTGGTTCTTTTCCTCAGACCAAAGTCATTATACTTAAAGAATAGGTCTTTACTACATCCTTCCTTTATATCAAACAGAATCAGGAAAAAAGTGCAAGGGAAGTCTGGGTGTCCTTCTTTAAAATATCAGAAGTATCAGGGAAATCAGAGGAAAGCATCCATTATTTTCTCTTTCAGCCTTCATATATGTCATAGTGAGTATTTTTTAAAATAATGTTCTAAATGAAAAGATTTAAATTTAGGTAATCACTGTCGAGTTAGTTGATAGGGTTCCACTCTGCATAGTGTCTCTCTCTCTCTCTCTCTCTCTCTCTCTCTTTCTCTCTCTCCCTCTCTCTTCTTCTCTCTCTCCTCTCATCTCTCCTCCTTCCTCTTTCATCTCTCTATCAATAATTTTCTTTATTCTTGAGAATTTTATACATGTATACAGTGAAATATGACCATGTCTAGCCTACATTTCTTCCCTTGATCTCCACACAAATGACATTTAACCTGTTTCTTGTCACTCCCATTGTCTTTATTCTTTGATATTTCTTATGGTGCTTAAGATGAACTTTTCATTTAAAAATCATTACTGTTTATTTGACAGTTTTTCTTCTTCTAAAACATGACTCTCTTGGACATGTAGTGACCTGATAGTTGATCAAGATCTCCAATGCCTATGACTCTAAAAGTATTCAATCTTACTAAGATGGGACATTTATAGGACATGAATTTGGGATACTTTTGCATCTAATGAACTGAGCAATAACAATCTGGCTTGAGAGTTTTAGTTCTACAATGGTACAAATTGACAAACCATCAGAAGAAGCACCATTCTAGAACCTGAGCTCTAATTTTTCACATTCCTAATTCTATTGAATGGAGATACTTTGCCTGCACATTCTACATAACAGAATGTCTTCAAGTTGCAGAATGGTGACTTTTCTTCCCTGACTATGTTGCATTATATGTCTAGGAAACATGTAAAATTTCTATTATCAAGACTTCATTACAATATCCAAAGTATTTAATATTTAAGTCATAATATTGGGTTTTATCAAGTCAGTTTTATTGAGTATGGAGGCTTAATTCAGTGCTATATTGTAAATAGGAGGGTCTGAGTTTGACACAATTGTAGTAGGAATCCAATAGCATGATAGATTTTAAGCATTTATTCCCTGTTCTTTGGAATAATGAGGAATTCAGAAGTCTTCACAGATCTGATTGTCAATCCTTCTAAAATCATAAACCCAATTATAAAGTAAACCTTCCTTCTTGATCATTGTTCCCATCAGGGAATTTTGATCAATGCAACACAAAATTAAGTAGGAGAGATGCTCATTGCTCAATCAATGAAACCAAACAAAATTTAGCCAATTGATTCCTTACACCCTTTATGCCACTGTATAAATATTCATAACCCAATTATATGTCACTTGTCATGTTTAATATCTTCAATGCCTTTTATATAAAGCATACCCTTACTGTTTAGGTTTTGTTTTTCTTAACATTGAAATTTTAAAGACCATAATGAAATTTTTATTATTTTTTGTGGACTCTTGTATTTCTCTGCTAACTGATATATAGATATCACCCTTAATTAATTAAAAACATATATTATCTTTTAAAATTGCTTATAATTTTTACTAACTTTAAAGCATATTCTGAATATCATTGGAGGCTTTAAATCATTATGCTAACTTAAATTTTAACTACATAAAAAGTTTATTGGAACGTTTTAGAAATCAAGTGTTTATCATGCTGATGTGAAGAAACTAACAGTCTATGCTCTTAATCATAAAATTGATGTCACAAACTGTAAGGAATTTCTCCAACTAGCTCTGAATTATTATAATTATATTGTAAATAGACAAATACTAAGCTATTAACAAATTGTTTTAATCACCAAAGATACAAAGTTCGCACTGGTAATAACGAATTCCTGATCACCTACCACCTATTTCTGTTATAATAGGCAGTAATTTTGATTCTTTATTCATTGCTTCTTTTCTCTTGGTTCAAATTATGCTATTAAATGATATTTGAAAGATTTTTCTCTTCTATATGCTATATATTTGAGATACAGCTTTGCCAAAATATCAAAAGGTCCTTAAGTAAGCATCATCAACTATGAGCACTGTGAATTTAAGTCATCTCTGTAGTACTCAACTTAAACTACAAACCAATGCATTAAGTTGAAAATAAAAAGTGAATAATTGTATTACATAGTCTAGTCTTTCCACGTGAAGAGTGAGGATGAGGTAGAATGAAATATATAAATGATTTTTTCAGACCTTTTGTGTGATTGAAATGTAATATAAATTACAAAACGGAAAGATATTCAGAAGACCTCTGTAGATACCACCATAATCTGATTAGGAAAATATGTTTTAATTGAAATATTGTCTCCATAATGAAGAACAAGGGAAACCCTGCATTTCAATATCAATAGCCAAGCATTTATGCTAGATTGAAGTGCTCATTATATTGTATTATTTTTAATGTTTTTGAAGTTATAAATTGATCACAATATTCCTTTATCCCATTTCCTCTCATTTAGCTCTCCTTAGCCTTCTTTGCTACCTTGTAAATTAACACCCCTCCTTTTTCATTCTTGTTGCATGCATGCCATATACATATTCATAAATATAGCCTCCTCAATTTATACTATGTGACTTGTGTGTATGATTTCTGGATTTCATATTTGTTGTGGCATAAACAACTGGTTCGCTTTTCCCTGAGGAATACTATTTTTCCTACTTTCAGCTTTCCTTAGTTTCTGTGCTTTTTGGGTAGGGTTGAGGCCAATTAGGTTTGCTTTTTCTGTTGTTCTTCAGATCACCTTTAGGTAGTCATGTTAGTGAGACTTAATGAATGTAGCTTCTGATATTACTAGGAGACACAATCTGACAGCAAACTTCATGATCTTCTGCATCTAATTTTGTTCTGTTCCCTTTTTTACAATGCTCCCAGAAGCTTAGGTGTAGGAATGTTTTACAAATTTATCAATTAGAACTGGGCACCCCAAGTCTACATTTTCATTGGTGGTTGTTTTATGTATTGGTCTCTAAGTGTTACAAAGAGAAGTCTCCTTGATGAGGGACAAAGACTACTCTTAAATATGGGCATAATGATAAATAGTTACACTACTATTAGTGATCATATATTTAAGTAAAGTAATGGTTGTTGATTCTCCTCCAACAACTATGGCTTCACTAACACTCCGCCGGTTGCTGGGATTCCAATACTAGGCAATGTTTTCCTCTTCTTGAGGTCTTATGTCTGACTAAAGAGCTGTTGGTTACTGTCAAGAAAACCCTGGCACCAAAGCACCCTTATGGTTATTATGCTCTGCTGAACATTGATGTGGGTCACTGTTGTCCACCTGGGTACGTTGTCCCCCTCTTTCCGAAGCTTAGCAGAAGATGCTTACTTAATAAAAAAATGACTAAGAGTTTCAAAATAAAAAGAAAGCCAATGTTCTTACCTTCTCTATCAGCTTCATGTCTCTGCTTCCTTCTGTTTCATGTCAGAGTCACTTTGAAGTGTTTCTGATTCTGGAATCTCCTTCTCACTACTATTTTCAACTTCCTATTTTATCTGATTAGTAAGAGTTCCTAAAGAAAATCATCACTGATCTTCTTACTCTATTCAATACATTCAATTACTGGAATTATTTGATACCCATTCAAAAAATTTTATTTCTATCTTCTAAATATAACTGTTTCAAAACAGTAATCTATAAATATGGATGAATGGCATGAGAAAATATAAGATGTGTCTTTACTGTAACTTGTCACAGACATTAAATTTTAAAGCTATTTGAGTTATTATATTTATTAATATACAAGTTATTTCTTTGTGAAGATTGTTATGCTTCCTTCCCAGAGGCACAATATTTTGACTATAGATTTACCTCATGACTGGCAAAACTCATGAAGTATTGGCATGCTTAAGTACTGCTTATTCTCATACAAATGTATACCAAAATGAAAGTAAGTGGAGAGATTACTTGATTTCAAATTAATGTCCACTATCAATAAGCACAGTTTTAAGGATGCAAGCTAATGTAATTTTTGCCATTATAAGTAACTTATTGTCTTATTGTATAAATAGTTATCTCATTGTATACCAAGAGTCAAGTAATATTTTGCTTGGTATTTAGTACCATTGTAAAAACTGGTACTTTAAATAACTTCAATGAGAAACTTCATTGTAACTTAACTTCTTATAATAAAATGTTCCATATTCCTAATTGTCTGATACAATTATGATTTGATTAAATATATTTGTGGCTGAATTCCAAGTAGCTATTTAAATGTGGTTTCACTTTTATCAATTAATAATGCATGAGGTCCATGAATTTATTAATCTGATTCAACATATTAGTAACACTATCACTGTGACCATATCAAATAGATCCAACAATTCAAAGAATTCAATTCTAGATTTGGCAACCAAACGTTTTCAGCTCAGAGAGGGAAATAAGGGAAATGGTATTGTGGCATTTAGGGCTATAGGATCATAAGTATGTAACAGTATAGAAAATACCATTCAGGACTGCAGAGATGGAGAAGATCTCAGAAGATGGAAAGATCTCCCATGCTCATGGATTGGCAGGATTAATATAGTAAAAAATGGGCATTTTGCCAAAAGCAATCTAGATTCAATGCAATCCCCATCAAAATTCCCATCCAATTCTTCATAGAGTTAGACAGAAAAATTTGTAAATCCATCTGGCATAACAGAAAACCCAGGATATCTAAAACTATACTCAACAATAAAACGACTTCTGGGGGAATCACTATCCCTGAACTCAAGCAGTATTACAGAGCAATAGGGACAAAAACTGTATGGTATTGGTACAGAGACAGGCAGCGAGATCAGTGGAATAGAACTGAAGACCCATAAATGAACCTACAAACCTATGGTCACTTGATTTTTGACCAAGGAGCCAAAACCATCCAATGGAAAAAAGATAGCATTTCAAAAAATGGTGCTGGTTCAACTGGACGTCAGCATGTAGAAGATTGCAGATCGATCCATTCTTATCACTCTGTATAAAGCTGAAGTCCAAGTGGACCAAGGGCCTCCACATCAAACCAGATACACTCAAACTAATAGAAGAAAAAGTGGGGAAGAATCTCAAACAAAGGGCACTGGAGAAAATTTCCTGAACAAAACAACAATGGCTTACGTTCTCAGATCAAGAATCAAAAAATGGGATCTCATAAAGCTACAAAGCTTCTGTAAGGCAAAGGACACTGTCGTTAGGACAAAATGACAACCAACAGATTGGGAAAAGATCTTTACCAATCCTACAACTGATAGAGGGCTTATATTCAAAATATACAAAAAACTCATGAAGTTAGACTGCAGGGAGACAAATAAAATGGAGTTATTAAAAATGGAGTTCAGAGCTAAACAAAGAATTCACAGCTGAGGAATATCGAATGGCTGAGAAGCAACTAAAAAAATGTTCAACATCTTTAGTCATAAGGGAAATGCAAATCGAAATAACCCTGAGATTCAACCTCACACCAGTATGATTGGCTAAGTTCAAAAACTCCGGTGACAGCAGATTCTGGCAAGGATGTTGCGAAAGAGGAACACTCCTCCATTGTTGGTGGGATTGCAAACTGGTACAACCATTCTGGAAATGAGTCTGGAGGTTCTTCAGAAAATTGGATATTGAACTGCCTGAGGATCCAGCTATACCTCTCTTGGCCATATACCCAAAAGATGCTCCAACATACAACAAGGACACATGCTCCACCATGTTCATAGCAACCTTATTTATAATACTCAGAACCTAGAAAGATCCCAGATACCCTTCAACAGAGGAATAGATACAGAAAATGTGGTACATCCACACAATGGAATACTACTCAGCTATCAGAAACAATGACTTTATGAAATTCATATGCAAATGGATGGAACTGGAAAATATCATTCTGAGTTAGGTAACCCAATCACAGAAAAACACACATGGTATGCACTCATTGATAAGTGAATATTAGCCCAAATGCTCAAATTACCCAAGATGCACAGAACACATGAAGCTCAAGAAGGATGACCAAAATGCGGATGCTTCACTCCTTTAAACGGGGAACAAGAATATCCTTAGCAGGGGAGAGGCCTCAAAGTTTAGAACAGAGGCTGAAGGAACGCCCATTCAGAGCCTGACACACATGTGGCCCATACATATACAACCACCAAACTAGATAAGATGGATGAAGCAAAGAGGTGCAGGCTGACAGGAACCGGATGTAGATCTCTCCTGAGAGACACAGCCAGAATATGGCAAGTAAATAGGCGAATGCCAGCAGCAAACCACTGAACTGAGAACGGGACCCCCGTTGAAGGAATCAGAGAAAGGACTGAAAGAGCTGAAGGGGTTTAAGACCCCATATGAACAACAATACCATCCAACTAGAGCTTCCAGGGACTAAGCCACTACCACAATACTTTACACGGACTGATCCTGGGCTCCAAATTCATAGGTAGCAATGAATAGCCTAGTAGGGGCACCAGTGGAGGGAAAAGCCCTTGGCCCTGCCAAGGCTGGATTCCCAGTGAACAAGATTGTTGGAGGGAGGGCATTATGGGGGAAAGATGGGGAGGAGAAGACTCACATAGACAGCGAGGGGGAGGGGTTAGGGGGATGTTGGCCTGGAATAACATTTGAAATGTAAATAAGAAATACCCAATTTAGTAAAGATGGAAAAAAAACCCACAACCTTTATGGTCTAATAAATATACTTTTTTTCTGTTTGTGGGCTAAGGGGTTTGCATCAAATGGCTAATACTTATTTTATAGATGGGAAATTAGGAAACAATAGATAATTATTTCATTCTTATTTCATCATGATATTAGCTGTCATGAGGGTTCTATTCTGGGTTTGATGTATTGTAATATTTTCTTAACTTGTTATTGGTTCTTTGTAATCTTCACCCCAATCCCACTCATCTCTCTCCCCTCATACCCATCCTCCACCCTTGAAATCTCTTCCCCAACAGAGAAAAATTAAAAATCTCGTTGTGGAAAAAAACTAGGGTTCGGAGAGATGGCTCAGTAGTTAAGAGCGCTGACTGCTCTTCCAGAGGTCCTGAGTTCAAATCCCAGCAACCACATGGTGGCTCACAACCATCTCAAATGGGATCTGATGCCCTCTTCTGGTGTGTCTGAAGACAGCTACAGTGTACTTATATATAGTAAATAAATAAATCTTTTTAAAAAAAATTAAAAAAGAGCTCTGACTGGGCTCTTCCAGAGGTCCTGAGTTCAATTGCCAGCAACCGCATGGTGGCTCACAACCATCTGTAATGGGATCTGATACCCTATTCTGATGTGTCTGAAGACAGCTACAGTGTACTCATATCCATTAAATAAATAATATTTTTAAAAAAGAAAATACCTTTCAATTACTTCTTGGTAAGAATAAGCAAGCTCAAGGATCAAGGGCATCGAGAAAGAAGTAACAGATTATTAGCCCAGGACTGGCTAAGAAAAAATACATTTAAACAAAGAAATTGGGTCACAATGTGAAACCAAGAACCAGGCAAATTTTAGTATTTTAAGAAATGTACAGATTTCACCACATGGGTTTAAAAAGAGAAAACAAATTGAAGAGCCAATTAGTAGTTCTAGGAATAGGGCAGCAGATTCATATATGTCATCACAGATAAAGAAGTAGAAGTACCATGAAGGACCACAGAGAGAAATTGGTAAGGTCTTTGAAATATTTTAAAGCTGCCTCTGAAGGTAGAGACAGACGGAAAATTTATTTATTTCCTTCATGTAAATACTTCCACTTACCATATTTCACTCTACCAATATGTTATTAAATTGTCTGTGTTATTCGCTGTTATGAGTCAATGCAAACCAGAGACGTCCATTTGACATCCTTTACCACTTCTTCTGCACTTTTCTCTTTGTGTGGTTTACTTCCTAGCATTATAACTGTACGAATACCCACAGTTCACTAATCCCAGTCATAAGATATTCACTCTCATAATCACATTGCCTATAAAAAAATCTATCCTATGAGGCCAAGAGTTCAAGGTATGAATTTATGATAGGAGATGAACGGTTAATGACATGAACACCTCAGGTGAGCTGAGAAACTCAGTACAGGAACGTTGACTTCAGTGATTTTCTGCTGGGGTGGTTAGGATCCTGGCAGCTTCTGACATGATCATCTTACCAAGCTCTGTTGCTACTTATCACTTTGAGGCTGCAGGGAGACTGAAGTCCAGATGGAATCTTTTCACTCTATAAACCCCTGAAGCCTCCTATACCATGTGCACTTCTCTAGAGAGACTGCTGCTCTTCATTGTTCTGATTAAGGACAATCTGTTTCTGAATAGGTCAGTCTCCTCATTTATTTTCACAATGCCTCCATTTATCCTGTTCTAACAGGAGGAATGCACATCCAGTCGATAAGAGATATTGTGGAGTCTTTTACTCATCAAAGATACTTGGAATTCAAAGTGATTTTTCAAATTCAAAGTGAAATACTCTTCTGTCTTTTGCATATTTCTACTTTACTCATATACTTGAGAGGGATGAATTCAATGAGGAAATGAGCAAGGTGAGAATTATGCTAAAATTAGCATCAAGGTCATTATCAGTTGAAATTAGATTCCAAATGGCTAAAATACTGCTGTTTCAACTTGCTTTTTTTTTTTTTTCCCGGAGCTGAGGACCGAACCCAGGGCCTTGCGCTTGCTAGGCAAGCGCTCTACCACTGAGCTAAATCCCCAACCCCTCTGCTGTTTCAAAATAAATGACACTTTATACATTTCTAAGTGGACAACCCAAACTCTCAAGTGTTCCCTGTTCCTATGTCTTAGGACAAGACACATCTAGCTGGCTATAAAGCTTTAAGGAATTTGTCTTCCAGAAGCCACAGAATCGCTTTTATTCTCCACTCCTATCCTTCTAATTCAACATAGAATGTCTTTGCTTTTACGTATTCTGGAGAAGAAACTACTATGACTTTAATGGTTGCTATGTCACAAGTATATAAAATGTTTTGAAGGCTCCAGACAACTTGAGGAAAGGTAGCTTGGTAGTAACCTGTGCTTATCTTATGCCAAGCCCTAAATACAGCTATTACCACAAGAAAACTGGAAATAATAATGACAGTAAATGGTAAATAAACTCAGCATTTCAAACATAAAACTCTTCTAAAGGCTTGCACTAGACATAGGTGTGTGTGTATATGTAGGTATGAATATCTACATATGTATGCTTATGAGTATATGTATATATGTGTATGCATGTATTTATGTGTATGTGTATATATATTTTTCTAAATTTGAAATAATTGCTGTCATTAGATTTTTATATTGGAATAAATGAAGAAAAAATTTCCTCCCCATTTCTTCCTTTTTAATACTCTTCTTCTCCCACCCCATCTACCTCCTCTTCTATCCTTTCTCTTATTTCCATAATATGTGTGCAGTCTTTTTTAATAAAGCATCATCATCTACGTGCTCATTATGTAGTTACCATTTAGAGATGGGCTACCATATTTTCCAGAATGAATTGCTTCCTTGAACTGTCAGTGTGCCTTTGGCCTACCGACCCCCATACTCCCTCCCTCTCTGTTTCATCTCTCCATCTCAGCCTTTATAACGCATTGAGAAGATGACATACCTTGTGTCCTTGAAACACTTTCCAGTTAAATTAATGCAGCATTTTCTCCACATTCCAATTTTAACCAGTAAGTCATAAAACACTTTTCAATACTGGAGATTCTGTGCAGTCTTTTCTTGGAATCTCTAATACTTCATATTATATTAATGTTTGTGGTCATATTTGTTTCTGCTGAAGATAAGTACAGAATATGAGCCACTATAAAGTAAACAATTGTAAAGATAAATTACAAAATAAATTCTCATAAAAAGTACTTGAAATCATGGTGGAAAATATGGCAAGCAATGAGTAATGACTATTTTATGTTTGAACCAGGGAATCAGTAAATGTTGTGCACATACTCATTTCTGTACCACTAGCCTGATAATCTGAATATAGACATACCTGGGACACCAGATAAATGACAATGGTCATCACTAAGTTCCAACTGTGATTGTACTCAACATTGCTGATAATGTTATTGCATTTTTAGTTCTAACCTGATATAAGCTCTAACACACAAAATCATTTCCATGCCAAAAATCAGGGCATCATCAAATGTTTTATTTTTCATGTTGGTCATTTTCTTCTATCTTTCCTAGTCTAAGCTTTAGAAAAGAACTAATGTCCATATATTGTCTCTGACATTTTCACTGCAGTGGTGATGATAGAAGAGGAAAGTGTAAAAGAGGGCCTCATCATACTGTTTTGTGCTTATTTTTGTAAAAGGTTAGAGCCACATTTAGATCTATGAGCTCTAGATATCAATTTTAATATAAGCATTCTTTCCTGGTGACCTTTTCTCTTTTACTGGAAAAAGTCAGTGTTAAGTTTGACAGTTTTGTTCTTCAGAATCCACCTGATTCCTTGACTTTTAAGTAAGAACTGAAAGTCTGTCAGAGACTGATTTTTTTTTTTATTCTTGGGATTTTAGAATTGTGTTTATTAGCACTAGCACTCTTCTGCCTAAGGCTAGAAAGTAACTTCAGAGCAAGTAAACTTTAAAGGAGATGGATTGTGAATGGAAAAAAATAAAAATAGCATTTTGACAAACACTTGATATCTACACTTTCACTTCCTACTTTCATTGTGCCTATGCGTGCAATCAACTTAAGTCGTGATAAAAATCACCATTGCTGAAGATTCAATATACTTTGGAAACATGGAAAAATAAAATGAGTACTGACCTGGATGCTTCATTCCAAAAGGCTACATTTCATAGTGCTGAAATTTGCTATACATACTGCAGGACAAGATTAATCTCAACTTTTCCCAATTGTAAAGCCCTTTCAGTACATTAATGACAACCCTAATAAGAATTGCACACTGCTTTCCGATTGGAGTTAAGTCCTGCTCAACAAGATGAAACTTATACCTGGTACTATTATTTGGCCAAGAATCCATGCCTAGACATACCTTTAGGAGAGAATCCACTACTATTATTCTGCTAAATTAACACAGTTTTACAAACAAGCCTTAATGATGTCCTGCTATACCTATAGATCGGTTCATATCTCAAACCTTAACCGTGAAGTTTCTTGCAGCCAATGGTGATTAACACAGACTTTTTTAAAAGTCAAAATTGCTTTAATAAAATAATTATTCTGCTGTAGTGATTTGAAGTGGGCAATGGAAGATAACGTGCCTAGTGAGGCTCATTTCTAGGCTTTTCAAATACACTGTTCTAATGTACCAAGTTGCTTCTTAAGATTTCTCTTGCCCAACTCTCCCCACAAAACACACAAAGAACCCAAATAATAAGTCAAGTGCTATGTTCTCCCTCAACTATTTAACCATAAATGCCCCCTCTCTCATTCTGTGTATGTGAAAGCATGTGTGTGTGTGCACGTACTTGTTGAATGGATATGTTTGTTTGAGAACCCATGTGTGCACTTGTATCTCTATGTGTAGAGAGGCAAGAAGGCAATTACTTGGTTTTTTTCTCTCTTGATCTAGACCTTATTTGTTGACACAAGATCTCTCACTGAACTTGGGGAACTCATTGATTCCATAAAAATATCTCAACTTTAGAAATATGAGTATGCATTACCAGGCCCAGTTTTTGTTGGGAGTGCTACAGATTTGAACTCAGGTCCTCATGTTTGTGCATTCTACTAGCAGAACTCTCTACAGAACACATGAGATTGTTTATTTTGAAAGATCTACTTCAAGTCTTATTATGACTTCTCTAAACCCCAGAGTAAATAACAATTTATATTTTAGATCCAGATGCTATTGTCCCTCATTAGTTTTCTAGTTGCCTTGGTGATTATTACTATCTCTTTCACTGGATGAATGACTCTGAGAGTGGGTGGTGTAATTGCTATGGATTCTCTTCTGTGTTTTCAAAAAAAATTATCAGTTATTCACTGTGAATAATACACTTTTCTTTTTTCTCTAGATTACTAAGTAATGCCTGTCTCCTCTTCATCTTTTCCTATTGTAAAAGTTAAGTGTGTATATTTCACTAGAAGTCATAAATAAAAATCATAATCAACTAGTTAGCATAATATCTTATGTTTTATAAGAAAATATATAGAGAGACAGAAAGACCTGAAAAATACAACTGGGAACAGCACCAGCCAGGAGCGTGTTCCTAGTTTTTGCAACTGCAATGGTTTACACGTACATAGGGTAAATTATTTTCAGCCATTACAGTTCCTTCTGGTTTTAACAGGATCTTTTAAATTAAAATATTAATGAGAGTGTCAAAGTAACGTAACTTCAAGTCCCTGGAGAAAGAAATTGTAGAAGACGGAAAGTCCTCCCATGCCCATGGATGGGCAGGATTAATATAGTAAAAATGGCTATCTTACCAAAACTAATCTACAGATTCAATACAATCCCCATCAAAATTCCAACTCGACTCTTCATAGAGTTAGAGCAATTCTCATATTCATTTAGAATAACAAAAAAAGCCTGTTGAGCAAAAACTATTCTCAACAATAATAGAACTTCTGCGGGAATCACCATCCCTAACCTCAAGATGTACTACAGAGCAATAGTGGTAAAAGCTGCATGGTATTGGTATAGAGACAGGCCGATATATAAATGGAATAGAGTAGAAGACCCAGAAATGAACACATACACATAGAGTCACTTGATTTTTTGACAAAGGAGCTAAAAAGTCCAGTGAAAATAAGACAACATTTTCAACAAATGATGTTGGTTCAACTGGCAGTCAACTTTTAGAAGAACGCAAATTGATCCACTCTTATCTCCTTGTACAAAGAACAAGGCCAAGTAAATAGAGGACCTAAACATAAAACCAGATGCACTGAATCTAGTAAAAGAGAAAATGAGGAAGATCCTTGAGCAAATGGGCACAGGGGAAATTTTCCTGAACAGAATGCCAATGGCTTATGCTCTAAGATCAACAATCAGAAAATGAGACCTCATAAAATTGAAAAACTTCTGTAAAGAAAAGGGCATTGTCAATAGAACAAAATGGCAACCAACAGAATGGGAAAAGATTTTTACCAATTATATATCTGATAGAGGGATAATATCCAATAAATATAAAGAACTCAAGAGGTTAGAATGCAGAAAACCAAATAACCCTCTTAAGAAATTGGGTGCAGAGCTAAGCAAAGAGTTCTCAACCAAGGTATCTTGAATGGCTGAGAAACACCTAAAAATATTTAACATCCTTTGTCATCAAGGAAATGCAAAGCAAAACAACCCTGAGATTCCACCACACAACAGTCAGAATGGCTAAGATCAAAAACGCAGAGAATAGCAGATGCTGGCAAGAGTGGAGAAAGAGGAACATGGCTCCATTGTTGGTGGGATTACAAGCTGATACAACCAATGTTGAAATCAGACTGGCTGTTCCTCTGAAAATTGGATAGAGTACTACCAGAGGACACAGCTGTAGCTCTCCTGGGCATATACCCAAAAGATGCTCCAACATACAACAAAGACACATGCTCCACTATGTTCATAGAAGCCGTATTTATAAGAGCCAGAAGCTGGAAAGAACCCAGATGTCCCTCAACAGAAGAATGGATACAGAAAATGTGGTACATTTACACAATGGAGTTCTACTCAGCTATTAAAAACAATGGCTTCATGAAATTCATAGGCAAATGGATGGAACTAGAAAATATCATCCTTAGCAAGGTAACCCAATCACAAAAGAACACACATAGTATACACTCACTGATAAGTGGATATTAGCCCCAAAGCGCAGAATACCCAAGATATAATTCACAGACCACATGAAGATCAAGAAGAAGGGAGACTAAAGTGTGGATGCTTCAGCACTTCTTAGAAGGAGGAATAAAAATACTCACAGTAGGAAATACAAAGTGTGGAGCAGAGACTGTAGAAAGGCCATTCAGAGAATGCCACACATGGGGTTCCATCCTACATGCATTCACCAAACCCAGTCACTATTTGGAATGCCAAGAGGTGCATGCTGACAGGAGACTAATATCGCTGTCTCCTGAGAGGCTCTGCCAGAATATGACAAATATAGAGGCAGATACTCACAGTCAACCATTGGACTGAGAACTGGGTCTTTAATGGAAGAGTTCAGGGAAGGACTGAGGAGGTTTGCAATGTCATAGGAAGAACCACAGTATCAGTATCAGCCAACTAGATATCCCAGAGCACCCAGGGACTAAATCACCAACCAAAGAGTACACATGAAGGGACCCATGGCTCCAGTGGCATATGCAGCAGAAGATGGGCCTTATAGGTATCAATGGGAGTAGAGATCCTTGGTCCTGTGAAGGCTGATTTACCTATGTAGGGGAATTCAAGGGAAGGGAGGCAGGAGGGAGTGGGAGGAGAGAGAGATGGGGAGTTTCTTGAGGGGAAACCAGGAAAAGGGACAATATTTGAAATGTAAATAAAGAAAATATCCAGCCTCTTTTACCGAGACCCGTCAACATGGGCCGCGTTCGCACCAAGACTGTGAAGAAGGCGGCCCAGGTCATCATCGAGAAGTACTACACGCGCCTGGGTAATGACTTTCACACCAACAAGCGCGTGTGTGAGGAGATCGCCATCATCCCCAGCAAAAACCTTCGGAACAAGATAGCCGGCTATGTCACGCATCTGATGAAGCGGATTCAGAGAGGTCCTGTGAGAGGCATCTCCATCAAGTTGCAGGAAGAAGAGAGGGAGAGGAGAGATAACTATGTTCCTGAGGTCTCAGCCCTAGATCAGGAGATCATTGAGGTAGATCCTGACACCAAGGAAATGCTGAAGCTTCTGGACTTTGGCAGTCTCTCCAACCTCCAGGTCACTCAGCCTACGGTTGGGATGAATTTCAAAACACCACGTGGAGCTGTTTAATCCGTTATGCCATATTTTCAATAAACCTGAAAACAAAAAAAAAAAAAAAAAAAGAAAATATCCAATAAAAGAAAAAAAGCAAAATTAAAAAAATAAAAAAACTTGGCCATCTCAGCTGGTACTTTTCAGGTTAACCCTGGTTTGCCATATGAAATTGAAAAATGTCACTTTCCGGTGCATTTTCCTGTTTTAGGTGGAAATTCATTTTTTCTGTCTGAAATTTAGGGAAGAAAAAATGTAAATGACATGCAGCTGGATACAAAATGTTATTTCACTTTCCTCTCTGCTACATTTGTAAGTATCTTTGTGACCATATTTTAAGTCAGCTTTGTATTCATTCTGTGAAGATAAATCATGACATATTTTGATTCTTTGTCTTTTCTGGAACTGATCCCTTCCTTAAGAAGAAAGGAAAAGGTTTTCTTAGATGTAAAAGATTGGTTTTCAGCCAGCCTGATTATTAGTGTTCCTCTAGTTCCTCTGACTGCATTGAGCACAAAGGAATTTCTCTCAGAGTGACTGTTGAGTTAATAGTTGCAGACTGCATTTTCAATATAATTCCTGGACCAACACATACAAGGAAGCAGATCCTGCCCTTACTTAGAAGTTCAAAGCTTAAGGTAGAAAAATGTGACCATACCAAGTAGCTTTTGAGGTTATTGGACCTCCACTGAACTAAGAGGTTTAAAGGTTGACAAACACTAAGAATCTGTGTTGAAAAGACTCAATAAAAAAGTCCAATAAAAGTTGCCCATAAAGAAGCTGACTCAGATAAGATCAGAAACCCAGAGAGGTGAGTGGTTGGAAATGGGCTTTGCCCCAATTAGAGGGAAGAATCAGACTCTGCAACAGGAGTGCTTTTCAGGTTTTAAATCAATATTAATGAAATAAACACAAATGTATAACAAGCTTCACCTATATATTTTTGGTAGTTAAATTTGTGTGTGTATGTGTGTGTGTATATGTGTGTGTGTGTGTGTGTGTGTGTGTGTGTGTGTGTGTGTGTGTGTGTGTGTGTGTGTGTTTATTTAAAGACAGAGTCTCTATGTGTAGCCTTGGCTGCCCTGGAATTCACTCTGTAGACCAGGTTGGCCTCAATCTCAAAGATGTGCATGACTCTACCACCTGACTGCTGGGTTAAAGTGTGGACCACCACTGCCCTTCTTAAATTATTCCTTTTTAGAACCTCCAGAACAAAAGTTACTACTTCCCTCTGTATGTCTCTGTACTATGGTAAACTCTTTGATAGCATGGGAACTGGAAACGAGAAACTCACACAAAACAGGCAAGCTTTCAGCCATTGAATGTCATCTCTAGTTTCCTTTCCACTTAAAAATAATATTTGTTTGATTGTGTTTGTGAGTGAACAATGTGTACGCATGTGGAGGCCAGAGGAGTACCTCAGACATTCTGCTCTATTCCTTATTCCCTAGGAGTCATAGTATTTCTCTGAGTTTAACGTCCCCCATTTTAATAGGCTGGATAGCTAGAGAATACCTAAGAATCAACTTTCTTCATGTCTGGGTTTCACATGGGTTCTAGGAACTTGAACATAGGTTCACAATGCTTTCACAGTGCCACCTTTCCAGCCATTTTTTTACCTTTCTATTTGGAAATAGTTTTTTCCAATTATGCAGGCTGGCCTTAAACTCATTATATAGCCCAGTTAGTTCTGTTTCTTTGCCAATATTTATCATAACTTTGTAGTATAAATATATTTGTAAATTATTCTTATTTGTCTTTAGTGTGTGTGTGTACTTCTAATTTAAAAAATGTATTTTATAATTCTAGAGAATTAACACACAGAATTTTGATGAGAATTCTCTTCAATTTATACATCTTGATAATACAACCATCTTACACAATGAACACTAACAGTCTGTGCTATAGTTAAAACTCTAAGCACCCGCACAGAGTTAAAATAGGTAAAGTGGTAACCTTTGTCTCATTGTTGATTTCAGAGGAAGTGCTCTCAATTTTTCCTACTTATATATAGAAGTTTGAGTTGGTCATATATAGTCTTGTTATATTGCATGCTCCCTTTGTTCCTAATTTCTTCCAGGATGTCTATCACTCACAAAGTGTTCAAAACTGTTACCAGCCTTTTCTGCTTACTTGATGATTCTGTGATTTCTTGCTTTAATTTTAATTACTGGTTTGATTCCATTTCCCTTGTTTTGCACAGGCTGAGCTTCCTTGACCCATCCAGCGGGTTCAGTTATTCAGGGTCCCGAAGAAGCTCTACCTGAGTGTCAAGGCGGGGAGAAAAGAAGGAGACCAAGCAAGGTTCTGTTGTCAAGGTCTCGTTTATTGGGGTGAGCATTACAGCTTTTAAGGCTTTCAGGTAGGGGGAGTAACCTTTGTGAAACACAAAGGAAGGAGGGACAAGGGTACTTTGATAGCAGGAGGTGAAGAGGTCATGCGGTGGAGACACCTCGTGTTTGCTCAGGAGATGTCTCGTATTTGCTCGGGTTATCTTCCTGTGCTGTAAATTCATGGGAGAGGCTTTTGTTCAACAATCTCAAGACTTTATGGCAGTCATCTTAGGGGTGAGTATCTGTGGCCATACAGCCCAGAGTCATGTAGCCATTTTGAGCCATACAGTCACAAAGGGACCAGGCCCAAATCCAATACGGCTCCCTACACTTCCTCTGTGTCTTTACACTTTCAGCATTTCAGACATCGTTTATGATCTTAATGTGTTCTCAAATTCAATATGCAAGTGTTTTACTAAGAAGCCTTGTAACTATATTCATCATGAGCATGAGTACAAAGTTCTTTCTTTCTTTAATACATCACTTTAGACACTGAGGCAATGCATGCTATTTAGCCTTCTTCCAGTCCTCTATTTTTTGAAATATTTGAAGAGTAGGAGTACTTTCTCTTTCTTAAATGCACAACATAATATGGAACATAAAGTCAGTCCTCTCTCAGTCTTTTTCCTATCGGGGGAGGGCTTTTTGTTACTGCTTTAATTTTATTGATCTGCCTATATCTGTTGAAGTTATGTATGCCATTTTACTTAATTGTGCTAGGGTTTATTTGTCCAGGATTTATATTTTTCTCCTTGACTTTTCCATTTGGGGAGATATAAGTTTTCAGTGTTTTCCATAATGATTTAGTAGATACCTTACTAGCATGGAGAACTCCAGGTTTTTATGGTATATGGCTGCAATGGTCCTCTCAGTGGGGTATCACAGTTATATGTTCCAGAATGAGTAAAGCTTGGCAAGGAGCTGACTCCACTCCTTCTGTTCACAATTCTGAGATGTCCCAGGATTTGCTGAACCTAATCTGTTCTTCTGTCTGGCGGCCTGGTCCACTTGCCCCACACTAACGAATGCTCTGTGGTTGATGGTTCAGTCTCTGTATGCCTCTATGGGCCAGGATAGTTGATTACATAGTAGTGATGTTCTTACAGTGTCCTTGATCCCTTTGACACCTACAATCGTTTCTGCCTCTCTTCCACAGTATTCTCGAAGCTCCTACTAATGTTTGGTTGGCTATGCATCTCTGCATCTGTTTACATCAGTTGCTTGGAGAGGCCTCTCTCATGAGGATTAGGCTAGGCTCCTGTCTGCAAGTATATCAGAATATCATTAATAGTGTCAGGAATAAGCTTCCTTTCATGGCATGGGTCTCAATCTAGAGCAGTCCTTGATTAGCACTATCTTCAATTTCTGCTCCATCTTTACTCCTTCACAAGTTGTAGGCCAGACAAATTTCAGGTCAAAGGTTAGGTGATTTGAATGGTGTCAATACCTTCATTAGAAGTCTTCGCTGGTTCTGGAGTATGGCCATATCAGGTTTCATATCCACCACTGCCAGGAGTCTTAGCTAGGGTCACTCTCATAGATGCTCAGGGTTTTCATTTTGGTAGGTTTCAAGCTTTTTCCCCCAGAGATGATTCTACTCACCTGTCAGAGCCTCCTGGGTCCCCTGCAATGTTTCACCTCCCTTGTCAGACCCATATGGGTCTCTTGCAGGGTTTGACCCCTGCTGAGCCCTTCTGATGCATGTGGAAACCTTTCGCTCCTAACAAAGGAGCAGTCAAGCCTGGTACCTACACACCTGGGTGGTACCTTCCTGCCTTTTGTCTTCTCGGCCTTTGTCTTTGAGATTTAGGCTGGTCTTTCTCCCTAGTTAATTCTGGTCTTTTGTAAGGTCTTTTGTTACTGAAGTCTCAAACCACGGTTTCCCATTGTGCTTCCCAGTCATTTTCTACCTGGTGAACTTGGGTTATATATTTGGTGAATAAAGCTACAGCAGCCACTTCCTCTTCTGGCTTGACACGAATAACCTCTGTGTGTGTGTGTGTGTGTGTGTGTGTGTTTCTTTAATCCTGCAGGCTTTCTCGGTGCGGGCATGGGGCATCAACACTCCCTTATTCCAGTTGTCCCTCTCAATATTTTCTCATTCTGTCCTATACCGACGTAGTACTCCCTCTTATTCCCACCTCCACTTTCCACCCTATTCAATCCCACCTCCCTGCACCCATACACACACAATGACTACTCTATTTCCTCTCTTCAGTAGGATTCCTGCAACGTCCTTAAGCCCTCCTTGTTATTATTTTTTTAGTATTTTTTTGTTCTGTAGATTGTTGATCATTACTTTAAAACTGATATCCACTTATAACTGAGCACATGGCATGTTTGTCTTTCTGAGTATGGCTTACCTAACTCTGGATAATCTTTTCTAGCACCATTAATTTTCCTGAAAATTTCATGGCAACATTGTTTTTAACAGCAGAGTAACATTCTATTGTCTGAATGTGCCACATTGTCTTTACCGATTCTGCAGTTGAGGAACTTCTAGGACTTTTCCAGTTTCTGGCTATTACAAATAATGCTGTCAGAAACGTAAGTGAACAAGTGTCCTTGTGGTATGGTAGAACATTATTTGGGTATATGCCTATGAGTGTTATACCTGGGTCTTGAAATAGTACTAGTCCCAATTTCGGAGAAACTGTCAAATTGATTTCTGAAGTAACTAAAAGTTTGTACTCCCATCAGCAATGGAAGAATATTTCCCTTGCTTTAAATCTTCTCTGGCATAAGCTGTCCCTTGACTATTTTGCTCTTAGCCATTCTGATGAGTGTAAGGCAGAATCTCAGCAATATTTTGATTTGCATTTCCCTGATGACTAATGATGTTGAACATTTCTTTAAGTGTATCTCTTTCATTAGACATCCCTCTGTTGAGAATTTTCTATTTAGATCTATACTACAACTTTTAATTAAGATATTTTGTTTGTCAATTATTATGATTTGTATAGGAGGACTACTAATATTTTCAGTTAATATTGTATCCATCCACCTCTAGTTTCTTGAGTTTTTTATTTATTTTGGATATCTGTTGGAAATAGGGTTGGTGAAGTTTTTTCCCCATTATATAAACTTCAGTTTTGTCCTTTTGTCATTGTCACAGAATCTTTTCAGCTTCATGAGATTCCATTTATTAATTGTTGATCATAGTGCCTGAGCTGTTGGTGTTCTGTTTAGGCAGTTGCCTTCTGTGCCAAAGCATTCGAGACTATTTCCCATTCTCTCTTCTACCAGGTTTAGGGTATCTGGTTTTATGTTGAGGTTTTTGATCCAGTAAGAGTTGAGTTTTGTGCAGGGTGATAGATATGGATATATTTGCATTCTTTACACGCAGATATCTAATCAGACAAGGGCCATTTACTGAAGATGTTTTCTTTTTTCCATTGCAGAATTTGGGTTTCTTTGTCAAAAGCTGTGTCCATAAGTGTAATGGTTTACTTCTGGGTCTCAATTAAATTCCATTGGTCAACCTTTCTGTTTTTATGCCAGTATCATGCAGTTTTTATGACAATTGCTCTTAGTAGAGCTTAAAATCAGGTATGGTGATACCCCTAGAAGTTTGTTTTTTGTTTGTTTATACAGGATTGTTTTGTATACCTTGGGTTTTTATTTTTCGGGTTTTTTCATTTGAAGTTGTGTGTTAATATACCATAATGTATAAATAAATGTGTTGAAAATTTTATAAGGAATGAATCAAATATATAGATTGTTTTTGGTAAGATGGCCACTTTTACTGTGTCAATCCTACCAATCAATGAACGTGAGAGATTTTTCCATTTTCTGATACATCTTCTTCAATTTCTTTCTTCAAAGACTTAAAGTTCTTAAAACACAGGTCTTTCACTTGATTGGTTAGAGTTACACCAATGTATACTGTGGCTATTGGAAATGGTGTTGTTTCACTGATTTCTCTCAGTCCATTTATTGTTTGTATGGGAGGGCTACTAAATTTTTTCAGTTAATTTTATATCCAACCACTTCTCTGAAGTTGTTTGTCACCTAGAGGAGTTCTCTGATAGAATTTTGGATACTATCATATACTCTGAAAATAGTAATACTTTGATTTCTTTCTTACTAATTTGTATCCCCTCTATCTTCTTTAGTTGTCATATTGCTGTAGCTAAAAGTTCAAATACTATGTTAAAGACACAAACATATTGAACAGACTTACCTTGTCCCTTGTCCCTGATTTTAGTGAAATTGCCTTAAGTTTTTCCTCAATTATTTTGATATTGCCTATTGGCTTGCTGAATACTACTTTAGTTATATTGCAATATATTCCTTGTACATCTGATTGCTCTAAGACTTTTATCATGAAAGAGTGCTGGATTTTATCAATGGCTTATTCATCATCTATGAGATAATCATGCAATTTTTTCCAACCAGTTTGTTTATATGATGGATAACATTGATAGTTGTATGCTGAACTGCCTTGCATTTCTGGGATGAAACCTACCTACCTGATCATGTTGGATGATCTTTTTGATGTGCTCTTTGAATTTGGTTTCCAAGTATTCTTTTTTCTTTTTCTTGAGCATTTTGCATCTATCTTCATGAGGAAGTTGGTCTGAAATTCTTTTACTTCTTTGAGTCTTCGTGTGATTTAGGAATCAGAGTGACTGTGTCTTCAAAAACTGAATTTGGCAATAGGCCTTTTGTTTCTACTTTGAGAAGTACTGATATTAGCTTTCTTTAAAAGTCTGGTAGAACTGTGTTCTAAAACATTCTGGCCCCCAGCTCTTTATGGTTGGGAGACATTTAATGACTGCTTCTATTTCCTTAGTGGTTATAGTTTTATTTAGAATGTTTATCTGAGCTTGATTTAATATTGGTATTCTTTTTTAAAAAAATTGTCCATTTCTTTCTGATTTCCCAACTTTATGGAGCACAACGTTTTGAAGTAATATCCAACAATTCTTTGGATTTCCTTTGTGTCTATTATTATATCTCCCCTTTCGTTTCTGATTTTAATTTGGATGTTCTAGTGAGTTGAGCTCACTTTTAGTTAGTTGAGCTCTTTTCTTATCTTGTTGATTTTTCTCAAAGAACCATTTTTTTTTGTCTTATTGATTCTTTGTATTGTTTTTGTTTCAATTGTCTTGATTTCAGTCCTGAGTTTGATTATTTCCTGCCACGTACTCCTTGTGGGGATGATTGCCTCTTTTTTTGTTCTAGAGCTTTCAGGTGTGCTGTTAAGTCACTAATATAAGATCTCACTAATGTCTTTATGAAGGCACTTAGCATTATGAACTTTCTTCTTAGCACTGCTTTCATTGTGTCGTATAAATTTGGGCATTTTGTACAGTAATTTTCAATGAATTTCAGGAAGTCTATACTTATTTTCTTTAGTTCTTTTTGAAACAGTGATAATTGAGTAGTTCAGCTTCCATGAGTTTATGGGTTTCTGTTGTTTCTGTTGTTGTATAGCTTGATAAAATACAAGGGCTCATTTTAGTTTTCTCGTATTTTATAGGCTTGCTCTGTGACCCAGGATATGGCTAGCTTTGGAAAAGTTTCCTTCAGGTGATGAAAAGAAGCTATTTTCTTTTGAAATATTCTGTAGATATCTGTTAAATCTATTTGACTCATCATTAGTTTAATTATTTCTCTGTTTAATTTCTGTTTGGATGAATTGTTCATTGGTAAGAGTGGGTGTTTGAAGTCTTTGACCATTAACGCATTGGCTTGAATATGTGATTAAACTTTAGAAATATTTCTTTAACAAATCTGGGGGCCATTGCATTTGGGGCATAGATATTCAGAATTTAGATATTATCTTGCGGATTATGCCTGTATACAACCATATAATCTCAGAAGCTGTGACATTCAATAAAGCTTGACTGAAAATCACAGAGATGTCTCTGTACTTCATGAAAGGTTTATAACCCTACTATAAAATGAAATAAGTGAGCCAGATTTAAAATATAATCAAATGAATTCATCAACAAATAAAGGTTTCATGTAATAAAAAAAAGTAGATATCATCTTGCTGGATTTTAAAAATTAATTATAAAATATCTTTCCCAATTTCTTTGAATAATTTTAGTCAAAAGTCTATTTTGTTAGATATTAGAATGGCTATACCAGCTTGCTTCTTGGATCCATTTGCTTAGTTAATATTTTTCCAGCCTATTACTCTGAGATATTGTCTGGTTCTTAATATCTATACTGCATGTTCGATGTTGAGGTATGCTCCTTCTATGCAACAGAATAATGTATCCTGCCTTTGCATTTGTTCGTTTAGCTTGTGTTCTTTCATATGGTAATTATATCCATTAATGTTGAGAGATATTAATGAACAATGGTTGTTGATACCTGTTGTTTTAATGTTGGCAGTAGTAGTAGTAGTAGTAGTAGTAGTAGTAGTAGTAGTAAGAATAGTAGTGTGTGTGTGTGTGTGTGTGTGTGTGTGTGTGTGTTCCTTTGTGTACTACTTTATATTTGGTGTTTTAAATATTATGTGGTGAAGGGATCCTTTTTTTCTGGTCGACTAAGGTTGGTGTTCTGTAAGCTTCTTGTCTGTTTGTAGGCATCACTTTCTGTAGGTTAGAAAAGTTTGTCTTCCATGATTTTGTTGAAAATATAATCTGGGCCTTTGAGAGCTGGATTCATTCATTCATTCCTTCTTCTTCTTCGTCTTCTTCTTCTTCTTCTTCTCCTTCTTCTTCTCCTTCTTCTTCTTCTTCTTCTTCTTCTTCTTCTTCTTCTTCTTTTTCTTCTTCTTCTTCTTCTCCTCCTCCTCCTCTTCTTCCTCCTCCTCTTCCTCCTCCTCGTCGTCATCATCGTTGTCACCTTCTTCTATTCCTATTATTCGTAGTTTTGGTGTTTGCATAGTGTCTCAGATTTCCTTAATGCATTCTGTCAGAGCCTATTTTCATTTAGCACTTTTTGATCTATGTATCAACTTCTTCTATTGTACATTCTACATCTTTCTTCCATCTCTCATATTCTGTTGTCAATGCTTGTATCTATAATTCCTATTTATTTATCTAGATTTCCCATCAATGGAATTCACTCAGTTTGTGTTTTGTTTGTTGCTCATATTTCCAATTTCAGATCTGGAACAGGTTTATTCATTTATTCCACATGTTTGACTGTATTTTCCTGGAGTTCTTTGAAGGATTATTCACTTTCTCTTTAAAGGCCTCTATCATCTTCCTAAGATTACATTCAATGTCCTTTTCTTGTGCTCTAGATGTGTTGGAATATCAAGGATTTGTTGTAGTAGGATAGCTGAGCTCTTGTGCTCCCATATTTCCCTGGCTCTTGTTGATTGTGTTCTTATGTTGGCCTCTACTCATATGGATTTGGGGGTTATTATAAGCTTAAGTGATAATTTCTGATATTATTTGTTTTATTGGTGCTTTTTAGTTTTTTTCCTTTAATGTCTCTTTTCTCTATGGTCTTCTGACCTGAATGGCCTGGGGTTCTAGTAATCAGGGAATCTTCAGGTCCAGTAGGGTGTTTTTTTGCCATGGTTTATGTGGTTTGCATGACCTTTGGATTTTGGGTACTAATATTGCCTCTAGTATACTAGAACCAGCATGGCTTCTAGAAAAGCATGCTTTTCTTACCAAAGTTGTAGCTGGAATATGGAGCATAGGTGATGGGTTCAGTTTGCAGCTGCTGGGTATGCTATAAGAGGAATTGGTGAACAAGGTCTTACCTTGGGTTCCTGGTGTCTGTGTAGCTTCCACAAAAGCAGACAGACAGTTGTAGACTAAAAAATGGAGTAGAGGGTTAAGGAGTACAGGTTAAAGTTATGGGGTACAATTTAAGGGGAGTTGGTGGGCATAAGGCATAGGGCTGGGTCTGACCAGAGGAAAGCATGGGAGTTTTGGGCTAGAAAATGGAACCCAGGAGAAGGATTGTATTGTATGGCTGCTGGGTGTGCTTTAATGGTGGTCCTGATATCATTCTTCCTATGGGTTTGCAAATGATGGCCTTACCAGGCATCAATGGGAAGAGAGGCCTTTAGTCCTGTGAAGGCTCAATACCCCAGTAAAGGGAATGCCGGGGTGGGGGTGGGGAGGTGGGAGGGAGTGGGTGGATGGATAGGGGAGCACCCTTATAGAGGCAGGGGGAGGTGGGATGCAATAAAGGATTTCTGGAGGGAAAACCAGGAAAGGGGATAGCATTTGAAATGTAAATAAAGAAAATATCCAATAAAAGAAAAAATAACCTAAAAAAATGGTCCTGAGGCATCCTAATGTGTTCTTAAATATGTCTTGCAATTATTTTACTGAAAGTTTTACATCTATACACCAGTGAGATTGACTTATAATTGTCCTCTATTTTTCTTCCATTAATTAATTTATTTATTTATTCACTTTACATCCTGCTTGCTACCCAGCTTCTGGTTCCCCTGCCAGACAGTCCCTTTCTCCATCCTGTCCTCACCTTGTCCTCTGAGAGGGTTGACCTACCCCCACCCCCACCCCCTTGCATCCCCAACCCTGGTGTAAGTCTCTTCAGAGGTAGGAACATCATCTCCCACTGTGGCCAAATAAGGCCACTTGGGGGAATGGGGTTCACAGACAAGCAAGAGATTTAGAGACAGCCCTGTTCCATTTGTTGTGGGACCCACATGAAGAATGAGGCTACATATCTGCTACATATGTTCAAGGCATCTAGAGCTAGCTTGTGCATGCTCTTGATTGCTAGTCCAATCTCTGAGAACCTCCCAAAGGTCCAGTTATTTGACTGTCTTGGCATTCCTGTGGCATTCCTATCCCTTCCAGGGCCCTCAGTCTTTCTCCCAACTCTTCCATAAAATTCCCCAAGCTCCAACCAATGTTTGGTTGTGGGTCTCTAAATCTGTTTCAGTCAGCTATTGGGTGGAACATCTCTGAGGGCATATGTGCTAGGCTCCTGTCTGCAAGCATAACAGAGTATCATTAATAGTGTCAGGAATTGGATCTTGGCCATGGGATGGGGACAAGCTGGGACAGTTATTGGTGGTTATTCCCTGTCTTTGTTCCATCTTTGTCTCTGCATTTCTTATAAACATAAAAAAACTTGTGTTCAATGCTTTGTGGTGGAGTTGGTGTCTATATCCCTCCTCTTGGAGTTCTCCATGGCTACAGGGAGGTGGCCACTTCAGGTTCAATATCCCCACTGCAAGAAGTCTGGCTCAAGTCACCCCCATAGACTTCTGGGAGCCCCTCTTACCTCAGGTATCTGGGAAATCCTAAAGGTGCGGCCCCCATGCCACACCCCCCACCTGCCTCCAATTTTCATTCATTCTCTTAGCCACAGGAGAATGAATAATTTTCTGCCTTCATTTTCATTTCTTTGAGTTGAATATCTGGAAATGTGGGTTTTGGAGAAAAAAAATTGATTTTTCCAGTATAAAGCAAGAAACATGCTGAGAAAAGTTTTATGTAACATAGGAAAAAAGATAGAAGACTCATAGAAGTAACTCTATCCTTTGACCTTGAAAAAACTTTTTTATTTTTTTCAAAGGGACAAAAATATGAATTCATTAGTGAGAGTGTGTATTTTCAGCATTAAATGGTACATGTATATCATTCCCCTCTTCCAAGGTTTGAGGAACATCAAAGAAAAGTAGGTAGAATGAATATAAGATCTGCAGGATGGTGGGTGGCAGTGCAGTGAAATCTGTCATTTGACCATGACACTTACAAAATCACAGACATTCTTTATGGGAACAAAACTAGCAGAAGATCAAGATGTCAACATTCTGACATAGATGTGAGAGGAACTCATGAGACACCTCCCTAAGAACTCATTGACAATGAATGGTTGTTAGAAAAATAGTGAGGTAATTTTTCAATTATAATGTCATTTTTAAATTTCTCATACTTCAATAATCATTCCCACCCCTCATACAAATTGAATTTCAAAAAAGTAGAAATAAAAGGACATGACTGCTTCTAGGTGTGGTAGATGGGAAGGAATATTATAGATAAAAGGAAAGGCATAGGCAGAGGAAGGAACACGTAGGAGCTCATACTGAGCTAGGCCATGTGATGACAGAGGGGAGGAGAGACCCAGAAAAAGAGACCAGGAGGGTAAAAGATGGGCAAAATGTCCACGCAAACAAAATAGTTGGATTATATAGGGAAGGAAAGCTAGGGAAAAAAACATCACAGCCCCAGGGCTGGAGAAATTTATGGTACAGGAGTAGGGTATACCAGCCATACCCTGTAATAGGTAGGGAATGAGGAATGGAGAATGCTGGGAGAGCCTGACAGCCAGTGTCTGCTTTGATATGTTAAATAGGTACCTCATCCTTTGTCTTGGTTTTGAGACCTAATATAAACAACCTATTAAATTCAATAAAATACACACACACACACACACACACACACACACACACACACACAAGAATAAGAGGCAGACCTGTTTGGAGGGAGAAGTTCAGAAGGAATGGGAAGTGGAGAAGAGGAAAATGGAAGATAAAAGCAATCACATTACATTATGCACAGGTAATAAATTATTACAGATTAACAAAATAATTTTCAAATATTAAAAAATAAGGCAAAGAAACAAAAATCTCATGCTGTACCAGTAGGTTGGCTAACCTCTGTGACTTGCACATTTAGAAAACCTGGAGCAATTATCATATGACTATCCACTGAAACCCGGGTACCTGTGGCTTGTGAGGAAGGAACTTTCAATCAGGACTATTTAATATTCAATAATGTTAGAATTAGAGGTTACAAGGAGAAAAACATATATCCCAAGTCTGCACAGCAAATGTTAGGGTCAAGACCAGTATTCATAAACTGGCCTATTGAATATCTTACACTGATAGAATAGTGTTTGTGATTCAGTTTCACAGAGAGCTACCTAGGGGTATCTGTAATCCTGGAAAGGAATGCCGAGAATCTGGAAGCAACAAGCACATTTAAAATGTTAACAGTGTGCCTACCATGGTTTTTATTGTCTAGTGCTTAAACCAGTGTGATTTCTTGAGAACATGATCTATGAAAGGAAAGGATGGGTAGGGGTAGGGATATGTAAAGTTCTTTAAATAGATCCAAATCCCAAAGGCAAAGAGCATGATATCATAAGTATCACCTGGCAAATTTTGTACCAGGTCTAGTCAGTATCAGCTTGAGTCAAAATTAAAAATTACCAGGGTTTTCTCCAAAGAGAGAAAATTGTAGAAACTATAAATTATCAAGTAGGCTTTGTCTTTTAGAAAACTCAGCTCTGAAGGAAGATTTAGAATCAGAACCAAAACAATTTGTTAAACAATGAAAAGCATATGTAATTATTCACATCAAATAAAACATAGAATAAATATAAGGTTATAGAATAAATACAGGGGTGTATATTGGGTAAAGGTTTCCAAAAATTATATTTGGCCCTCTAACTAAAGACTAAAGAGAACTTCAGTAGAGAAAGAGACACATGCATGGAATGTTCAGAGAAGGCATCTAAGCTTGCTAAAATGTCTAAAATTTACACATAAATAAAGGCCAATTGAGAATTTAAATAAAAACACAATCCTTTTTACATTTATCTATTTTTCTCATGCAAGAATATGAACAGAAATTTACCAAATCTTCTGATGTATCAAAGCAAATGATGTTCTTGAGTTTTTTATGTGAAATAGCTTGACAAGGAATGTAAGTTCATCTGACAAAAATACAAAGGAAAAAGTAAACTTGGGTCAAGTAGAAGTATAACTGCCACCAGTCCGTTATTTTTAACTTCTGGCCAAATTGTACACCTTGTAAACGAGACTTACAAGGAGCTCTTGCTCAGGTCCATAGAATCTTAAAGTTCAAGGAAAGATGATTCTCAGAAACTCTGGGTTACTATGGAATGAAAATGAGATGATAGCCATAACCAAAATCAAGTGTCAATTTTCAGAGTGGTCTTGAAAAAACTATTTTCTCTTTTGATAGCAAAGTCATGGTATGTGTGTGATGTTAAGAGATTTTATAGACTTTTCTAGCTTTCTATATTGTAAGTAATAACTACAAATACTTTTCATTGGAAAATTTCATGGCATAACATATAAAACTTAAACTTCTGTTGCTTTTAAGCACTTAGAGACCTCTTTACCTAGTGTTTAATGTTTTTATTTTTCTTTTTAAGTCAGAATTATTTTATGTTTAGTTATGCGTATATACGTGATGAGGGTATGTGCACATAAATAAAAGTGTTAGCTGAGGCTAGCGTGTTAGGTAGTCTGGACTAGAGTCACAGAAAGTTGTCTACCAAACTCTGGTCCTCTGTGAAAGCAACACATGTTATTAAATGTAGAGCTATATGTCCAGCCCTATTTCTCCTTTTCATTTGTTTAAAATTACAAACAACAGAAAACGATGGCTCACCATTTTGTAGGCTAGAAAAGCAAAAATAAAGGTGTGAGCAAAGATCGTGTACATCCTGCAATGGTGACTTCAATATCACACCCCAAAAAGTGTTTTTCTGCTGAGTTTTCTGACTTAAGGAGGGAAGATCAAACACTGTATATGCTAAAAGACATTGATGTCATCATGCAGGCAAAGCTGTTTTATCCTTAGAATCTCTGAAAGGCCCAATCCACTTCTAAGTGTTGTACTAAGAATTAGATTTCAGAATTAACCATCTTTCTAAAATGGTGATATTGGACAAAACTTTTATTGAATGCCACGTTGAATATTTTAAATTGAAAAATGTAAGGAGATATCCAACAACTACATCTGGAAATACTCAAAAAGCAATTTATTAAATAATAAAGTAAAATAACATTGAAAGAGTTCTGTGCTTTAGCATAGTGAATAGAACAGTGTTTAAAGTGAATTTAACAGTTACAATGTTATTGTAGTCTACAATGAATTAAGCAGTCAAATCAGACAAAAACTATAAAGAAGTCTAAAGTTTCTTTAAGTGTAAAAAAGTATATAATGACAAATCTTTTAGGAAAAGAATACAACCGATATCAGAGCATGCAGTTTTTCTTGGTTTCTCTTTGTTTTAACATTTAGGGACTGTAGGTGCTCAGTTTTGTAGCTTTAAACATGGATTAAAATAGTGAGGGATGTTCATTTTAATGTTTACTTGAAGTTTGTTTTTATTTCATTTTTAACAGAGAGAAATGTTTGCAATTACTAATTTTAATATCCTCTTTACAAAATCTATACCTGAAACAGTGCCCATAGTACTAAGCCCATAGTACATTAATCAAAACCATCAATTACTTGGGAGCAGCTCCTTCCAAAATTAAAGGAAAGTACAGCCAGTTTCCTTGAGACTCATTCTGGAAAATTAATTTTTAAAGGAGCAGGGAGACTATTGAAAAGGATAGAGTTTTCAAAGTGTTTCCCTTTTTGTGGTGGTCACGAGGTCTAGATCCTGAGAAATACATTAACTAAAATATCAGTTTTTTAAAAGAATTATAGAGTATATTATTAGCATTATCATTACTACAGTTTTTTTATAAAGCCTTTATCACAGGGTCAGAATGGCTGAGAATAATCTTTCTTGTGAACAAATATGATCATACTAGTGACCCCAGAAATGGCAACTCCAATGACAGAAGCCACAGTCCAGCACAATCTCCTTGGGTACCATATTTCTCTAGTAACACTTTCTCCAGGAGGAAGATAGTTAAAAAATGGGAATCCTCTTGAGATTATCTTTTCAACCCTTATCCTCAAACTAGGAGGTGTTTTCCATAAGGCTACTATTTCAGAAACATAGATAAATGACAGCTATATTTGTGTGTTTCTAAATGTCGTAATGCACTGAATAACCCGATTCACGGGGTATTGTGTTTTCAATGCCAGCAGTTTAACAGACACTAAATTTCCTTGATAGCCCAGGCACATATCTAGTTAGATATACACAGGTAGACAAACAGATAGATATGTAGTTTCAAATCATAACTGCAAAAGATTAAACAAGTTAAGAAAGTCAAAGAAGCCTGAAATGTCAAATTTAAGAATCCAATTACATTGCAAGAGTTCTTTATTAATAAGATAAAGAGCAGTCACCCAAACTGAGCTGAGAATCTGCTGTTATGGGGACTCAGAGCACTGCGGGTCATAGGTTTGAAAGCAAGGTTACAGAGTTGACTTTAGCTGTTTGGATAAAAAGCAGGACTGGTTCCAGATAGGAAACAAACAGATGGATGACAAGTTGAGCAAACAAGATACTTAACAGATGGTGATTTAATTGGGCTGCATCAATAGGTAAGACTGAACTGAGATGGAGAGCCTGGGATACTCTGAAATTCTCTGCTTGCTGGTCCTTGAGGCATACATCAGTTAGCGTGTGATATGACAGTTATATAGCAGGTCAGTCATCACCAGTTGTTCAATTTTCATTATATCTGAGTCTATTTCCTTGGCCTGATATGTCTACTATATTCTTAGATCTTATCTTCCTAACATAATTTGAATATACCTGTGGTAGATTGAATGAGACTATTCCCTATGGGCATACATTTTTGACTACTTGTGCCCTTGGTGGAAATCTTTCAGAAGAATTATGTATAAGCCTTGTTGGAGGAGGCATGTCACTGGCATGGGCTTTCAAAAGATTTATGTGATTACCAGTGCTCTTTCCCAACTTTTTGCTTAAAGACAAAAGATGTGAGCTTTCACGTACTCCTTTGCTCTGCCATCATGGAGTCTAATCTTTTGAAATGTAAGACAATGAAATGATTTATCTTGTAATTTGTCTTTGTTGTGATATTTTATCACAGCATAGAAAAGTCACTAAAATGACACCCTTGTCTCAATCTCAGTTCACTTCAAAAATGTATGAAGTAGCACCTTTTATACCCCATGAAATAAGTCATTTATCAGGTTAGGTTATATGTGTGGCACTGGATAGCTTTCTGTCCAATTATCTCTGAATATCTCTACTGGGGAAGGTTCACACTTCCATACACACACACACACACACACACACACACACACATATATATATATATATATATATATATTATACACACACAGAGACATCATTCATCCACAATATCTACCAACATAGTCTCTCAGGGCAGTTGCAGTCTGAAAATCCAAAGTTGACAAAGAATGATTAGTCATTGATAACTCTTTTGAATATATGTTTCTCGTTAACATTCAAGCAGTTTAAAATTATTATTATAATCCTCACAGCAATAGGATAGGTAACTAAAATTCCACAACCATTTTTGACGCAGCAGACTGTTAAATCCAAATGGTGCCTAGTTCCCTCCCAAAAGAGAGGATCTGTCGCATATGAAGAACAGCTCACCAATGCAGAGGCCTCTGGACCCAGTACCAAGGAAGATATAAACACTAATGATGGGTTTCAGATGGCTAGGTGTAGATAAACTTGAGAGATTAAATCCCGTTTTCCTTTATCTATCAGGGTAAGATTAAAGAAAATGTTTCTCTGCTTTTAGCAAGAAATGAGATAGTCAACTATCTTGAGATGTAAAAGAGAATCCTGTTTTCTTTTATAAAATCCTACCCTCAGAGTCAACCAGTAGTTAAAGTGATTGGCATTTCAGGATTTATCAAAGCTTTAACAACCTGGGACATGGTAAATTCTCAAATTCAGCTTTGTCTTTCCTTCCCCTGTGGAAAAATGAAGGCGACATCATTATGGAAAAGATGTAACCACAAAAACAAGAGAAACGCATAATTCTGGAGTTGTAGTGAATTATTTTAAATTTAAATTACCTCAAAATTCATTTTAAATAACAGTTGCACTATCCCATACAAGCAACAAAATATTATCATTTTTACTTTAGTTACTAATTATTCCCCTCTTTCTCATGAATACTCAACACAGGTTTCTCCCCTCCTCCTCTTCCTCCTCCTCCTTCCTTCTTGTCTTCTGTGTTCTATTTCCTCTTTTATGAGAAACCTGTGTTGACCCTCTGCATTGACATCCACTCCCGCCAGAGTTGTAAAGTGGCCTTCTAGAATCCGTGCTGCCTTTTTTTATGAGAAAAATTAGAAGGCTCCACAGGCAACTTGCTATAATATATAACAAGGTTACGGCCCACTGGTATGTCTCTCTCTATCCCTCTGTCTCTCTCTGTCTTTCTTGCTCTCTCTGTCTTCCTCTCTGTCTCTGTTTCCCTTTCTGTCTTTCTCTGTCTCTCCCTCCCTCCTACTCCCCTTCCCCCTCTCACTTTTGCTCTCTCTTTCTCTTACTCTTACTCTTGTCTCTACTTCCCTATCTTCCTACTCCCTTTCCTCTCTCCCTACCAACCCAATACCCTGAATGAACATGTGATAGTTTCATATTTGCATTGTAATATGTGTTTCTGTAGCCTCTATAAGATCAATTATTAATTTCAAATTTTCACTCATTTCTTGTCTGCTCTCTTGACAACCAAGCACTTGTCATTATGACAGTTTTAAAATATGTAATGTATTTTTATGATATACATGATATTATAGCACCACATTTCTTCTGGTCATGACCCTTTACCCAAATAATATGTCTTCTATTTTTGTACATTATATCATCATTTAAAAACATAGATTCTACCTTGGGGAGAGTACATGTAATATATGTCTTTCAGAGTCTGCCTCCATTTTTTTTTTACAAATATCTTCTTTTCCTTCTTTTTGTGATAAAATAAGACCCAGCTGTGTGTATATATCATACATTCTTTTACATGATCATCTGCTAAAATATTTTTAATACAAGTTATAAGATTTATGGACTAGGAAAATGGCCCAGTTAACAAAGGGCTATGCAATTAGGAGGTTGTAAATTTGGATTTTCTGTATCAAAGTACATCAATCACTAATTAGTGCTACTCAGCTATTAAATGCAAAGACTTCATGAAATTTTCAGGCAAATGGATAGAATTAGGGAATATCATCCTGAGCAAGGTAATCTAGACCTAAAGGCACAAACATGGACACCTAGGAGAGTGGAGGCTCCACGGATCTAAAGAATCTAAGTAAAAAAGGAGGGTCCAAGGGCAGATATTGCATCTCATTCAGAACATTCTCAGTTTCTTTTCATGTTGCTATAATAAAATTGCCTGACAAAGCAACTTAAGGAAGAAAAGGTTTATATTGCCTCACAGTTTCATGTTATGTTCCTTCTTGTTAGGCAAGTCCTAATGGCAGGAGCTTGAGAATTAAATCACATCCAAGATCAGGAACAGAGAGCTATGTGCAGATAACATGCTGCACAATTCCTTTCCTTTATCTATACAGTGCATACATAATCTCAGTGAGGAAATGTTGCTACTCCATTAGAGTAATGTCCATCGGTGTAATATAATCAGGTCTTTACACCTCTATTTATGTAATCAAGACAATTATCCATAGTTACCCTCAGGAGACTATCTCTTAGATGATTCCACATTTCATTTACAGTTAACACTTAGCCATCATCAAAGTCAGAAGGATGGAGAGTAGTATGTGTTATTCTTTTGGCATGGCTATTATTTTGTAATGGTTTATATTTATTTGCTTACTTTCCTTGGTATGCCTAGTCTAATGTTTTAAGAATATTTTTAATAAAATTTAGATGGATAATTATATCTTAGGGGAGAAATAGAAGTGACCCGTATAAAGCACCTTAAGAGCATATGAAAGGCACTCGGAATTTAAATTCCAGTTCTTCCTCTTTCTAGTTAGATAATTTTGAGAATATTAGTACCCTTTAGTTTCATCCTCCTAATTATAAAAATTATGACAAATTATTTATACATGTGTCAGTGAGTTATTGCATTAAAAATAACATCTGTCACAAAGCAACAGAAATCACTAGAAATGAACATTATTGTCATCATAATTGTACCCCTGCAGCATTATCAGTGAAACATAATGAAAACGGGAAACAATTCTGGGCCCATAGACTTAATCTATTACCTTGTATGAAGAGAAAAATGTATCAACTATGCTTACAGCATCGTAAGAAAGACTTTATTCCAGACCACCTCTATCTACATGGTTGGCCATGGGATTCAGCGGCCAGGGACATATCAGGCCCAACTAAAAGCACAATAAGAACATGTAGAATTTATAGCCAAAAGGGAGAGTGAGGGTCAATTTTCTAAAAGAAAACTTCAGTAACACGGGATGTGTGCCAATAGGGCACACTATTGTCTTGGCCAGAAAAGGCAAGGGCAGTCAGACATCATCTGAGAAATATCAAAGGATAATAAACCCTATATTAGTAGCTTTCCTTGTAACTGTGATTAAATGTATAAGGAAACAACCAAGAAAGGATTCATTTTGGCTCATAACTTGAAGAAATAGAATACTATGGTTTATAGGGAACGGTGACAAAGATACAGTAGTGGAAAGTTGAGCATATCTATCTGGTAAGATGAGGAAGAAGAGGTGAAGTAAGCAGCCTAGTTGTGCTATACATATCAAGGTCCTGTGCCCAGTAATCCATTTTCCCCAGAAAGACCTCACCTTCTATATTTTAATTTCCCAAAGCAGCACCACCATTTGGTGTTTAAACATGCAAGCCCAGGGGTAGAATTCACATTCAAATCTTAACATTTTGCACCTATTTCTCATGAGCACATAACCAAGTCTGAATGAAGTTTATGAGTCAAACTTCACAGTTATACTCATCTCAACAATATTCAAAAACTGAAGTATCTTCTGAGACTTAAGGTTATCTATTAATTATGAATATTTAAACACACAAGCTCATGCACACAGTCACACACACCTACTTACTTCTAGTAAACAGTGGCTTAAAGCAAACATTTCACACTGAGAGGATGAATTAAAGCAAGAAAACACTGTATGAAAACAAAAATAAAACCCAACAAGGCAAATGAGAAAAATGGGAATGCTCCACCTAGATAGCTATTGATGCGGGCCCTCCAATAATATTATCAGCCTTTCCCCTGAAGCTTTGTACCCTGTGGATGTGGATTCTCTCTTACACCACGGTCAGTTCCACTCAGCATCTGCAACTTTCTTTGGTAGATGTCACCAGTTTCTGACATTTTATGTCTCCATTAGTGTTCATTGTTACAACTGCACACACATTAAGGAAAGCCACAATGACAACTAGACCTGCTACAGTTGCCTGTTCACAGAATCTTTTGACAAGGTTGCTTGCAACTACCGTGGCCCTTACATGATTGAAGAAGCATCACCAAGTTTTACTGCCAGGTGAAAATGTAATCTGGACAACTCCTACCTCAACTAAATCTTTTAGAGTGCATTGAAGCTACTTTGTTCTAGAATCCTCCATTTTCATTTTTTTTTCTTTTTTCCTTTTTTCGGAGCTGGGGACTGAACCCAGGGCCTTGTGCTTACTAGGCAAGCACTCTACCACTGAGCTAAATCCGCAACTCTAGAACCCTCCATTTTCAAATGCAAGCGTTTCAAATTATATTTGAGCTGCTGTCTTCTGAAGTTCTTGGTGGTGAGTGGAGTCTTGCCCTTCAGCCACTTTTCCTATTGACCTTTTCAAAATATGGCATTTCTGGTCAAGGGCATAATTATTTGACAATTATAGCTGTTTCCTCCTCTACAGCTTTTGCTATGGCTTTAATGGGAATCAAGATTCTTTCCCTACAAAACCACATTTTTTACATCTCTCTTTTCTACCTGCTCTTATTAATCCTATTGATTGAGAGTAAGAACACTATGATAATTTTTGAGCCAAACTTGAAGCAATCCTTATTAAATACCAGTCAGGAAAATTGATAAGGGCCAGATTGATACCCAGAAATGTATACCCAGGATTCCCAGAAAATGGTCAGGAATTATGTTAGTCAAGTGCTTTTAAAAACAAACCCACAATGCTACATATTTCCTGCCTTGGTCCAATCAGAGGCAAACATAGATTCTGGCATACTTCCTTCCTACCTAACTCTCACTAAGTGTGATCAAGCAAATCCTGAGAAGTTGGAGCAACAAACTTTGTTAATAAAAGTGAAAAACACTGGCTGGTTATCTTACATGCACAGCGTCCAGCATTCCAAGAAGTTATCTGTCCCTGGACAAGTTGGGCTTAAGCGTTAGAGGAATTTTTATTTTATAAAACTCTTAAGCACCGAAATTTAGACTTAAAACATAACTTCAGCAATCACATTTCCCTTTCTCATGGTACTTCTGTAGAAATTAGTAGTCCTCTTTACAGACTGAATGGTTAATTTCTTCTGTACAGTTAGTGACAAATCCTTGTTTTCCTTTAAAATACACTAGTCTCACTTTCCAGTAGCATTCTGCCTTTCCAAATTTCCAACAGAATGGCTGATTCCATACTCTAGAACTTTCCAATTCTGCTTTCACTTTCCTAGGTTTATCACAACAAAGGTCTTAACTCTCACTACCAATTTTGTTTGTTAATTAATTTTCCTGTTACTGGGGGGTTATTAAGAAAAAAACATTTATTTTCACTCATGTTACAGAAATCACACTCTACTGACTCCATGGTGATGGGAACATGTGGCCAAGATTTCTTATATCTGGGCAGAATAGGAAGCACACCAAGTGGACAAGAAATAGTGCCAGCATGCTCATGAGCAGTTGACAAATCAAAATAAAATCTGTACTTTAGTATTTGGTTTTGCTTTTCTGTTTTATTTTTGGATTTAGATGTTTGGTTGTTTGGTTATTCTGTGTGTGTGTGTGTGTGTGTGTGTGTGTGTGTGTGTGTGTGTGTGTGAGAGAGAGAGAGAGAGAGAGAGAGAGAGAGAGAGAGAGAGAGAGAGAGTTTGTGTCTGTTTTATTGTGGCAATTTTTGCAAAAAAATTTTTGTTTTAATTTTCTTTCTTTCTTGGTTTGATATAAAGAGAAAATAAACAGTAAATGGAAGGTGGGAAAAAAATCTGGGAAGAATTGGGGTAGGGGACAAACATGGTCAAAATACACTGTATAGAAAAGAATAAATGAAAAAAAGAAAAAAGAGAAAGAAAAGAAAAGAAGGGAGAGAGGGGAGGGAGGAAGGAAGGAAGGGAGGAAGAAAGGAAGGAATGGTTCAGGCTAAAATTATTAAGAATGACCCCAGTAAACTCTTTTATTTTTAAACAAATCTTAACATCTTAACAATAATGTTACTGAGAATTTTGGTTTCCATGTCACCATATATTACTAGGAAAATTGGAGTCCTTTCTTGAGATTCTTTGTCTTGTTAATAAATGAAATCCAATTATAGAGGTTTTATTAAGTTCATAAATAATTTTATTAGTTTAAAATAAAAAATAAATTAACCAAATAAAACAACCCACAGTATGCAAACGCTAAATCTGAGCAGTTGTCAAGAGGAGGGGTGTGAAGAAAAGAAAGGAATATTTTCACGCCATTTCTACTATGCTGGCATGAACATCCACCACATAGAAGGAAGTGAAGCTTTGGAGAAACAGTGAACAGGAGAAAAAGAGTACCAGAAAATGTATACCTAAGCTCTGGATGGCATCTGAAAGAAAGATACGAGAGAGAGAGAGAGAGAGAGAGAGAGAGAGAGAGAGAGAGAGAGAGAGAGAGAGAGAGAGAGAGAAACAAGAAGAGTTATATCTTTTGACTCAGAAAGATAGACCAAGCAAAGCTTTTGGTAGCTCTATTGTGACTGCACCCAGGATAGGAACTTTGGGAAAGAAAACCACATTAATTCATTGAAGAGGTAATTATTCCTCTCATTTCTTAATGTGGCTTACAGGGGATCTACCTTACTGAGTGAGAATGGTGGTCCCTCATCCAAGGCATTTAACTTATGAAGTTTAGTTAACTTAAAGGGAGGAGACAATATCATGTTTTCAGCCAGTGGTAACATTCCATTCAGGCAAGCAGGAAGTAGTCAGAGATCACGATGACCCTATTCCTGGTCCACCATCGCTCTAATTTTTTTCAATTAAACCAAAATGGGGGAATGTTGGTATTCTGTCTAAAATCCACCCCACAACTACCTGGCAACACCTAGGTATGCTCTACCCCACAGTTGCCTGGCAACAGCCAGCTTTGCTAACGGGGGCTGCTTGCCCCCTCCTCTCCCTCTCCCTCTTGCTCTTCCTCTCTTTTGCTTTTTGCTCTTCTCTTCTCTGCTCTCTTGTCCTCTTTCCTGTTCCTTCTCTCCCCACCCCCTCATTCTCCCCATATGCCTACGGCTGACCTTTGTTCCTCCCCTTTTGTACTCTTCTACTCTCATTAAACCTTTCCACGTGGAACCACGTTGGCTTGGTGTGCTTTGTTTGGGCACGAGCCGAGATTTGTTCCCCAACAATTGGTATTATAATTTTATTGATGAATTCATAAAACTTACAGGAATGTATTGCCTTTCCTGGGAGCACCTAGACAGCAAGAAAAAAAGAAGAAACCAGAGGTATCTATAATCTGAAGTTGGTAGGATTCGTATCCAAGGGCAGAGAAGAGATTTCAGTAGACTAGCCAAACAAATGCTTATAGTTTGTGGGAACAAATATTGAGAACAGCGGAGAAGCAATGTGATTTTAACAAAGGTATATTCTAGTAGCAATGAGGGAATCAAAAGTTTTTCATTTTGTTTAGACACTAAAAAAAAAAAATGTCAGCACTATTATCAAAACTATTGGATCCAGTGAGGGTATGCAGTTTTTATTTATAATATGAAAGAATTAAATTCCTAATTATTATTATTAGGTTAGCCCATGTGTCGCCATCATAAACACCCTGCATTATAACATAAAACCTATGCTCAACAAGGCAAGCCAGACGTATTTCTCCACCGGACTGAGTAGGGATAAAGGAAGGAAAATGTCGCAGCTTGAAGCATAACAGGGAAGGTGCCTGGGGAGAAGTATGACAGGTTTATAGCATTTGGTAAACACCTTCATAGTAAAGCCCTGGGCAGTGTAGTCGCTTTTTAAAACAGTGCAGGAGTGGGGGTGACAAAATGGAAGGTAAGGTGACAAATGGTACCTCTGTTCCTGCTCCTGTTTCCTCCAGGACAGTCTGAATATGGTATAGAGCAGTACAGACCTGCAGGCCAAGCTCCCAGAAGACAGCTAAAATATTTGTCCAGGAATAAAGCTAAAATCATGCAAGGCACAGACAGGTGCAAAGCAATGAGGAAGCTAAATCACTTAGGAGAGAGCAAGCAGATGGGAAGAAGAGACGTAGCAAGCGACATGTTGAGACATTCATTCTGAAAGAGTCTGCAGCCTCAGATTGGATCTTTTTATACCATGAGCCTCGGGATTTGACTGGGGCTGATAAGGGAGTTTCTTACAGCCTGAGCTTGTGCAGACACAACAACAGTGAGCAGAGAATTCCAGGGTGACAAACAGATACACAGATGAAAGGAAAGAGAAAAATAAAAGGAAAGGAAGAACTTACATCACTTTCAAGCTTAACTGGAACCCAGAAGGCATCTTTGTGAAGCTTTCCATAAACTCACTACGGATACCCACTTTTGACTGCTGTGTAAATCACAACTTTTTTTCAAAAAGAAAAAAAAAACTACCTTGAAATTCTGTTTTGTATAAATGACACAAGCCCCATGGAGTTCTTTTCCCAGATTTGGAAGCTGGCATATGGCTGCTGTAAGGATGAAATTGAGCTGTTTCTTATTGGATCCTATATATCTCTCACAGATAACACAGGGCTTCCAACTCCCTGGCTGTGAATCTGTCTTTCATCTGAATCAAATCTGCAGTGATGAGGAAGAGAGAAAAAGGAACTTGATTCTCAGTGGGACCCCATACAGTGCTGTAAAACATGATTTCTGCTTTAAGAAGTAATAGCATAGGAACAATGAAAATTGGCAATAGAATTGTGAAAATGGGGGGAGAAAGGATTGACAAAATTAATCTGAGTACCAAGGGTATATGCTACAGTAACTTTCATTATGGAATCCAAAAACACTCACCCTCCTTCTACAAAGAAATTGTTACAGCTTATTTTGTCTGTGTGCAGAATTCTATCCAGAGATGAGCTTCTGTCAGACATTGAAAGAATAACATTCATAATATTGTTTTAATTAATTACTGAACATGTAAACAACAGAAAATCTAGTTAGAACAATGTTTGGTACATATAGTTTCCTCAAAGACTTTATTACAGACTCTGTCTTAACCTTCTCTATTACTTACAGGATGTTGGTAGATTTGCTCAGAGGGTCATTACAATTTACATAAATGAATGTTGGGAATGTTTCTTTAGCTGGAACTAGGAAAGAATGAGGGTAGAATATTACCTGGTCCTATGTAATCACATGTTTCCTATGTGTTTTTATTCTTTACCATTGTTTTAGGCGTTGAGGCTTCTTCACTTCAATGTGGAACTCCAGAGCGTGAAAGGCTGAGATTTATCCTTCCAGATTATATTCTGCTGGGGTGGTTTGGGTTCTAGTTGCTGATAACGCTGCACTCCAGGCACTTGACCTGGCATGGCTTTGCAAGTGAACATGGACTTCTTACCCTTCTCTGCTTCTTGGGTCAGCTTAATGACAAAAATATGTTGTAATATGTGATTTGGAGGCAAATGATTCTTTTCCTAAGGCATGATACTCTTCCTTGTGTGCTCAATCTCAATAAAGAGATTCCTGGGCAGCTTGGTGATCTGTTTGGAAGGTGATAAAAGATAAGAAAAAGACAACTGGATATCATCAGAATATTTCTTACTACGGAAATGCTACTTGGAACATTTGTTCAATTGTAGTTCTTTCAAAGCACCTGCAGAGTGTTGGAACCTACTATGTGGTACTGTGGAATTCTTTTATCAACAGTATAGAGCTGTAATCTAAACGTGTATTTCAACAGCTATTATAAGGGTTACTTCAGACATACTGTTCTTAGTCATCCTATTTGTTCATGTAAGAGATTCAGATTAAAGACACCAACTTGGAAGAACTTTTTGAAGATATCATGCACTAATGTGTGATGCATGACCTTACTGGTGACTAAGTATTTGGCCTCTTGGTACACATTTATTACTATAATTATTATTTATCAATACTTTACTGTACTAAATAATCATGGCCTGAATCAGAAATATTGGAAGTACAGCAAAAAACAGGCTCAGGAATAAATTTGCTACCTTTACAGACCCAGTATGTGCTGACCAAGTTTGGCATTTTTCTTGTGTGGATTTCCTTCAGGACTCCATTTTATTTCTGTGTGCCATAATTCACCGTCATAATGAAATAGTACAGGGGAGAAGATAGCATGATTCTTCTGCAAAGATGCATCTCAGAATGTCCCTCATTCTATTAAGAAAAATAAACCTGCTTTCAGATAACGTAGTCATACATTTACCTGTGATGTGCTCATATATTTCATATACCATGATGATCTGTATCAAGGTAATTTTAAAAGTGTTGCATATAATCCTCAAAGCATGTTTTAGAGCAATGCCTGCAGAAAGCATTGGTAAGGTGAGCATTTCTCATACTCTATCACATATTTTAGGTGGGTTATTTTACCTTAATGCTCTGATTCTCAGTTTAGTTCCCCATTAAAGGAACCAAAGTGAGTTTTTTTTAAATGCCATGCCTTGGCTAAACCACTTCCACAGACGTTACCTCACACTTGCAAACACTACAGCACAGTCTCTAAAGGTAAGGTACACAAATTGGAAAACTTAAAATTCTTCAGGAGTTCATAGGGGAGAATAAGGCCATAAAATCTCTGGATTTTGTTTATTTGTTGGTTGGTTGGTTGGTTGGTTGGGGTTTTTTTCCTGTTTTGTTTTGTTTTGAGAAATTGCCTTTCCTTAATTTTGCCAGCAAATAGCCCAGCTGACTAGCTGCACGTGACTCAGAACTGAGAACTAGCCAGGGTGGAGATAGCCAACAAAATGAAGGAATACAGCATGAAAATGGTTGTGATAAATCAAATATTAAACTATTGAAAATTGCCTCAGGGTGGGAAAACATCAATATTCACATGAGAGGTAAGAATGACGAATTCATGGGGCTGGAAAGTGGTTAAAAGCACTGGCTGCTCTTCCAGAGATTCTCAGATCAATTCCCAGCAACCACATGGTGGCTGGCAACCATCAATAATGGTGTCTGATCTCTTTTGTTTGTGATACAGCACTCATGTACATAAAATAGATTAATAAGTCTTTTTAAAAGGAGATATATTTTTACCCAAAAAATAATATTTTTTTTACCTGCCATAAGCCTTTAAGGATCAAAGTGTTGATCACAAGTTTTGTGTTATTCACAAAATGAAGTGATATATTATATAGTATTAATTTTTCACAATACTGTATCAATTGAATTCATTCTTAAGAAAGCAAGGTACCAAACATAACATACTCTGACTGATACATTCTAAGGCTTGTAGTCATATATGGTCTACTGATGTGAATTTTATGGAAGTATAGAAACAATAATAAATAAGTCAAGTAAATGACATGGAATGCTGAAGTGTTTTTCATAATTAGTAACTGACTTGCACAAAGGAAAAACTGTGTGGAACTCAGTTCTAGCTTTGCATTAAAAATGGCGTCCATATGTATGCATATCTCCATGCACATACAAAAACACATATGAAAACAACAGAGAATCGGTGGAACTGTAATTCATTGTTCTATTCCCTGGTACACAGCAGTGGGTATAGATACTCAGACTTCCTCTCTTGGGAAATTTCTGCATAAAAAAAGCAAAAGCAAAAACAAACAAACAAACAAAAACCAAAGTTATAAAATTGTATCCTTTATCCTTAAAAAACAAAACCAAACAATAAAGGAAGTTACAGAATAGCTAATGAAAAACTAGAGAAACAGCAAACTTGGAAAGGCTGTTTGAAAAAGTAATTTTACATTTTTACATTTAGAGTTATTGAACTCTAAATGGTTATGTTAATTTTAACATTTCAATCTCTGCAGAAGGAAATTTCTATGTAAATTTTTTTTAAAAAAGCAAAAATAATTTGAAGGTTAAGGGTAGAGAAGTGTTATTAAAATAAAATGGTATGGACCACTGATCAATTACCAAGAGTTTTAGACCATCTTCCTCTAGATAGAACCAAATACTCTCTTATCTCACTTAAGTATTTGTTAAAAGTCACTTCATCATTCTGCGCACAGGCACGCTTGCGCGCACATACACACTCCAGTCCTGATTTTGAGTTAGTTAGCATTGTTTTTTTTTTTTTTTTGCCCTGACTAGTACATAGGTACCACATATGCAAACATGTTAAGGATCCTTCAAAACACTGGTACTGTAAACAACCTATATTTTTGAGTGAAAGAAAGAAACAAAGAAAGAAGAGAGAGAGAGAGAGAGAGAGAGAGAGAGAGAGAGAGAGAGAGAGAGAGAGAGAGAAAGTGATCGAAAGAAGATGGTAAGACAGAAAATAGACTGTGCATGGGTTGTAGCTTCTAACAAAGGCTTGAGAAGTTGTTGGTTTATAATATGCAAAGGAAACTGTGGTCTGAAACATTTTATTTTAAAATATTACTCTTTCTGAGGTGAAATTCCTGCACATCAAATAATGAAGCAGATTTATGAGTTGGAAGCTAATCTGTATAGCAAGTTCAGAAAAGATACAAAGGAAGATGCTATCAAGAAACAAACACAAAACCACCAAAGGCAACTAAGAATTTATTTTTTAAAAAAGTAAAAAAAAAAGGGATTTCCAAAATTTGGAAGTATAAGCAGAGAAATTTGAAGTGATCCTGGTATTTCCATGATCACACCTGCCATGAGGTGTGGAGCAGTCTGGCAGAGTGTTCCGGAAACACTGTGAATAAGGCTGAAATGTAAATTTGAGCTGAATATATATAAATATAATTTTAAAAGTTCTTTTCCCACGAGAGGAGTTGGGAAGAAAGTTGAGGTGGAAATAAGTCCTGGTAAAATTCATCATCTGGAGGTTGGTCAGATAAGAAAGAGTCAGGCAAAGAGCTGTGGCTACCGAGATAAGTTTAAAGACCAAGCAATCTAGTACTTTCAAAACAAAAGACTCCAAGGAAAAGGGTTTGGCAAGACCAGTAGGTGTGTTGAGAATTTCTTAAAGAAAGAAAGAAAGAAAGAAAGAAAGAAAGAAAGAAAGAAAGAAAGAAAGAAAGAAAGAAAGAAAGAAAGAAAGAAGAGAGAGAGAGAGAGAGAGAGAGAGAGAGAGAAGAGGAGGGAAGGAGGAAGGAAAGAAGGAAACAAAGGAAGAAACAAAGAAAGATGAAATTAGGCATTGAGTGATGACGTCAGCAAGGGACTGGTGAGAAGACAGTTGAGTGGAACACTTCTGATAAAAATTATTAAGGTAAGTAGGTGAGCGGTAGCTTGGAGTCTCAAAGGTGTAGATATGGCCTGCTGATTTCTGATGAAATGGTAACAATGCAAAGACCTGAAAGAAACTGTAGTAAACATGTGAACTTCGTGTAAGTAAGTCCAAGTATCCATTAAAAGGTACTATTATCCAAAGTACAAAATAAATCAAAGATAAACTAGAGCTGGAACTATGCTATGCTTGACATTCTGTTATTCTAATTTATAAACATGGGCAAACAGGAAGAAGGGCAGAAAAATACATCTCTCTCCCTTCTGTCCTTTTTTTCTTTCTTTCTTTTTCCTCTTTTTTTTTTAACTATTACTTTCTAAGGCTAGAAGGACTCAGTGAGTGGGCTTTCTCTATTCTAAAATATAATCTAAGTTAGGGTGCTTCTGAGGTTGCCAGTGTCTCCCCAGTTTTTGGCTGAGCACAGACATAAATGACATAATCAGATATATGGGAAATAGCCCTTAAGTTATGTCTACAAGCAGAGGAAAGTTATTTTCCAAAACTGTAGGCTTTGTACCTCTAGAAATTTTTACTACATAGAAATCACCTAGGGAACGTTACAAAATACTAATGCCTTAGGAGGCCTTTTTCCCAAAATGAAAGGTTCTCACCTTACTAGTCTGGGGTGTATCCTAGATGTTAACACTTTTTCAAAATGTTCTGTTGCCTTTCTACTTCAATGTTAGAATGCTAGCCTATGATGGGCTAAGGTCTGAGCTTAATGAGTTCAGAGACTAGGGAAGAATATAAAAGGACCATTAAAGAATCCCTGGTGTTTCTAATATGCTGTGTTTTCAGGGAACATTATCTTTTCAAGGAAAAGTTTATGCTCAAAATCACATAAACAGGGAAAGTCCTGCCAAGGAAACCCAGGGATTCTCAGGTAGATCCCAGTTTGGGTTATGCTGACATTTTGCCTTGATATTTTGTCATGTCTTCTTGCAGAGTACTGAATTTTGTTGCTCCTTAAAGGCAATAATACTGAAAAGAGCTAATTAAAAGAATTATCCATGACAACCTATGAAAAGGAAAATCTAAACGTGGCATTTAGCATAACTGTTTCCTCATTGTGCAAGTGATAATAGCTCAAGGGAGATTGGACAAAACTGCACTGACTGCTTCTAACCTGAAATTCTTTCCTTGAATTCCTCAGTGATGATTTGCAACATATCTCTTCCATTTCCTATACTAAAAGCTACTCATATTTAATCTGAGGTTGCAGCACTTAATTTTAAAGACACTTCTAAGTTTGCTCTAATTATAATCTCTTCACTACAAATGTGATAGTATGTCCAACACATAAATAAGATGGTATTTTATTAACTTCAGTAGTGTTGAAGTTTTGTGCTGCTGTATTTGAATTCATAGACAATAGAGAAATAAAAAAAAGAGATGTGGGAGGAAGAAGAGATGTGCTGCCAACTTGTTTTTCTGGTGTTAGGCTGAAAATGTGAGGCATACAGATATTGATGAACATGTAAGCTTTCAGTATTTTGAAACTCAGGAAATCTAAAAGCTAAATTTAAAAATATCTACATTGCATACAGATTTAGTTAAAATAACCATCAGATATTTAGTAGATATTCAATCTAGTCACTGCCTAAAATAATAGATGTCAATATCAGGTAATAAAACAGGTAACTCCTCTATATATAATCCCCACATAAAATTTGTCATGTGTATATTAATGTGCCCCCTGTAGGGGTGAGGAAAGTGATGAACAGTCCCTGTCCCCCACAGATGCAATTGTTCTCCCTCAGAGTTGTGTGAGCCCTGGCTACAGTCTTTCAACCTCTTGGATTTGTGATAAGAGACACACTATGCGGAGGTTGTCATACACAGAATCAGTGAAGAGGCTCACCTTTCTCAAAGTTTTCTTGTGAACAAGAAAGGATTAAAATTATCTGAACTACAAATAGAATACTGTTATTTACATTCTGTTATATTTCCTGATAGTAATATAAGCATGTTAAAGAGGATCATGGCTGTTGGTGATAGATAGATAGATAGATAGATAGATAGATAGATAGATAGATAGATAGATAGATAAATAGATAGATAAATAGAGACAGACTATAGGTAGAGATAGACTATAGGTAGAGATAGACTATAGATAGATAGATAGATAGATAGATAGATAGATAGATAGATAGATAGATAGATAGATAGATAGATAGATGGATGGATGGATGGATGGATGGATGGATGGATGGATGGATGGATAGATAGATAGATAGATAGATAGATAGATAGATGGATAGATAGATAATTGTTGGTTCACTCACAGACTCACTTATTAAGTAGAGAATACATTATTTTCTGTTTTCAAAGAGTACAATGTTCTTTTTTCTTTTTTTACTTAGTACAGTTTTAGACCTTCTTGCAAACTAAGTCTAGTTTATGTGACTTGGTGAACAATGATGTTACCACTTTATTTGGTCGTATGAACCTGGGAGAGCAGAGCTTAAAACTGAAGTGGACTAAAGTCTCATAAAGTAGCCAACTTTGTTCAGGACAAAATCATGTAAGCAACTTTTATTTGAGTTCAAGTTGTAGACAGTCACAAGGGCAAGGTCATGAGTTTAGGCTACATGCAATCAGGAGGAAAACTGTCCTTGAAACCATTATTCTGAATAATAATGAGTAAAATTATGGGTAATCTGAAGTAAAACCAACTCCTATATACTATATCATGCTATAAAAGGCCAGAGGTTGCAAGCCTCTTGTCTTGTTTGCTTGGAGTTTTCTCACAAGTCTCAGAAATCTCCTCAAAGACCTCCATTCATGGACAATTTTCAATACAAGGATTCAGTGAAAAACAAACTTAATTTCACTTCACAATATATTTTTATTAATATAGCACAAATAATTTTTTGGCAGAGATTTGCCTCACCAAAAGCTAAAATCCTATAGTTACTTTAAATATCTATTACATGGCAGTGGACAAGTTCAGTGAAGAAGAGTCCTTGTCATGGATCCATGAAAGCATGAATTCGAACCCTTATCACTCCCATAAATGCTAGGCATGGGTATGCATGACTGTAACACCCAATATTGGGCCTCAGAGAAAGGTAGATGGGTAGAGCCAAAGTAAGATAGAAAGTTTCAGGAGCTAACTGTGAAAGAGCTTGGATAAAGACAAACAAGGCATGATAATAAGAGGAATTGGAAAAAACACCTGACTCCCTTCTCTGGCTTCAGTACATGTGCCTCACCACCCCCATGCGCACACAACACATACACAAATAAAGAAATAAATTTTATAAAAGGATATTTATCTATATTGGAAAAATGAAAGAAGTAATATATTTTAAAGAATTTTGTGTGCATACACTATGTGTACTGGCTTGTAGCTATGAGTCTACCACAGAATATATACCATTTTTTTCACATTATATGTATGGCCCTCCAGTAATACATGTACTTCTAGTGCTGGCTTACTGTCTTCAGTCCCATGTAGAATATTCCCACTGAGTCCTAGATAATTAGCATGAACCTCTAATGACTACTCTTGAGAGCCCTGACATTACCATGAGTACTAAGGAATAGGCTTGAACATGCTACAGTACATGCACTACAAGTAATGCATGTACTGTAGTACATTCCTATAGTAATGCACTGTGTTACAGCAGCTGCAGCGTCTATGGACCATGAGTGATAGACTATCGGCATGAGCTTCACACATTACTGGCATCATGAACACTATCTTCCTGTTTTGGTTGCATAGTACAATCACAATGAGCTGTGGATAAGAAGCACAAGCCTTCTAATAATACATGAAAAATAATGTGTGCTGTATGTGTCTCAAATCCATGCACCATGAGTGCAGGGTTACTCATATAAGCCTCACAAACTACATGCATCATGATTTATTATTATGAATCTGACATGTGCATTCACTATTTGTGATTAGAAATAGGCATGAGCTTACCAAAGAATTGCAGGAGTCATCCTAACACATTACATGTACCATGAGTGCTTGCTTAGAGACATGAGTCCACGAGGAAACATGTACTATAAATCCTGAAATATAGGCAGGAACCTATATGCACCATCAGTGATTGCTTACTTTTTTGCTTCTCACACAATACACTGATAATGAGTGCTAGATTCTAGGCATGAGCCTCACACAGTATATGTACCATTAGTTTTTGCTTACTGAGGATGATGTCATTATGCAGCAAGGCAGGTCCAGGACAAGGTGAAGCCTATCATTGGATGAGAAGGAAGGGTAGGCAGGGCAAAAGTCTAGAGGAGAAGCAGGAAATCAAGATGGAGTCTATGGAGAAGGATGGTCCAGATGTTGGTGAACTAGATCGACTTTATCTTGTCTAGGTGAGCAGTTTATAACTTTATCAATTGGCCGTGAATTTATTGTGCAGATGAATTGTGAATTGACAATTTAATATGTAAATATAATTGCTAAACTAAAAGTTTCTGGTTTTCTAATTCTAAAAGTTGAATTGCCTGTGCGGAATGAGAATGCACAGAACCCACAGAACAAGATGTGTGTGTGTGTGTTTGTGCCAGGCATTGTAACTACCACCTAGGGACCCATGAAGATCCCTAAGGGGCAGCTAAAAAGGAGACAGCTGGGAGAGGGCTGCTTGCAGACCCCATGGCAGAGTAGCAGTCGGAGCAAGCAGATCCAGCTCGAGGAACTGATAGCAAACAATCCTTTTAAATTTCTACTGCAACTGCTTACTTTTATTTGAGTCCTGCATATTACATTTACAATGAATATTGGGTTATAAATACAAGACTACAATAGGGCATGCACTATGAGTGCTAGGTTGCAGAAATGAGCTTGTACAGCACATGAATCAGGAGAGTGGGAATTATTATTTTATGTCACACACAGTACATTCGAAATGAGTCTTCAGTAACAGGCATGAACCTCCCAAGTATATGCACCCAGAGTGTTGCAATAGAGTTGTGAATTTCCAAATCACATGCACAGTGAGTGCTAGATTACTACAGTCTTGAGTCTTACATAATATATGCACCATAAATCCTGGCTTTTGAAAGCTACATGACACCAATGAGCATACTGAAGAACATGCCTATAAATGCTGTTACAACTTTGTGTGTTCCCAGAATACACTCAATCAGTACTGGGTAACAATATTGACCCTATACAATGCATGCAAATGAGTACTAGCTTACTGTTTTGAGTCTTAAAAGCACTTATATCATGACTGCTGGGTAAGTCTCATTAACATACCACAGGACATGGACTGTTAACTTTTGCTGGCCTGTGCAGATGTATCTGTGAAACCTGATATCTCAGGATCTGAAAGAATTTATTGGACTACAGTCTAATGCCATAGAGATTTTACTTCACTTTCCGTGATCTTTCATAGACAAATGTAACAAAAAGCAATGATCCAAGAAAAGTTGTTTGCGTTCAGAAAAACTTGTAAACGAATGTTAGTAAGCACATACTAACTTGTAAACATACTAACAAGTAAACATCAACACAGAAGTCCTTTCTCAGAATTTTCTCAGGACAGACCAATTTAAACATGAGTGCCTGGCAAGTACTGTAGATCATATTTGGGAAAGCATGACAGGAAAAATAAAGGGCCATATTCAGATTCATGACATAGTGAGGACAATGATTTGCATATCCTTAGATTGGGAGATAGATAGATAGATAGATAGATAGATAGATAGATAGATAGATAGATGGATGGATAGATGGATGGATGATAGATAGATGGATAGATAGATAGATAGATAGATAGATAGATAGATAGATAGATTCTGACATGTAACAAGAATGCAGCATGCAGCGTGTCTTATAAATTGAATGCATATATGTGCAGGAGGCATGGAAATCATCTGCAAGAACATTCCAGGAAACCAAATGCACCTGACTAGAAAGGCCCTCTGCTTTTTTCCTGGAGTACTTCTCACAGTTTCCCAAGGTACTGTTCAATATGTGCAACTTTTTTTTTTTACCATGTCCCAACAATATATCATGAACCCTGGATTATAGACTTAAACTTCCCACAGGCACCAAAAGTGCCAGCCTACAGTTCCATGTTTCACACACTATGTTCAAAATTAATGCTGAATTATAGGCAGGAGTGTATCAGAGTTCATGCACCATGAGTGCTGAGATTGAAGGTGTCATCCTCACAGATTACAAGCACCATAGGTTCTGGCTTATAACCATGGTTCCGCTACAAACATTCACGATGAACCCTGGTGTCTTAGTTAGGGCTTCATGTCTGTGGAGTGACCAAAACTACTCTTATAAAGGTAAACATTTAATTGGGACTGGCTTAGAGTTTCAGAGGTTCAGTTCATTATCATCATGGTGGGAAGCATGACAATATGCATGCAGATAGGATATTGGAGGAACTCAGTTTTAAATCTTGATCTGAAGGCAGCCAGGAAAAGACATTTTAGGAGACATACAAGAGGAAGGACACTTCCACACTTGCCAGCTTTTGAGCATAGGACCTTAAAGCCTATCCCCAAAAGGGACACACTTCCTCCAATAAGGCCACACCTCCTCCAACAAGACCACACCTACTCCAATAAGGTCAAACCTCCTAATAGTCCCACTTCCCATGGACCAAGCATATTCAAACCACCATACATGTATTATATGGATGAGTTTCCCAGTGGATATGCACCATTAGTGCTGGCTTGTGTTTGGAACCTCACATAGTACACTCACCACAAATTCAGGAATCCTATTTTGAGGCTTGCACAGTATAATTCTTAGATTATATGCCTGAGCCAAAAATAGAACATACTCAATGAGTATTTTGATAAAGCATTGAGCATACTACAGTTTATGCCCTATGAATATTACATTTTAGGCTAGAGACCACCATAATAAATACACTGTAAAGTTCTTGGTTATTGGTTTGAATATCACATAATATATTTACAATTATTGCTAAGATAGAAGCATGAGCTCACAAAATATATGTGCCATGATTGCTTGTTTACTCCTTTGAGTCTCATGCATAGTGTATTCTCAGTGAGTTCTGGATTATAGGGGTGAACTTCCCAAGTACATGTATGCTGAGTGTTGCTTTATCAGTCTGAAAGTACACAGTGCATGTACAATGAGTGCTATGTTATAGTATATTAACCATGCCTTGTTACAGACATGCCTTTCCAGAGATTATAAACCATAAGCACTGGGTTGTAGGCATAGACTCACAAAGTACATGTATCATGAGTGTGGATTTATTGTTCTGAATTGCACACATTATATTCACACAAGGAGAGCTAGGGGACATAATCCTATGAGTGCAGGTACCATGAGTTCCAGAATTACAAGTGTCATCATCTCAAAGAATATGCAAAATGTGTGCTGGCTTACAGAAATAAGCACAACATACAATATGTACCATGAATCTAGGTTCTGGATTATTGGCATAAACCTTCTAAAAAATGTACTATGAGTTCCTTTTTGAACAGTAGATTCAAAATGAGTGCTAGGTAATAGAATGACCTCCCACAGTAGATGAACCATGAGTGCGAGGATTAACGGTATTATCTCCTGGCAGTACCTTCACTATCACACTGGCCTAGAGCCTATCATAAAACAGGCACCATAAATCTTGGGTTGAAGGCATGAGACTCTCAGATCATACATGCCATGAGTGCTGCCTTACTGTTTTGAGTCTTACACAGTGCAGACATAATCAGTGCTAGGTTGTGAGAATAATCTTCACAGAATACAAACACCATGAGTATGTCTCCATCCTTGGCAGAAGATGTACTCATACCACCACCCCCTGAAATATCAACACCCCCTGAAATACCACCACATTTGACTTTTTCACATTTGACTAAAGAAAATGATACTTCATTGTCTGCTAAACCTGTCAAGTGCTGTGATTATTAGTTCCTACCAACAATAACTCTATACCTACCCCCCAGACTTAAGGCAAAGCAGAATTATATATGAAAGATACAAAGTGTACTGCATTAAGAGGTGTGCTACTCTACTAAAGAGCAGAATTAGTTTGCTACTTCCTTCAAGCAGACATCTGGAGAATGTGTGTGGGAATAGATTTAAGAGTGTGGGTTAACGGCAGAAGAAACATAAATCTGGATCAAGCTGAATTTGTTGATATTGGTCCTCAGATTCTAGGTATAAAAATGGAAACTTGCACATTACAACAAAACAAAAAACAAAATAAAGAACGATGTCAAAAGTTTGAATGGTTGGTTTCAAGCATTTGCCAAAAGATGGTATTCTGAAAAGGAGTTGGCATTGTCTGGTATACCTTAGCTTAGTAAGACATTTTATGGTTCAGGGAAATTACAATGCTAGAGTGGGTATATGTTGGGAAAAACCTAACCCCTCACAACTCAAAGGCCCAGAAGATATATCTGTCACTAGTGCTCTAAGATTCAAAATGATGAGCACATTTGTTGTCACCCTTCTCCTTGTTCCAGATCTTAGGGATGCAAAGCTGATGCTCAGTTAGAAAACGTTAATACAATGGGTTTAATTAAACCCTTAGGTAGCAATGGGTAGGTGGAATCACCAAAGGCAAGGTGATTGTAGTTACTGTAATGACCGTCATACACAAAGCAGTGTTCATAATGGTTTAAACAATAATGGTCAGCAAAGGGAAAGCACATGTTTTGTTGTTATAGTTCATATAGTTCTTTCGTACAAACTATTTAATCAGGATATTTCCAGGAATGAAACAGGTAAGAAAACTAATGAATTTTTTTATTTACCCCCTGCTTTTTGCTGTTTCCCCATTCATTACCTTGGACAGAACTACTTAACTTTTATTTGATTGATATTAGCAGGAAAAAATATCAAATAGAGGAAAGTAAATGTACATTGGACCAAGGCAAAAGGGAATTTTAGCCCATGAATCAATTTCCATACTTGAGCAAATTTTCAGACTCAGAACACTTTTACTGAAGGAACAGCTAGGTTTCCCTGAGAAGAGACCTTGATAAAATACTTAAAAGTTTTACCAGAAGACACCTGCTCATTTACAAAGGTAACTATACCCTGGAAGAAAGGAAAGAAGACGACTTTCCAGGGTCAATTGTATACTGGTTCTGAATTGATGCTAATTCCAGGAGACCACAAAAAAAAACCATGTGCATCCAGTTAAAGTAAGGACTTACGGTGTGAGGCAGGAATCGCAGCACCACCTCTATGGAAGTTCCAGGGGCCATGCAGCTGCGAAATCAGCTCCCACAGGAGGACCTAATGGACAACTGCCTGAGAGACCAAGGATTGTTAGCAAGACAATGCTAGACAATAGGGAACTGCTGTTTGGGACAACCTTGAAAAATACCAGCAAAAGAAAATCTTCAAGGTGTGCAGAACTTCAGGCAGTATAGGTGGTCATAGACTTTGTTTGGAAAGAGAATTGGGAATGTTTGATTGTTCATTGCTTTCTGGATATATCCAATGGATCAGCTGGATGGTCAGGAATTTAGCAAGAACCATGATTTGAATATTGATGAGAAAGATATCTTAGGAAGAAGTATGTCTTCCTAATGGTCAAAGGATGAGAATAGACTTATGCCTCATACAAATATTCATAAAAATGTCTCTTAACCTGAGGAGTTCAACAACCAAATATACAGGATTGCCCATTCTTTGGACAGTTCTCCTGTTTTCCAGCCAACCCTCTTATTGCCCAAATGGGCCCACAAAAAAGTGGTTATGGTCAGCTAGGTTTGAAAGCATGGACTTCTACTCACTGAGGCTGACCTGACTACAGATGCTTCTGAGTGCCAGATGTATCAGTAGCAGAGATCAACACTGAACCACAGATGTGGCGACATTCCCCAGGATAACTAGTCAGTGACTTGGTGGCAAGTTGAATGGAAATGACATGATTTGTCCTTATTGGATAGACACTTATTTGGGATATGGGATTTCTATTTCTTCACACATGCTTCTGCCAAAATCACCATTTATAGACTTAGAAAATGCCTTATCCACCATCATAAAAATGTGGGACCTTTGAAGACAATGTTATAGTGTCAATTACATGGCAGCATCCTGCAAGGCTGAAGCAAGGTTCTCCAGAATGTAGCATTCTTTGAATCAGCATCCAATATATAACAACTTCTCTCATAGACAGGATTCATGGGTCCAGGAATGGAAAACAAAGTAGTTTCATTCATTATCACTCCTAGTAATCCCCTAGGAAACTTTTTGCTTTTTTGTTCCAGTGGCCTCAAATTTCTGCTTAGATATAGGCTTACATTTAAAAAATCAAAACTTCAACCTCCCTTCTAGTTCATCAACTAGAGAAAACAGGAAGATAGTTAATAGAATGAGCAGGCTATGGACCTGTTTAGAAGCAATTCTTTGGGGTGATTCCAATCTTCAGTATTGGATATCCTTGTCAGGATATAGGTATTAAGTCCAAAACACCAAATGCCTATCAGGAACAGCAACTCAATCCAGAAAAACCCACAAGGTTCTGCCAAATCAACATGTATTCCCTGAAGTGTCAAGAAGCAGCCAGAATACGAGAACTTCTCTGTACAAAAGCATGACAATCAAAGATCAGTGAAGACAAGCTAAGTGTTACAAGGCACACCAGCCCAAGAAAAAGAAGTGTAATGCAGTGAACAAAGCTGAAAGGAGATAGAGATCTGAGTAGTGTTTGCTGACATCAAACATTGAGATTCAAAGTTTGGAGTTTGCCCTAGCTGGCTCTCTGCACCAAGAGCATCATCAGCAAAGACTAGAAAATCACTGCATGGTGAAACAATGCAAAAGTGTCCTCTCACTCTCTGTGGGGTTATATTCATTTTCTTCCTAAACATCGAGCACTGTCTCCACCATCTTCTCCAGCAAAATATCACATGCCTTTTCACAAGACAGGATCCAGAAAACTGTGCCTATTCTCAGCAAAACATCCTCTCACATGTCTGTCTCAGCAAAACACCCTGTCATATATCTACTTTAGCAAACATCCTTTCATAAGACAGCTTCCAGAAAAACATGACATGAAACAACTGAGTCTCCATAGAAACCAGAAATTTCTTCTTCACGTAGAAATTTGACTAAAGTGTGGGAAGAGCTTTTTCCAGAATCCACAAAAAACATTCCACTGAACTGGAAGCTCAGCAATCCCCTTGGCCACTTTGGTTTTCTGATGCTCTTTAGCCAACAGGCTAAGAAATGAATAACAGTATTTTGAGTGGTTATTGATCATGATTACTATGAGAAAATCATATTGCTTCTCCACAATGAAGGTAAAAAAGTTTGTCTGGAGTGCAGAAGATCTTTAGGGTGTCTCTTGGTACTACCAGGGTCTATGATTAAAGTCAATGGAGAACTATGACAGCCTAACACAGACAGGATAACAAACAGCAGAAAATTATCAGGAATGAAAGTATTCTCCTCCAGGAAAATAGCCAAGATTTGTTGAGGTGCTTGCAAAGGGTAAAGGAAATACAGAATTAATAATAGAGGAAAATAGTTATAAATATCATCTAAGGTCACATGACCAGATTGAGGACTATAAAACCTATTACTGCTCACAATTGGTGAAACAGGATAATAAAATGCATTAGTCTACTTAAGTATGTAGTTTATACCATGGCCTTTCAGTAATCTCCAAGCACGCAGGAAAGGCTCCAGTAACTGGAAAGGCTTCAGTAAGTATAAATGTTGGAAAATTGGAAAGCCTATTCCAGGTATTTTTAAAAAATCATACTTATATTCCAGGTCTCTAGGCTGTAAAACCTTTGGTTGCTGGCCTTGCAGTCAGTGTCAGGGTCAAGCTCCCTTTCATGACATTGGTCTTAAGTTGGATCAGAAAATGGTTGGCCATCCCGGAAGTTCTGTGCTACCTTTACACCAGCATACCTTGCAGTCAGGATAAATTGTTGTTCAAAGGTTTTGTAGCTGTGTTGATGTCCCAGTCCTCCCATTGGAAACCTTGCCTGGATCTGACATAGGACCTCTTCATATATGCTATGGTTGTATAGTTTGATGTTCTTGTGAGACTCCTAACAGTAAAGTGAAGATGGTTACCTATCTTTTTGCCAGGTTTTGGGAGCCTTTCTCTACTACTAGTTTGCCTCATCCAGCCTTAATATAAGGAGAGTTCCCTAGTCGTATTGCAACCAGTTATGCCATTTTTGGTTGATGTCTTCGGGAGTGCTGCACTTTTCTGAAATACATAGATGAGGAGTGAATCTGTGGAGATTAAAGGTAGAAGCACAAACTGGGAGAGGAGGAGGAAAGATAAATTGATCTCAGGATATAATATATGAGAGAAGAATAAAAAATTGAAAAAGGGATAATTTTACAAAAAAAAATCACCCTGATACTGCTATTGATCTAGAAAAATTTCTGGTACCAAAATCTGTGTTATTTGTTGTTTGCTATAGTAATGTCACATGCAGAATGACAAACTGTATAGCAACAATAGATTATTAGAATGACATAAAGGCTATTTTGCAGATAATCCAACAATGGCGGCCTATAAACCGATGGTCCAAGGATCGAGTAGTTGTTCAGTACAGGAATCTAGATGCCTCTATTGATCTTCATTTTGAGAACCAACAATTAGACTTGGAGGGTTATTTTTAAAAAAAAAAACACTAATATGTAAAGGGGAGAGATAGAATATGGAGAATCTGAGAGTGTGAAAATGGAAGATTTACATGGTGTACAAATTCTAAAATTCTTGAAGAATTAGTAAAGATATGATTTCAAATAAAATACAAAAAGAAAATGAAAATGATGAGAGTTTATGATTACAGGTAAATAAATGAATACAAGGAATAAAACATAAAGAATATGGGGAGTAACAAGACTGTGAAAAGAAAATTTCTTTAAAATTACAAGTGAACAAAATTAGCTAAGTGCATCAAGGGTACAAAAATCAAAACATAAAAAAATGATAAAATAAAAGCATTAATGAATGTAGAACACAAAGAGAAAAGGAAGACACAAACACACACACACACACACACACATCTTTTAGGAATTAAAAACTTGAGTTTTTCAGATGCTTTTCAATGTCAATTGAGATTTGATTTCCCTGTTCTGGGTTGAACGAGTGTTTGAATATTTTAATAGTGTCATAATTAGGGTTTCTTTTGCTGTAAAGAGATACCAGGAGCAAGGCAACTCTTATAAAGGACAGTATTTGATTGGGGTTGGCTTCCTGGTTTTGAGATTCAGTCCATTATCAGTCCATATCATTATGGCAGGAATCATGCCAGCATCCAGGTAGGCATGGTGCTGGAGAATCTCAAAGTTCTACATCTTGTTCCAGAGGCAACCTTATGGAAGACTCTCTTCCAAGCAGCTAGGAAAAAGAAGGCTTTCAAAGGCCTCCCCACAGTGGCATACTTCCTTCAATAAGGCCTCCCAACAGTGGCATAGGGATATGGACCAAACGTATTCAAACCATGACACCTAGTTACCTTGTTCATTTTACCAGGGCCCTCTACTGACTACACAGACCTTTGCAGCTTGTGTCATGGCTGGTTCTCCATCTGCCACAAGAGTCCTTTGGTTTTTTTTCTTTCCTTTCTTTCTTTTTTTTTTTTTTTTTTTTGGAGCTGGGGACCAAACCCAGGGCCTTGCACTTGCTAGGCAAGTGCTCTACCACTGAGCTAAATCCCCAACCCTGCCACAAGAGTCCTAACATGACTGATATTTTTATTGTGATTTTTTCCAGTGTGTTGGGCATAGACAAGTCAAATGCAAGTTATCACATACAAGCTGATCTAATTTTATACTTCCAAAACCAAGTGCATATAAATCACCATGAGGAGTGGAGTCAAAACTTAAATTAAGTTATCCACTGTAATTTTATAGTGTTCAACTCTATTGAACCTCACAGCATAGGGCTTGCTTCCAAACTGTATCTGAAACTGAGCTACCCACTGACTTCAGGATCACTTGTATCAAATTCTCAGTTTTTTTATTTAATTTTCAACTACTAAGGTCTGTTCCCAGGCATTAAGCATAGGATAAATTCCATGAAGGAATAGGCTAATTTCCCCCAAGCATTAGGGTTGTACTAAGGTCTCTATATACTTCAGTGCTACAATATGGGCAGAATTTTTCAAACTTTAATCTTTCAAGCCTCCTTTCCTTCAACACTCTCTCTCTCTCTCTCTCCTCTCTCTCTCTCTCTCTCTCTCTCTCTCTCTCTCTCTCTCTCTCTCTCTCTCTCTCTCTCTCTCTCTCCTGCCATTCTGTACCTGAAATAGGTTAGATTCAGGCCACTTCACTTTTGATTTTTTTCAAATCTCATGGCCCTGGGTAACCAACTTTTAAAAAATTTGTTTGCTCTAAAGATGGTATGCAGCTTTAGCTTTCAGCCTGTCTTCTCCAACCCAACACATCCCTTACAGTCATGGTCTCGGTGATTCCAAATGAATTTGATGTTTTACCGGAACTGTGTCCTTGTTCTCTTGGTAGCCCAGCCAGTCTCTTCACTAATGCTGCTTGGTTTGCCTTTTTGATATTTTTAGGATTATAATTTCTGCTCCTGCTTGCACTGGAGAGCTGAGAAACTGAAGTGGTCTGATTTTTTTTCCTCACATTACCCTTGGGTATCTTTGTTTTCTTCTTCTGTCCTGGTGCTCCTTTTGTAAATTCTGAAGCTCTTCCTCACTTTGGAATGCTTTTTATTTATTTGTTTTCTTTGTCTTGACACTTCTATACTGAATCTCATAAAGGCAAGTAGTCCTCCATATAACCTGGAAACTAGAAAATTATATTCAAAAGAGTTAAATATTCTGGGTTTAAATGAAATGGTAGAGACTCATAATCCTAGCCTTTGTGAGGATGAGATATGAAGGTAGTAAATTTGAGGCCAGATGACATTGCATAGTGAGAGTGTCTCAAAAATTAATCAACACATTGCCCGGCTGATTAACTAAAATATTTAGAATTGTGTAGTATGAGATATGACATGTTATATGATGGTAGTTTATATCCTCAGGGTGCTGTCTCTCTGTGAGTAGTGGCTTTATCAGGTAACTAGTTTAAAATGCAGGTAATTAAATCAGATAGTTCTAATCTGTCAGTCCTCTCAGGGATGAAATCTTCATAAACATTTGCAAGTATAACCTTAAAAAATGTTCAGCAACTAATCACACTGACATTCCACAAATAAAATGGAAAAACACAAACAAAAGTGAAAGTACAAAATAGCACAGTCCATATGCCTTATATACCAGAAGCTTCAGATGCAAAGTAATTTCTTTAAAGTATAGATTAAATTGAGAGCATAGGTTTTTCAAGCAGATTTGGGTACCCATTTAGGATTCGTGCATCACATCTGACCATCTTTATACTATAGATGTTTCACACTATGATGGAAATTACAGAATATGCTTATCTCGGAAAAGATATGTCAACATAAACACACAATATGGTTTCTAACTTAATACTAACTACAAACAGGCTTAATTGACTTAAATAATCAATTTAAATTGACAACTAAATATATACGTAATAATTTTTAAAATCCTTGTGATTGAAAGATAACACAAAATCAATGATATTATAATCATATTATGTACCTATATATTTGGGGGTTATATATGTAATTACTTTGCTGGATGTGTTCTGTATGACTAGTCAATCAACTCTTTAAATTTCTCCCATAATTCTGTCCATTTTGAAGTTCAGAGTGTCAAGAGTAAACAACAAAATAGAGTAAGAAAGCCAACAGGTAACACAGTAAATAAAATATAATAGCATGTGTTTATTTACAAAGATTTTTAAGTTTCTATTTTCACTTGAATTGATTAGTATTTACTAATATTTTAAGATTTTTAAAATCCCATTTTCCCATCTATGTATGATTAGCCAGTTCAGACACTGTTGATTAGTTTTCTGTCAAATAAACTACACTTGTCTTTGGCCTTACAAATGCAATCAAAGCTGCATACTCAGTTTCACGCACATAGGTGAATAACCATGCAGAAAGAGTTTTAAAGTCTTGATTCACTTTTCATGCCTTATTTTATTTCCTAAATCAGTACAGGTTGATGATTAAGTTGAACCTTTTTCTGTCACTAATGTGATTAAACCCTCAGTGAGAATGATAGAGATGTTAAAATGTAAATATCTATAGCACTCATAGATTCATGTGTTTGAATACTTGGCATTATTAGGAGTTGTGGAGTTGTTGGAGTAGATGTGGATTTTGAGGAAGTATGTCACTGTTGGGGCAGGCATTGAGGTCTTCTATGTTCAAGCTACGCTCTCCTTACCATCAGTGGATCAAGATATACCTACCACTCTCAGCACCTCTAGTTCCATGTTTGCCTGATCCCTGCCCTGGTTTCCACTGTGATGATAATGGACTAGATCTCTGAAAGTGCAAGCCAACCCCTTTTAGATGTCTTCCTTTATAAGGGTTGTCATGGTCATGGTGTTTTCACAGCATAAATCCCTTACTAAGACAGAAGTTGGTACTGGGAGGAGGGTGTTTCTGTGAAAGCCCTTTTTGTTTGGAGGAGTGTGAATTTTTGGTACTTTGGGTTATGGAAGAAGTGGGATGCTTTAAATGCTGCTTAATAGGCCATATGAGTAAGAACATGGAATTGAGTGGTGCTGACAGTGATTTAATTATGGGGTCTTGACTTAATAGGCTTCAGAGGAAAAGAATTTTAGTATGCTCCTTAGATATCCTTTCTGTAATATTTTTGTGAAGAATTTAGTTGATTTTTCATTCTTATCCAAAACAACCAGAAAACCAAACAAAACTTCTTGGGGATAAATTGAATTGTTATAGATTATTTGAATTTGCAAAGGGTATCTCAAAACAGCCAAGTGTGGACTATGTCCTGTAGTTATTAATGGCCATATTTATAAAGATCTATATGAAAGGGGGCACCAGGAAGAATGGATCTCAATCTTGTGTTCAAGGAGATAAACAGATTAAAAAGAAGCCATGTTATATGTAAGCCATATATGTAAGCTGCCAAACTTGTACAAAGCAATTAAAGAACAGTTTAGGTCCAGGAATGGTGGGCACATACCTTTAATCATAGCACTCAGGAGACATAGGCATAGATATCTGTAAATTCAAGGTAAGTACAGAGAAAGTTCCAGGACAGTTAAGCTTAAGTAATGAAGGAAATTATGGGAAACAAAAAACTGGTGTAGATGCCACTTAATGAGAGGTCCATGTTCCGGTCCCAGCAATCAGTAGAACTTGGAAGGTTTAGCTACTTGTTTCTCCCTTTAGAATCAAGAATGGAATTTGCCTTCATGACTAAAAAAAGCCACTGAGGCCAGGAGTGTATAAGGGATGTTCCTGTGTAGAGGCCCAAAGAAGCCACTGAGTGAAAGGCGTTGTGGTATCTCCCTCCTAAACTGAGAAAAGTCGTGGGGACAAGTGTGTAGCTGGGTGGTCCTTGCATGTAGGACTACAGAGACCTTTGTAAGAAGCTGGGAAGGTAAACCTGGATTGCCTTAGAGACTCCAAGAAGGTAGAGTTTGTGGAGACATTGGATACCTGACAAGGAAAGCTGCTACAGGGAATGGAAACCTCAGAGAAAGAAGTGAGCTGCAGTTAACAAAGCTGGAAAGAGTTGGAGACCTGAAGAGCATTTTGATATCAAACAGAAATGCAGAGTTTGGCATTTGCACAGCTGAGTTTGGGTCTTGCTTTGGTCCAGCATTTCCTCACCATGCTCCTTTTCCTCCCTTATGGAACTGTAATGTATATCCTGTGCCACTTCAGGTGCTAAGTAATGTCGTCTGCTTTTTTATTTCAATTTTATACGGGATTACAGTTAAGAGATTGTCATGAGTATCAGAAGATACATTAGATTTTGGACTTTCAAACAAGTTGATATTGTTATAGACTATGGGGATTTTGAAGTTCGATTAAATATTTTTTGTATTATGTTACAATTATAAGTCTATAGGACCAAGGAGTTAAATGTGTTTTTTATTTTTTTTATAGGCATGGCCCCATAGGCTCATGTGTTTCAATACTCGGTCATAGGGAGTGGCACTATTAGGACATGTAACCTTGTTGGGTAGGTGTGGTCTTTTTGGAGGAAATGTGCTACAGTGAGGGCAGGCTTTTAGGTTTCTTATGCTCAATCTATGCCCAGTGAGATACACAGTCCCCTTCTACTGCCTGTGGATCAAGATGTAGAACTTTCAGTTCCTTCTCCAATACCACGTCTGCCTGAACTCAGCCATGGTTCCTACCATGATGAAAAATAGACTAAAACTCTTAAACTGTAAGCCGTACCCAATTAAATGTTTTCCTTTACAAAAGGTGCTAAGGTCACGGTGTCTTATCACAGCAATAAAACCCTAATGAAGACTATAGGCAAACATGAAAAATTAAATTTTGAATAGTATTAAATAACTCTGAAGAAACAAATGACAAAATTACATGTACACTATTACATAATGTATGTAACAGGTAAAAATCATATGAGTTATATATGGGCTAAAATATATATGTACACATATATGCACAATATGCATACATAAAGAAAATATAAATACTATAGAGAAAGAGTAAAATGATACATAGAAAGTAACTTGGGCCTTTAAAGTTTGTTGATAACATTTCTTTCCTTGACAGAAAACAACACATGGGATAACTATACCTAAAATGCAACACCTTTTCCAACCCTTTCCATATTGACTGAATAATAATGGATCCATAATTACAAAATGCCAAAATCTATGCTTTAGATCAAGCCCTAATTCTGTTTTATGCAAAGAACTTTTTGATGGAAGTACCCACACACAAACTAAAGGTCCTGGAAGAAAATTTCTTTCCACCAAGAAACCCCTGCGACACTGAGCAAACCAGCTAGTGAAGCTAGATGTTTTGAAACATAGATGAGACTTACCCAGAAACAGTTAGGATGTTTGTACTGTATGTGTGGGGTTTGTCAGGTTATTACACAGAGCTGACTGTAAGTAGATATGCACACCAAGGCAATTTAGTTCATGTGTGACTTCTTTCATGCTTAATAGCCTTAAAATGCCAAAGAACTTTAAGTTTTATTTGTATTTCAAACAAACAACAAAGCAAAATTCCAATTGATGATTAGATAATGGTATTGATCCAAAACATTTCTTTAACACTGGATGGTTTAGATTATTTCAAGTCTCCAATGTAATAAATTCTACACAAAAATCCATTTACTTTTTGATAGTATATCACAATGAAGATAAAAATATAAATATAATTGAGATATTGACATTCAATTCATTCTTTCGTCTTCTAGGTCTCATAGAAAAGTAGTAGTGATTTAATACAGAAAATAAAGTACAGTTTATAAAAGGTCTGGACACTCTTAAAAGTAGAAAGGAAACAATTTCAAGGTCCTCTCATTTGAACATCAAAGGATTTACCCCTAAGGTTTGCAGAAGAGAATGCCAAAAATACCCTCATTCTTTTTATCTTCAGAGAGTGAAGTTGCATTCAGAACCATTTTGAAGGTTGCTAGGTTTGCTGAGGTGCAATAGGCCTTCATCCAAAAGCAAAGGTTTGTATCAAGGAGAAAATAACTTTTTAACTTTTCATAAAAAAATCAAAAACTTTCATCACTAACATAAAATATATAGGCACATAATAGCTAGTAAGTGAGAATAAACAAGGACTTTCTACCTGGTGGACATAGATTACGGAATTGGGGCTTGACAAAACAAAGCAAAACAAAAACAACAAACAAATAAAAAACCTTTAATGTATAGCCAGTAAAAGGGCCTTAAGCTATGTGAAAAATTTATTGAGAAGTCCTGGGAAGAACCTGCTTGTTAATTTCATAGTAAAAGGTGACTATGGGGTTCTTTCATGCAGTCAGAAATGGCCATCAAGCCTCTGTAAAGGCAGCATGTTACTTTTTGAGAGGAGAATTTTGATGTTCTATTCCAGGAATTTTAACTTCTGTATCAAAAGGTCACTTCCTGAATGAAAACCTTCTGTACACATGCAACCTTGAGCAGATGGTTTCAATCTATCCTTGAGTGGAGTTTGAAGGCTATTTCTGAGTTACAGAGAAAACTGTTACCCTATGGAGTTTGTACGCAGATGAGACAAGATCTCAACAAAGACATCCTGAAAATAATCTAAGAAAGCTTGATTATCTTGAGGTAAGTCAAGACATATGTGAAACTATTTTGCTATTCTAGATACCTTTTATTGAAAATTACTTTCTATTAACTTTTAGAGAAATTCCAAAGAATAATTAACTTATCCCATTTCTTGTAAAGCTTCTAATTTCATGGCAAATGTGTGTGTGTGTGTGTGTGTGTGTGTGTGTATTTCTATGTGTCTGTGTCTTTGTGTGTATACACAAAAGTTATTGAGCAGAAATCTGTGCATATAACTCAGTATCTACTAGTACAAATAGATAATGTTGACACAGAAACACAAATGATAATAAAATAGAATTTATTCTAGAACCAATTATGAGTAAACAGGGCTCAGAAGCACAGACTCAGCTTACCTTATTTATAATGTTCCAGTGTGGTAATAGTTTCATGAAGTTTTTGTAAAAGATGATCAAAGAATCACAAACCAAGACAGTTTTCAAATGTAATGATAGAAAAATATAGGCAAGTTATACCACATTAGCAAAATTTCTGTTATAGGTTGTAGGTGATATCTGATTGTATTCTTACCTTTTGCCTGGTAGAAGCTAAGAAAAATTTTCTACAATCAAAACAGATTTAATTGTGAGATACAAGAATGTTAAAAACAAAATCAAAAGTAAGCAATAAATATTTATTTTATTATTATGTTATTATTTTTTATAATTTTATTTTATGTCTTTTGGTGTTTTGTCTGGATGTGTGTGGATGTATTATTTGCATTCCTGGAGTCCCAGAGCCAGAAGAGATGTGTTCCTATAGGCAAGACCCAGGAGAAATTCATTTTAAGAAAAATTCCTGCTATTAATACACTTTTTCTGTTGTTATTAAACATATGAAACAATCATACTCACCATTTTGAGTAGATCTCTGCAGATCTTGTAGTGTTGCTATATAGACAAATAGATGACTTCTTAACTCGTAAAGAGGATCCCCTAAGAATTCCTAAAATTGTAGCAGTGATTATTAGGCTCTTTTATAGTGGGACTACTATTGGATCCTTCTCTGATAGTCAAAACTGCAATGAGAATTCTGTCAGTCACCCATGTGTCACCATTTAATTGCCTCTTAGATATTCTAAGAAATTCTACTACTCAGTGCACATTCCAAGAGGCTGTAAACAATTAACCAAAGGTTATAAAAAGGGAACTAATTTATTACAGGTTCTAGGACAGAAGATAAAATATTGACTGAGTTTATCTATTCAAAATTTCACTAATAACTTAGTTATGGTTTTTAGCTTTCAATAAACCTGTGGAGCAGTGACAGGTGATGAAGATTTTGCCAGATAGTAACACCTAATGGATATGAATATAAACATTTTCTGTTGTAAACTTCTATATCCATTTTCAGTTCAATGGTTGGCTGTAAGCATTCTCCTCTGTATTTGTCATGCTCTGGCAAAGCCTCTCAGGAGACAGCTATATGAAGTTCCTGTCAGGATGTACTTCTTGGCATCAGCAATATTGTCTGAGTTTGGTAGCTCTAAGTATATGGACTGTATCCCCACCTAGGTGGGACAGGCTATGGATCACCTTTCTTTCAGTCTCTGCTCCAAATTTTGTCTTCATAATTACTATGAATTTTTTGCTCCCCCTTCTAAGAAGGACTGATGCATCTGCACTTTTGTTGTCCTCCTTCTTTAGCTTCATGTGCTCTGTGGATTTTATCTTTGGTAATTCAAGCTTTTGGCCTAATATCTACTTATCAGTGAGTGCATATACCATGTGTGTGAGTGTGGTTTTTTTTCGTGTGTGTGTGTGTGTGTGTGTGTGTGTGTGTGTGTGTGTGTGTGTGACTGACTACCTCGCTCAGGGTGATATTTTTTAGTTCCAGCCATTTGCCTATGAATTTTGTGAAGTCATTGTTTTTAACAGCTGAGTAGTACCTTATTGTGTAGATGTACCATATTTTCTGTATCCATTTCTCTGTTGAAGGGTATCTGGGCTCTTTCCAGCTTCTGGCTATTATAAATAAGGCTGCTATGATCATAGTGGAGCATGTGTCTTTGTTTTATGTTAGAACATCTTTTGGGTATATGCCCAGGAATAGTATAGCTGGGTCCTCAGGTAGTGCAATGTCCAATTTTCTGAAGAACCTCCAGACTGATTTTGAGTGATTATACCAGCTTGCAATCTCACCAACAATGGAGGAGTGTTTCTCTTTCTCCACATCCTTGCCTGCATCTGTTTCACCTGAGTTTTTGATCTTAGCCATGCTGACTGGTGTTAGGTGGAATCGCAAGGTTGTTTTGCTTTGCATTTCCGTGATGACTAAGGATGTTAAACATATCTTTAGATGCTTCTCAGCCATTTGATAATCCTCAGTTGAGAATGCCTTGTTTAGCTATCTCATTTTTAATAGGGTTATTTGTTTCTCTGGAGTCAAACTTCTTGAGTTATTTGTATATATTGAATATTAGCCCTCTATCAGATGTAGGATTGGTAAAGATCCTTTTCCAATCTGCTGGGTGCTGTTTTGTCCTAATGACAGTGCCCTTACAGAAGCTTTGCAATTTTGTGAGGTCCCATTTGTTGATTCTTAATCTTAGAGCCTAAGAATTTGGTGTTCTGTTCAGGTAATTTTCTCCTCGGCCCATGTGTTTGAAACACCTTCCTAGTTTCTCTTCTATTATTTTCAGTGTATCTAGTTTTATGTGACAGTTCTTGATGCAGTTGTGCTTGAACTTTGTACAAAGACATAAGAATGGATCAATTTGCATTCTTCTAAATGCTGACCTCCAGTTGAACCAGCACCATTTGTTGAAAATGCTGTATTTTTCCGTTGGATGGTTTTAGCTCTTTTGGTTAAGACCAAGTGACCTTCGATGGGAGGGTTCATTTCTGGGTCTTCAAATCTATTCCATTGATCAACCTGCCTATCTCTGTACCAGTGCCATACAATTTTTAATCATGATTTCTCTGTAATACAGCTTAAGGTCAGGGATGGTTATTGTGCCAGAAGTTCTTTTATTGTTGAGTTCTTCAGGTTTCCAAATGAATTGGCACATTGCTCTTTCTAATTCCGTGTTGGGATTTTGATGGGGGTGATATTCAATCTGTAGATTGCTTTCATCAAGTTGGGCATTTTTACTATATTAATCTTGCCAATCCATGAGCATGGGAGATATATCCAACTTCTGAGTTCTTCAATTTCTGTCTCCATGAACCTGATGTTCTTGTCATACAGATCTTTCATTTGCATGGTTAGAGTCACACCAAGGTATGTTATTGCATTTGTGATTACTGTGAATGGTGTTCTTTCACTAGTTTCTTTTTCAGCCTGTTGAGTAGAAGAAGGCTACTGATTTGTTTGACTTAATTTATATCCAGCCACTTTGCTAAAGTGGTTTATCAGGTTTAGGAGTTGTTTGGTGGAATACTTGGGATCATTTAATTGTACTCTCATATCATCTGCAAATAATGATGTTTTGTCTTCTTCCTTTCTAATTTGTACCATTTGACTCCTTTTGTTTTCTAATTGCTCAGTCTAGTTCTTCTAGCACTATCTTGAATATATAGGGAGAGTGTGGGCAGCCTTGTCTAGTCCCTGATTTTAGTGGGATTGCTTCAAGTTTCTTTTCATTTGGTTTGATGTTGGCTACTGGTTTGCTGTATATTGCCTTTACTATATTTAGGTATGGGCCTTGAATTTCTGATCTTTTCAAGACTTCTATCATGAAGGAGTCTGATTTTGTCAAATGCTTTCTCAATAACTATTGAGATGATCATATGTTTTTTTTTCAGTTTGTTTATACAGTGGTTTACATTGATGGATATCTGTATATTGAACCATCCCTGCATCCCTGGGATGAAGCTAACTTTATCGACATGGATGACCCTTTTGGTGTGTTCTTAAATTCTGTTTGTGAGAATTTTATTGAGTATTTTGACATCAATACTCATAAGGGAAATTGGTCTGAAGTTCTTTCTTTGTTGGGTCTTGATGTGGTTTAGGTTTAAGAATAATTGTGACTTCATACAGTGAATCAGGTAGTATTCCTTCTGTTTCTATTTTGTGGAATAGTTTGAAAAAAACTTCTTATTAGGTCTTCTTTGAAGGTTTGATAGAATTCTGCACTAAACCTTTCTTGTCCTTGGCATTTTTTTTATTTGGTTGGAAGAATTTTATTGACTGCTTCTATTTCTTCAAGTGTTATGGGACTGTTTAGATAGTTTATCTGATCCTGGTTTAACTTTAGTACCTGGTATTTGTCTAGAAAATTTTCCATTTCATCCAGATTTTCTAGTTTTGTAGAGTATAGGCTTTTGTAGTAGGATCTGATGTTGTTGTTGTTTTTTTAATTTCCCTCAGTTTCTGTTACCATGTCTCCCTCTTCATTTACGATTTTGTAAATTAGGATACCCTCTCTGTGCCCTTTGGTTAGTCTGTCTATCGGTTTATCTATCTTGTTAATTTTCTCAAAGAACCAGCTCCTGGTTTTGTTGATTGTTTTTGTATAGTTCTTTTTGTTTCTTCTTGGTTGAGTTCAGCCCTGAACTTGATTTTTCCTGCCATCTATTACTTTTACTGTATTTGCCACTTTTTATTCTAGAGCTTTCAGGCATGCTGTCAAGGTACTAGTGTATGCCCCTCCACAGTTTCTTTTTGTAGACACTCAGAGCTATAACTTTCCTTTTAGCAATATATTCATTCTGTCCCATAAGTTTGTGCCTTCATTTTCATTAAATTCTAAAGTGTCTTTAATTTCTTGATTTCTTTTTTGACCAAGTTATCATTGAGTAGAGCATTGTTCACCTTCTAAGGATATATAGGCTTTTTGTCATTTTTGTTGTAATTGAAGTCCAGCTTTAGTCTGTGGTGATCTGATAGGATTCAAAATATTATTTCCATCTTCTTGTATCAGTTTTGGCCTATTTTGTGACTGATTTATGGTCAATTTTACGGAAGGTACCAAGAGGTGCTGAGAAGAAGATATAGTGTTTTATTTTAGGATGAAATATTCTATAGATATCTGTTAAATCCATTTGGTTCATAACTTCTGTTTGTGTTACTCCATCTCTTTTTAGTTTCTGTTTCCATGATCTATATATTGATGAGAGTGGGCTGTTTATGTCTGCCACTATTATTTTGTGAGTTAGAGTGTATGCTTTGAGCTTTAGTAAAGTTTCCTTTATGAGTGTGGTTGCCCTTGTATTTGGAGCATAGATATTCAGAATTGAGAGTCCGTTTTTGTGGATTTTTCCTTTGATGCATATGAGTGTATTTTCTTATCTTTTTTATAACTTTTGGCTGAAAGTCAATTTTATTCAATACTAGAATGGCTACACGAGCCTGTTTCTTGGGACCATTTGTGTAGAAAAATTTTTTTAGCCTTTTACTCTGAGGAACTGTCTTTGTCATTGAGGTGTGTTTTCTGTATGCAGTAAAATGCTGGGTCCTCTTTACATATCCAGTCTGTTAGTCTACATCTTTTTGAGGAATTGTGCCCATTGATGTTGAGAGATATGAGGGAGCAATGATTGTTGTTTCCTATTATTTTTATTGTTAGAGGTGGAATTATGTTTGTGTGGCTATGTTATTTTAGGAGTTGAAAGAAGATTACTTTCTTGCTCCTTCTTATGTGTAGTTTCCCTCCTTGTGTTGGAGTTTTGCATCTATCATCCTTTGTAGGGTTGGATTTGTGAAAACATATTATGTAAATTTGGTTTTGTCATGGAGTATCTTGGTTTTTCCATCCATGGTAATTGAGAGTTTTACTGGGTATAGTAGCCTGTGATGGCATTTGTGTTCTCTAAGGGTTTGTATTACATCTACCCAGGATCTTCTAGCTTGCAAAGTCTCTAGTGAGAAATCTGGTGTAATTCTGTTAGTTCTTCCTTTGTATGTTATTTAACCTTTTTCCCTTACTACTCTTAATATTCTTTCTTTGTTTTATGCATTTGGTGTTTTGACTATTATGTGATGGGAAAATTTCTTTTCTGTTCCAATCTATTTGGAATTCTGCAGGCTTCTTGTATGTTTATGGGCATCTCTTTCTTTTGATTAGAAAAGTTTTCTATAACTTTGTTGAAGATATTTACTGGCCCTTTAAGTTGGGAATCTTTGCTCTCTTTTGTACCTATTATCCTTAGGTTTGATCTTCTCATTGTATCCTGCATTTCCTGGATATTTTGGGATAGGATGTTTTTTGTGTTTTACATTTTCTTTGGCTATTGTGTCTTTGGCTAATGTTTTCTATGGTATCTTCTGCCCCTGAGATTCTCTCTTCTATCTCTTGTGTTCTGTTGGTGATTCTTGTGGCTATGACTCCTGTTCTCTTTCCTAGGTTTTTTATCTCCAGGGTTGTCTCCCTTTGTGATTTCTTTATTGTTTCTATTTCCATTTTTAGATCCTGGATGGTTTTGCTAATTCCTTCTTCCTCTTGGTTTGTTTTCCTGTAATTTTTTAAGGGTTTTTTGTGTTCTCTCTTTTAGGTAAGTTACCTGTTTACCTTTGTTCTCCTGTATTTACTTACAGGAGTTATTTATGTCCTTCTTCAAGTCGTCTATCATCATCATGAGATGTGACTTTTAAATCAAAATCCAGGTCTTGCTGTGGTGGGATAACTGGGTTCTGATGATGTCAAGTGTCCTTGGTTTCTGTTGCTTAGGTTCTTGGACTTGCCTCTTGGCATCTGGTTATCTATGGTGTTATCAGGTCATGCTGTCTCTGTCAGTAGCTTGACCCTCCTGTAAGCCTGAGTGTCAGCACTCCTGGAAGACTAGCTCTTTCTCGGTACAGATTTGGGTACAGAGAGATTTGGCGCAAGGTTAGCTCTTGGCACAGGCAGAAACCAGAAGAATCCTGTCCCCAGATTGCTCCTAGGTTCCTGTGTCCTGAGTACTCTGGGCTGGTTCCTCTTGGGCCAGGTATTTAAGCAGAAGTGGTCATCTTATCTGTACTCTTGGGTGTGTCAGCACTCCTGGGAGACCAGCTCTCTCCTAATGTGACCTTGATACAGAGAAGGGTTAGCTCTGGGCATAGATGATAACCAGAATGATCTTGTCCCAGATTGCTTGTCAGTTCCTGTATCCTAAGGGCTCTGTCCAATACCTTGGAGCAGAAGTGATGGCCTTACCTGTGCTCTCAGTTTTATCGGCACTCCTGGGAGACCAGCTCTCTCCTGGTGGCATCTGGATACAGAGAGTTGTGGGACAGGGTCATCTCTGGGAACAGACCAAAACAGAAAGCAAGAAGTGAAATTCTTAAAGGAAATTATATACTACTAAAAGTCCAATAAGTCTACTTTTACTTTTTGATAAGTAACTTGAAAATCCCTTTTTCATAGCACTGTCCAATTCATGAAATATATACAATAATCATATCATTTACTCTGTTGTGTTTTAAATGATACAGCATATTAATTAAAATGTTTAATCTATTTATTCTCTAATTTACCAAATAAGTTTGTTTAGCAGCTGAATAAGTAAAGACAGTCTAGATCCTTCTCTTTATAATCTAGAATTATGATCCCACTCTTCCTATTCTTATCTTCACACAATATTCACAGAGTACTCTAGAACACCATGACAATGCTTATTTCAAAGGTCATAATAGATAATCAAAATGCTATCAGTTTTACTATTTTTTCTGGGCTAAGTGGGTTCCTCACAATTAAACAAGTATCACCATTTGAAAAATTGTACCTTTTCAAAAAGAAATCACACACACACACACACACACCCAGAGAGAGAGAGAGAGAGAGAGAGAGAGAGAGAGAGAGAGAGAGGTAATATACACATACAAACATGCCCAAACACAAATATACACAAATATATATACACACACACATAAACATATATATATATATACATCTACATACAAACATATGCATAAGCATTCCTACATATATACTTAACTACAGACACACACACACGAATACACATGTACAAGAAACTAAAAAACTAGAAAATATTATTGCATTCCTTATTCTTTATTATGAGTAATATTTTTATCATAAGTAAGTAAACCTCCTCATGATTTCTTATATTCTTTTGTTTCTTCACTACTTTATTGCAATGAACTCAAAAATAAAACCACCATCAAGCTAGATTGACAGATACACACTTACCGAGTTCCAAACTCTAAACATCTCAATAAACTTCTATATACTCAGAAGACACATACTGAAACTGTGAAGCTGTGCTTCGGATTTTACTCTTCCACTATCAGTTACATTTTTAAAACTTTTTATTTCTTAGGTACTAGCTTTTAGCCTGCATGTCTGTGAATGATTGGTACCTTACACCCTCAGAAAAGGATACGGAATCCCTGGGCACTAAGTTACATTAAGTTGTGAGCATTCATATAAGTGCTGAGAACTGAATTTGGGTCTCTGAAAAATATGCCAATAGTCTTTACTGGTAAGCCATCTCTCTAGTCTCAATCAATTACAATTTTTGGACTTATCCATGCCAAAAAGTAAAGAAGAAAATGTGATAATTAAACTAAAAAAACAATCAGCTCTGCATTCCTCTTCACAACTTGGGCTTTTAATTTCCACTTCATCCTTCTTTAAAATCTAATATTACCTTTTCTTGTTATTTTTTGTGATATTATTCTACAATCATATGTATATTTCTTTACATCTGAGCATGCATATATGTCTTAATAGCTCTTAGTTCCTGTCTTAGTATCTCACTTCTCAGGGTTGAAGACTTAAGTTTACAATGCCACTTAGATGTTTAAGACTTCAATATACAAGGTATTACAAGGACTGTTATTAACCAAACATAAATATAGAGTCTTCTTTTAATGGCCAAATCACTTAAACTAAGATACTATAGCTTTCTGAAAGAAAGTGGCAAATGGAAAAATATAGCTTGGCTATTGAGGTCAATAAATAATATCAATGATAACAAATTATATGAATAAAATGATAAATTTCTTTGACAAAAATATTGTAAAATGATTCCTTAAAGGAAAGATCCTATCCAATTATCTTATTTAGTTTTTATTTTAAAAGCTCTTTCAATAGTTTGCTTTGAGTCCTACAAGAAACTTTATACTTGGATTTTAAATGTTTTTGACTCTGTGAAAGATTAAGAATACATTTGATATTGGATGAAATATATTTTGGAGTATGATATAACCATGAGATTCTGGGAGCCATAGAGTAGAATATGGCAGTTTGTATGAGATGTCCCACATAATTCTTGTGCATTTGAGCACTTGGTCTTCAGTTGGTGGCTATTTAGAGAGGATTAGGAAGTATGGCCTGGCTGGTATGTAAAGGGGTCCAAGTTTGAAGTTACTCATGCCTTCCCAACTTTGCTCTCTAAGCTATTCCTGGTACCATGTCTCTCTTCAGACACTGTAGATCCTAACACATTGGAAACATATGACTAAATAAGTTTTCTTCTATAAAATACCTTTATCATAGTGTTTTATCACAGCAAAAAAGGAACATCATATCTTTACATTTGCCAAATAAATGAAGCAGAATTTCTTTCTCTCTCTCTCTCTCTCTCTCTCTCTCTCTCTCTCTCTCTCTCTCTCTCTCTCTCTTCTCTTCTCTTCTTCTTCTTATTGCTATTTATTATTATTATTATTATTATTATTATTATTATTATTATTATTATTTCAGACAGAGTTTGAGTAAAAGGGCCTTGCTTGCCTGGAACTCACTATGTAGACTAGGCTGATCTGTAAAAAAGAAATCAGTCTGCCTTTACTGCTTGAGTACTAGAATTAAAAACTGACTTCCAGTTTCTATCTGGGGCCCGAACCTCACTGATCCCAACCCACAACTCTCTGATACCAAACCCCGTGGGGGAGAGAGCTCACTGCCCAGACATGTGGGCAATTCTGAGACGGCAGGGCAGGAGAGACCTCCAGTACTGCCTACCCCTGCCCACATCACTGGCTCAACAGGAAACTGTATAGGGCCTCTCGGAACAGGAAGATAGGGGCACTCAAGCTGCAGGTGCCCTGTGGTTCAGACTGCTCCTGGATCTGAAGGGACCCTGTCAAACAGCTCTCTGCACCCAAATCCCGTGGGAGGGAGAGCTAGACCTTCAGAGGGGCAGACAAGCCTGGGAAGCCAGAGGACACTACTCTCTGCCCACATTTCAGACTCTAGAGGAAAACGCCTAGCGCCATCTGGGCCCCCTTTGCACAGGGTCCCGAGCTAAGGCGGGGCAGGCCCTTCTAGTTGCTGCCCTCACTGAGAGCTGAAACCCAGCTCTGAGAAGCTACTCCAGGCCTGTGACCAGAGGTAAGACCAACTTTTCTGCTTCAACTGACCTGCCTGGTGGACTCAGGACACACGCCCACAGGAACACCTGAAGACCAGTAGACAGGAATGACTACAGGCCTGAAAGCAGAATACTCTGTTCCCATAACTGGCTGAAAGAGAACAGGAAAACAAGTCAACAGCACTCCTGACACACAGGTCTATAGGATGGTCTAACCACTGTCAGAAATACAGAACAATACAGATAGACCAGTGGAATAGAGTGGAAGACCCAGAATTGAACTCACACACCTATGGACAAAGGAGCAAAAACCATCCAATGGAAAAAAGATAGCATTTCCAGCAAATGGTGCTGGTTCAACTGAACATCAGCATGTAGAAGAATGGAGATCGATCCATGCTTATCACCCTGTACAAAGCTTAAGTCCAAGTAGATCAAGGACCTCCACATCAAACCAGATACACTCAAAATAATGGAAGAAAAGTGGGGAAGCATCTTGAACACATGGGCACTGGAGAAAATTTCCTGAACAAGACACCAATGCCTTATGCTCTAAGATCAAGAATCGACAAAAGGGACCTCATGAAACTGCAAAGCTTCTGTAAGGCAAAGGACACTGTGGTTAGGACAAAACAGCAACGAACAGATTGGGAAAAGATCTTTACCAATCCTACAACTGATAGAGGGCTTATATCCAAAATATACAAAGAACTCACGAAATTAGACTGCAGGGAGACAAATAACCCTATTAAAAATGGGGTTCAGAGCTAAACAAAGAATTCACAGCTGAGGAATGCCGAATGGCTGAGAAACACCTAAAGAAATGTTCAGCATTTTTAGTCATAAGGGAAATGCAAATCAAAACAACCCTGAGATTCCACCTCAAACCAGTCAGAATGACTAAGATCAAAAACTCAGGTGACAGCAGATGCTGGCGAGGATATGGAAAAAGAGGAACACTCCTCCATTGGTGGTGGGATTGCAGACTGGTACAACCATTCTGGAAATCAGTCTGGAGGTTCCTCAGAAAATTGGACATTGAACTACCTGAGGACCCAGCTATACCTCTCTTAGGCATATACCCAAAAGATGCTCCAACATATAACAAAGACACGTGCACCACTATGTTCATAGAAACCTTATTTATAATAGCCAGAAACTGGAAAGAACCCAGATGCCCTTCAACAGAGAAATGGATACAGAAAATATGGTACATCTACCCAATGGAACTCAGCTATCAAAAACAACGACTTTATGAAATTCATAAGCAAGTAGATGGAAATGGAAAATATCATCTTGAGTGAGGCAAGCCAATCACAGAAAAACACACATGGTATGCACTCATTGATAAGTGGATATTAGCCCAAATGCTTGAATTACCCTAGATGCACAGAACACATAAAATTCACGAAGGATGACCAAAATGTGAATGCTTCACTCCTTCTTTAAAAGGGGAACAAGAATACCCTTGGAAGGGAATAGGGAGGCAAAGTTTAGAACAGAGGCTGAAGGAACACCCATTCAGAACCAGTCCCACATATGACCCATACATATACAGCCACCAAGCTAGATAAGATGGACGAAGCAAAGAAGTGCAGGCAGACAGGAACCGGATGTAGATCTCTCCTGAGAGACACAGCCAGAATATGGCAAATACATAGGCGAATGCCAGCAGCAAACCCCTGAACTGAGAATGGGACACCTGTTGAAGGAATCAGAGAAAGGACTGAAAGAGCTTGAAGGGGCTTGAGACCCCAAAAGTACAACAATGCCAACCAACCAGCCACTACCCGAAGACTATAAATGGACTGACTCTGGGCTCCAACTGCATAGGTAGCAATGAATAGCCTAGTAAGAGCACAGTAGAAGGGGAAGCCCTTGGTCCTGACAAGACTGAACCCCCAGTGAATGTGATTGTTGGGAGAGGGCGGTAATGGGGGGAGGATAGGGAGGGGAATATCCATATAGAAGAGGAGGGGTAGTGGTTAGGGGGATGTTGTCCTGGAAACCGGGAAAGGGAATAACATTTGAAATGTAAATAAGAAATACCCAAGTTAATAAAAATGGAGGTAAAAAAAAGAATCCAACGATGTTTTATTTGGCAATGCCACACTGGATTAAATGTTATAACTTGGTAAGTTTTCTTTTTAAACATTTTAAGAGAATATATCATGCTGGAAACTTAATTTCATAATAATTGAAAGCAATGATTACTATTTATGTAAACAAGTAGAATAAAATGTTTATATAACTATTATTTTTCTAAGTATATGTACGTGTCTATATATACATATGCATTAACAGACAGGAATAAGCATTAAATAACCAGCAATAAATTTTGACAGGTTGTATTAAAAAAAAAACTACCACTATGTCCAGCTATAGTATGAACTTCTATTTTAGAAACAATGTTGGATATCAAGTAATCATATCACCAATAATATGAAAGTTATAAATATGTAAATTACTTATTTGGTTTTTAAGAGTATTTGTCATGACTCTTCTTATGTCCAGAGGTCATGGAGAATATGTCTGCAAATAAGCCATAGTCTTTCTTCTCCTGTAATTTATATTTTGGTTCAAAACATAAATATGGAAGAGCTAAGTATATTAAAACCTATAATCTCAAATGCAACAATACAACAATTAAAATAAAAATGTAACAAGAACATGGGTTAGTAATGGATGATAATGGATAAAACAACAAGCAACTGTTTTTTAAATTTGATTTATTATTATTTTTTACTTATTCACTTTACTTCCCTCTTACTGCTCCCCCTGGCCACTCCCACAATCCTTCCCCCATCTTCCTCCCCTTCTCTTTTGAGGGGCTGAGGGTTCCCCTGGGTATTCCCCCAACACTGGCATTTCAAGTCTCTGCAAGTCTATGCACTTCCTCTCCCACTAAGGCCAGAAAAGGCAGCCCAGCTATTAGAACACATTCTACGTACATGCTACAGCATTTACGATAGCCTCTGTTGCTACTGTTCAATATCCATATGAAGGTCATGCTACACATCTGCTACATATGAACGGGAATTCCTTGGTCCAACTCCTGTATGTTCTTTGGTTGGTGGTTCAGATTCTGATGGCCCACAGGGATCCAAGTTAGTTGACTCTGTTGGTCTTCCTGTAGAGTTCCCTTCCTTTTTGGGGCCCAAAATATTTCCTCTTATTTTTCCAATCTCTATTCACTGTTTGGATTTGAATGTCTGTATTTGTCTGGGTCAGCTGCTAGGTGGAGCCTCTCAGAGGACAACGTGCTCGTATCTGTAAGCAATTATTTTACAAAAGGCAATACATGGCAAGTGAGATGTGATTTGTACCAAGAACTTTTGATGATAATGAAGAAAGAATTCTCCATATCAAATGAACACAAGTATAAAGTACAGCAAGTTGGCTTGCAACACATCAAGCATAGACTTCAAACTAAAGTTGTACGTGGGTTTATGCAGAAGAAGCACAAATCTGGAAGGGTTAGGACACCAACAAGAAAAGTTTTTCAAGACAAGAGTTCTGTGAGTTTATTCTTGACAATATATACCAGGCCATGTATATTATAATATATTTTATTACAGTATTATTTTGTGTCCATGTGTAAGGGTAGGGGTGTAAGTAGATATGTAGCTGGAAGTCTGTAGACAACGTATGACAGTTGGCGCTTTCATTCTTCCATTTGGGTCCTGCGGATCAAACTTAAATCATCCAGTTTGGGAGCAGGCACAAACTGTTGGCAGCTAGGACATCTAACTAGCCCAATATGTTTTATTTTTATATGAAAAATGTATGTCTACTTTTATGCATTATTAACAACAAGTATTTGGGGATGGAAACTTCTAGTATCCTGGCCTCGAGATGTTCTCGCTCCATGGCAAAGGGCTCCACAAATTTGCTTTTATCATTCTCTGGAGCTGCTCCAGGTGATATTTTAGAACTTCCTTGTAGTGCTTTTTAAATCATAAGCAATCTCTGCTATGGGTTCATCTCAACAATGCTATACATCTCGGACATTTTATGATGTTTTATTAATCTGGACACACTTTTCTTAATACTTGCTGTTGATAGCATATATCTTTTTTATTGGATATTTTTTTAAATTTACATTTCAAATGTTTTCCCCTTTTCTGGTTTCCCGTTCATAAACCTCCTATTCCATCCTCCCTCTCCCTGCTTCTATGAGGGTGTTCCCGAATACATCCACCCACCCTTTCCCACCTCCCTGCCCGGATATTCCCCTACACTTGAGCATCGAGCCTTTGCAGGACCAAAGGCTTCTCCTCCCATTGGTACCCAACAAGGCCATCCTCTCTACATGTACAACTGGAACCATGAGTGCTCTTTGGTTGGTGCTTTAGTCCCTGGGAGCTGTAGTTGGTTGGTATTGTACTTATGGGATTATCAACACCATCAGCTCCTTCACTCCTTTCTCTAACCCTTCCATTGAGGGCCCGTTCTCAGTTCAATGGTTGGGGCTGCACACATCCACCTCTGTACTTGTCATGCTTTGTCAGAGTCTCTCAGAAGACAGCTATATGAGACTCCTGTCAGCATGCACTTCTTGGCATCAACAATATTGTCTGGGTTTGCTGGTTTTATGTATATGGGCTGGATCCCCAGGTGGGGCAGCCTCTGGATGACCTTTCCCCCAGTCTCTGCTCCAAACTTTTTCTTCATATTTACTCCAATGAATATTTTTGTTTCCCCTGCTAAGAAGGACTGAAGCATGAGCAGTTTAGTCATCCTTCTTCTTAAGCATTATGTGATCTGTAGGTTGCAACTGGGGCAATATGAGCCTTTGGGTTAATATCCACTTATCAGTGAGTGCATACCATGTGTGGTTTTCTGTGATACAGTTACCTCACTCAGGATAATATTTTATACTTATCCATTTGCCTATGAATTTCATGAAGTCATATTTTAATAGCTGAGCAGTACGCCATTGTGTAAATGTTCAATATTTTCTGTTCCATTCCACTGTTGAAGGACAACTGGGTTTTTTCCAGCTATTATAAATAAGGCTGCTATGAACATAGTGGAGCATGTGTCCTTGTTATATGTTGGAGCATCTTTTGGATATATGTCCAAGAGTAGTATAGCTTAGTCCTCAGGTAGTACTGTGCCCAATTTCTTGTGGAACCCACAGACTGCTTTCCAGAGTGCTTGTACCAGTATTCAGTCTCACCAACAGTGGAGAAGTCTTCCTCTTTCTCTACATCCTTGTCAGCATCAGTTGTCACTTGAGCTGTTTTTATCTTAGCCATTCTGACTGGTGTGAGGTGGAATCTCACTTGATGTTCTGTACATTCAGAAGGACACAATATCAGAGTTCAACAGTCCTTGGACCTTCTTTTATCTGGGCTATCAATGGAAGGTGCTGTCTACATTTAAGTTGTCTCTTCCTATTTCAAACAACCTACTCAGGAAAACTCATCATAAGTGTGCCTAGTGATTTATATCTTAGTTTATTCCAGGTCCAGTCAAGTTGTCAGCCAAGATGAGCCATTCTAACATAGTATGTACATGTCCCTCTACATTTCTAGGACAGAGATAAATTTAAATGCCAACTGCAATAATATTTTTCTCTCTGAGTTTATTCCAGTATTCACCTTTATAGCAATATTTATCCCTTTCTTCTAATGGTTTTTAAGTTCTGCCTGTTTTTAGTTTTGCTGTTCCCTCTGCAGTTTACCACATTTACATTTATAATTCTTAACTGATAGAATTCAGAGTATTGTCTCAGCAAGTTCCTAACTTCCATGACAGTCAGAGAACACATATATAATGATAATGCTGTAGTAAAGGTTTATGACTGAAAAGGAAGGAAATGGGCGTTCTTAAACTTGGCAGAGACTATTATTGCAAATAAGAGAAACTTGGTGAAAGTCGGACTAGTTCTTAAACAAAAAGTGGCAGCCCAAGGGACCTATGTCAGTAGTTTCTAGGTCCCTAATTTCACAAATGGAAACAATGAATTTTATGGACAACTTAAAAAATTATTGCAGAATAGAACTTAAATGCAACGGAGCTTGAAGAGCTCCCACAGAGCATCGGCTAACCAAGGAATGCTTACTACTAAAGATGTTTGTCTATGGTTAATAAGAATTTACTGGGCTGCAATAATGGGAACTCATCAGTTCAGTGCTATCAACCACTGACCCAACCAAATTACAGATTTTAATTTTCATCCTGGTTTCTGAACTGGAGTCTGTAGCATAATTTCAAGGGATTCTGAAGTAACTGAACATGCTCCTTAAGTTGCTATGTAGAAGAAGACAAATAATAACAAGAAATAAAAAATATATACCAATACCACTAAACATTTCTGTCTTCAACTGAGCTATTGATCAGGATATTTCTTGCATCTATCCAAGACAGAACAAACTCAAGTCCAAAAGGATCAAAGAACTGCATGTAAAATATATTGAACAGAATAAAAGAAAAAGTGGGATTTTTGCCTTATACTCATTGGTACAGGAGAAGACTCTCTGAACAGAACACTGATACTACAGTGAAAGAAAGAAAGAAAGAAAGAAAGAAAGAAAGAAAGAAAGAAAGGAAGGAAGGAAGAAAGAAAGAAAGAAAGAAGAAAAGAAAGCTATCGTTTGTACAAGGCAGCAGCCTACAGAATGAGAAAGATTTTTTTTACCAACTCCACATCCAGTAGAGAATTAATATCTATGTAAAGAACTCAAGAAACTAGATATCTAAAAGCAAATAATTCAATTTATAAATGGGGAGTAGATCTAAACAAGAATTTCCAATAGAGGAATGTCAAATGGTGAGGAGTTAAAGAAATGTTCAAGATCCTTAATTATTAGGGAAATGTAAATCAAAACTAATTTGAGATTCCATTTTGCGTCATTCAGAATGGTTAAGATCAATAATACCAGTGACGGCTTTCCTGCTATTTGAAGTGCAAACTTCTACAGCTGTTATAAAAATCATATGGTAATTTTTAGAACGTTTGGAATTGATCACCCTCAAGATCGAATTATATCATTTGGGACATATACCCAAATTCTCCATCTTACCAGAAGGACATTTGCTCAACAATGTTCATTGCTTATCAATGAGGGTGCAGAGGGTACCTAGAAGAGAATGGGGGACAAGAGATGCAAAGAAGGACACCAAGACAAGAGTCTGATCAAAGTGACAATTTTATTTTTTCCCAAGGCTGAATTTATACTATAGCATGGGTAACAGAGGGAGGGAGTAAGTGGGAAACATTTACACAGGCCAAAGACACAGCTCTCTTGTGGTCAGGCAATCAGCTGACATTAACAGGATGTTAGAAAGTTGACAGGTTTGTCATATCTATTATTCAGCGGGATGTTGGTTTTTCAGAAAGGTTACAGGTCATCACATTGGGCATCTTGATATCAGATGTATTTCTCAGCAAGGTCACAACTTTATCATTTCATTATTCATCCTGACCACCAGATTTGTATTAGTCTTCTGCAGCTGGCTAGGAATTTTCCACAATCCCAGTCATACTTAACTCTAACCATAATATTAAAATCAATGATGGAGGATTTCAAGGGCATTGCTCCCAACAATTGCTGTTCTATTCATAGCAGTGGTCCATTTCTCAGTACCAGCCCCAATGTTCTAGGTTCCCAAATGAAACACACACACACACACACACACACACACACACACACACACACACAAAGCCTTATATTTTAAGATGCCTTAGACAGCGCAGTGGGTGAACCACTTGCAAACCTATACCTGGCTAGCACACTGCCTTCTAGTATTTGTGAATTATTACTTACTAAAACTATATTTTATCTTGGCTGCCCCAGACCAAACCTGCAACCCCCTCAGGCTGAGTTCCCTAGCACCTACATGAAGACTATGTGCTCTGTCTGGCACACCTCAAGTCTGGCTTCTCCTTTCCTGGTATGGCAGCTCTCTCTCTTCTTGTTCTTCCTCAGTTCCTTGTCTGGGAATCATAAAGTCCTGACTCTGACTCTCCGTCCAGTCTTGGCTGCCAACAACTTTATTTAACAATCAAAATAAGTTGGGGGCAGGGTTTCTCTGCAACTTATGTGCAGACATGCAGATTCCCATGCAATTTGGGGAACCAAAATAACATAATATATGTAGCACTAGACCAAATCTATAATAGCAGTCTAATAAAATTGGAAACACAGATATTGACATTATAATTTACAACAGGAGAAATTTATAGTTATTGAGGAGCAATAAACATAATTTTGTGTCTGAGGGTCACTACAACATAAGTAATTGCATTAAAGGGTCACAGCATTAGGAAGGTTGAGAACCACTGTGCTAAGGTAATGGTACCACAGAGGTTATAGGAGTAGCCAACAAATAATTGAAGTACCACTCCACAATAAAAAAACACATATCCAAGATTGTTTATGTGACCAAAAACCAGAGACGAGGTACCCAGAGACCTAGGGTAAAACCAAAAACTACTGACCTTTAAAAGGAAAAGTTATCAATTAAATGACTCATAATGATATTCCACTATATTCATAGATTAGTGCCTTAGTCAGTCATCATCACAAAGCTTCTTTCTTCAGCAAATGCAAAGATGGGAGCAGATGTAAAGATTTATAGACAAGCATTACACTGATACAGAGTCCTTGTAACATATACCTCTTAATGGAATATGTCTATCAAATCTCTCCTTTCAGAGCTCAAGGAACCCTATGGAAGAGAATACAGAGAAAGTGTAAGAGCTAGAGGGAACGGAAGTTATCAGGAAAGCAAGGCCCCTCTGAATCAATTAAGCAAGACTCATATGAATCCACAAAAGCTAAAACAGCAAGCATAGGACCTACATAGATATATAATAGGTCCACTGCATATATAGTATGCCTTTGAGCTTAGTAAATTTATTAGGGTCTCCAATTCTTGTCCCTCTTCTTGGGACTCTTTTCCTTTTGTTGAGTCACCTTCTCTGGACTAGTTGTGATGATTTTTGCTTAATCTTATGTTTTATTTCATCATGTTTGGTTGTTATCTCCTAGAAACCTGGTCTTTTTGGATGAGAAATAGAAGTGTAGTAGATCCAGAGGTAGTAAGGAACTGTGACTAGTAGAGGGAAGGCAAACTATAATAAAGATTTACTTTATGAAAAATATTCTATTTTCAGTAAAGTACAAACAATAAATATATGAACTGATTGTGAAAAGTAAGAGACAAAAGTGCTTTTTTTTTAGTATTGGCCCTAAACAGACAAACATCTTTCTACTACCCTCATCTTCTTTTGTAATTTTTTTCAAATTTTTCCTTTCTTCTAGAGTATCACTAAGAGCATTTCCCTAAAGTATCATATAGGGTCGGTCAAAGAACAAGCATAGAGTTAACTGAGGAATTTGGCAGCCAAGATTTTACAAATGAAAGATGTGTGTGCCCTTTGGATTTTGCAATCATACTGCAGATATTAAAGTAAGGTATTCTAAAAATGTTTCATGTATACCCACATTCTGTGAATGGGAATCCATTACCTCACTTCTTGGCCTCTTTAGAAAGCAATTTCAAATACTCTTTAAGTAGTTAGATGGGAGAGATGTGTCAGTGCCCAACAGGCATTTCTGATTAGAACTGATGGTTACTCCTCATGCTTAGGAAAAAATTCTATCAGATATATGAAGATCTCAATTATGGCATATCTCATTCTGGTGTTGTAAGGCCTAAATTTGTAAGAGAAAGAGAGTTTTCACATAGCCTAGAATCCAGACAAATAATTATGGGCTTCTAGGGTAACTTTTGGACAAATCTGCCTGACACAGCAAGTCTTATGAAAGCTCATCCAATTTCTCTACCATATGTAGTCAGAAAGGATAAATGAAATATCTGGCAGACAAGTAGGTCAGAAAAAATTACTTCTGAAATAAAATTTTTAGCCTTTTAGCTTTTGTAGATCCCATTAAGAATCTAAGGAAAACTTTATATAAATTTCCTGAAATAGAAATTCAAACAAATATATTAATCTATGCATTATGCTGTTTCCGAGGCCATTGTGACTCAGATTTTTCTCTCATATTGCCTTAAATATTATTAATGGCAAAGCAAGCAGCTATAAAGGTGACCATATGCACTGAAAATATGGATAAAATTACCCATGCTAATGCTTCAAATCAATTATTTGTTGTGTGATACTTGCTATCTATATTTTATGATTTGTTCTTGACATTGAACTTGTGGCTTTTATTTATCACATTTTGTTTCATAGTGAAACAACATTAATCTCTCTTAGATTTTCATCTCAAAATGATGTATATCAGGAAAACCTATAAAGGACATTCCAATGAAAACAAAACCCAAACAAAAAATGATTACTGCTATATTGTTCAGAGTAGCCTTCCAGACTATCTTAGACTTTCATAGTCTTTAAAGCTATTTTCCAAGCTAATTGTACAAAACTGAGAATAATGTAAATTATAGTACTAGAAATGTAAATATGTCAATGTTTCTATGTTACTCAAATTCATCTAATGATTGCAATTGATCCTCATTTTCAGATATTGTCAAAATTTTCAAGATTACAAAGAACCTCAGTATTTCTAATTGTCTGTATCCTGTGTCCTCTATACCACACTGGTTCTGTCAGTAGTACTGAGAGTTGTAATATGAGGTTCAATCCTTTTTTGCGGATGGCAGTCTTGGCAACTCTTTTAGAGACTTTCCTGCAAAGGAAACTGAGCATTTTAACACAGAAATGCATTTCACAGTGAATCAATATCTTAGATTCATTTCCAATTGCTGTGACAAAATAGCTTGGGAGAGATATTTTATAACACAGTGTTTATTTTACTCACAATTCCAGGTTATACTCCACATTGCAGGAATTTAGAGCAACTAGTTTTATCAAAATCCACGGTTAAGATTAGAAGCAATAACATTGTATGTGTTTGTTAGTGCCCAAGAATCCTTTCCAATGTGATTCTCGATTGTGTCAACTTAAAGAACAAAACCAACTATGCTGGTCAGTACAAAGCAATATAAATGTAAGAAACGGGGAGGAGGAAGGAGCACACTGATTGGCTGTAGGAAAACAGTACACAATCAAAACATCAATTCAGGTTTCTCAAGAAAAAGAAAGCCCAATTCACATGTCTTCTCATAAATTACCAAATCTACAATTTTGATGTCTTCCACATTGCTCAGCACTAACTTTACACAACCTAGCATCACTAGGAAGTGAATCTCAATGAAGGATTCCCTATATTGGGTTGGCCTGTGGGCATATCTACCATAGATTATATTGATGTGAAAATAACAAGCCCACAAGTGGTCTAGAAGCCCAAAAGTCACTGTGACTTCCATGCACGAATGAACTATACCTGGAATTCAGAGTTGAAGCACTCTCCTTTTTCTTCCTTTGATTGCTTTTGTCAAAGTATTTTGTTACACTAGAAATTAAATTAGACCTGCATTTGAAATCACATTGTTAAAGGATTTCAAAGTAATATTATTCTTATTTGGCAAAATAATATTATTGAGTACTTGTGAAGATGAACTGATCAGGGTTACATGATAAGAAGACAAAACAGTTGGTACTTATTGTTAATGTTGATACGAAAATCACAGTTCCTACCTCACTCAGGTCACTAAGCCTTAGTTTTATGTGGAGAAAAAAAATATGACCATGGTTAAGAAATACCGATTCAGGTTACTCCAAGTACCATATCCCAACATGATAACAATTCCATACATGGTGTTTCTATAGTAACAGAAAAAAGACATTAATCAAAATATGTTAAAAATCCATTGGCAGAGCCTGGAGAGAAGGCAGAATGGTAGAGTGGTTAAGAGTTGCTTTTGATAAGGACTTGTGTTCAGTTACCTAAGTCCACACCAGGCAACACTTAACTGTCTATAAGTACCAGTCTAGAAGACCTGACACCCTCTTCTGGTCACTCTGAACACTTACACAGGCAAAGCTGACAGAGACAGCAAAGCTATTACATGTAACACAGACATTGATAAATGTTAAATTTAAAATATGGTGGTAGAAACATGAGATAAGAACATAATAGTAGAGCAGCTCTCTGCTCCCAGACCCCGTGAGAGAGAGACCCAACCGCCTGGTCAGGTGGGCACTCCTGAGGCTGCAGAGCGGAAGAGACCACCAACACTGCCCACCCCTGCCCACATCCCTGGCCCAAGAAGAAACTGTATAAGGCCTCTGGGCTCCCGTGGGGGAGGGTCCAGGAGCGGCAGGACCCCTGCCTGAGACACCACCGGAACCTGAAGGAAACAGACCGGATAAACAGTTCTCTGCACCCAAATCCCGTGGGAGGGAGAGCTAAACCTTCAGAGAGGCAGACAAGCCTGGGAAACCAGAAGAGACTGCTCTCTGCACACATATCTCGGACGCCAGAGGAAAACACCAAAGGCCATCTGGAACCCTGGTGCACTGAAGCTCCCGGAAGGGGCGGCGCATATCTTCCTGGTTGCTGCCGCTACAGAGAGCCCATGGGCAGCACCCCACGAGTGAACTTGAGCCTCGGGACCACAGGTAAGACCAAATTTTCTGCTGTAAGAAAGCTGCCTGGTGAACTCAAGACACAGGCCTACAGGAACAGCTGAAGACCTGTAGAGAGGAAAAACTACACGCCCGAAAGCAGAACACTCTGTCCCCATAACTGACTGAAAGAGAAGAAAACAGGTCTACAGCACTCCTGACAAACAGGCTTATAGGACAGTCTAGCCACTGTCAGAAATAGCAGAACAAAGTAACACTAGAGATAATCTGATGGCGACAGGCAAGCTCAGGAACACAAGCAACAGAAACCAAGACTACATGGCATCATCGGAGCCCAATTCTCCCACCAAAACAAACATGGAATATCCAAACACACAAGAAAAGCAAGATCTAGTTTCAAAATCATATTTGATCATGATGCTGGAGGACTTCAAGAAAGACGTGAAGAACTCCCTTAGGGAAACACAGGAAAACATTAATAAACAAGTAGAAGCCTACAGAGAGGAATCACAAAAATCCCTGAAAGAATCGCAAAAATCCCTGAAAGAATCGCAAAAATCCCTGAAAGAATTCCAGGAAAACACAATCAAACAGTTGAAGGAATTAAAAATGGAAATAGAAGCAATCAAGAAAGAACACATGGAAACAACCCTGGATATAGAAAACCAAAAGAAGAGACAAGGAGCTGTAGATACAAGCTTCACCAACAGAATACAAGAGATGGAAGAGAGAATCTCAGGAGCAGAAGATTCCATAGAAATCATTGACTCAACTGTCAAAGATAATGTAAAGCGGAAAAAGCTACTGGTCCAAAACATACAGGAAATCCAGGACTCAATGAGAAGATCAAACATAAGGATAATAGGTATAGAAGAGAGTGAAGACTCCCAGCTCAAAAGACCAGTAAATATCTTCAACAAAATGATAGAAGAAAACTTCCCTAACCTAAAAAAAGAGATACCCATAGACATACAAGAAGCCTACAGAACTCCAAATAGATTGGACCAGAAAAGAAACACCTCCCGTCACATAATTGTCAAAACACCAAACGCACAAAATAAAGAAAGAATATTAAAAGCGGTAAGGGAAAAAGGTCAAGTAACATATAAAGGCAGACCTATCAGAATCACACCAGACTTCTCGCCAGAAACTATGAAGGCCAGAAGATCCTGGACAGATGTCATACAGACCCTAAGAGAACACAAATGCCAGCCCAGGTTACTGTATCCTGCAAAACTCTCAATTAACATAGATGGAGAAACCAAGATATTCCATGACAAACCAAATTTATACAATATCTTTCTACACATCCAGCACTACAAAGGATAATAAATGGTAAAGCCCAACATAAGAAGGCAAGCTATACCCTAGAAGAAGCAAGAAACTAATCGTCTTGGCAACAAAGCAAAGAGAAGAAAAGCACACAAACATAACCTCACATCCAAATATGAATATAACGGGAAGCAATAATCACTATTTCTTAATATCTCTCAACATCAATGACCTCAACTCCCCAATAAAAAGAAATAGATTAACAAACTGGATACGCAACGAGGACCCTGCATTCTGCTGCCTACAGGAAACACACCTCAGAGACAAAGACAGACACTACCTCAGAGTGAAAGGCTGGAAAACAACTTTCCAAGCAAATGGTCAGAAGAAGCAAGCTGGAGTAGCCATTCTAATATCAAATAAAATCAATTTTCAACTAAAAGTCATCAGAAAAGATAAGGAAGGACACTTCATATTCATCAAAGGAAAAATCCACCAAGATGAACTCTCAATCCTAAATATCTATGCCCCAAATACAAGGGCACCTACATACGTAAAAGAAACCTTACTAAAGCTCAAAACACACATTGCACCTCACACAATAATAGTGGGAGATTTCAACACCCCACTCTCATCAATGGACAGATCATGGAAACAGAAATTAAACAGTGATGTCGACAGACTAAGAGAAGTCATGAGCCAAATGGACTTAACAGATATTTATAGAACATTCTATCTTAAAGCAAAAGGATATACCTTCTTCTCAGCTCCTCATGGTACTTTCTCCAAAATTGACCATATAATTGGTCAAAAAACGGGCCTCAACAGGTACAGAAAGATAGAAATAATCCCATGCGTGCTATCGGACCACCACGGCCTAAAACTCGTCTTCAATAACAATAAGGGAAGAACGCCCACTTATACGTGGAAGTTGAACAATGCTCTACTCAACGATAACCTGGTCAAGGAAAAAATAAAGAAAGAAATTAAAGGCTTCTTAGAATTTAATGAAAAAGAAGGTACAACATACCCATACTTATGGGACACAATGAAAGCTGTGCTAAGAGGAAAACTTATAGCTCTGAGTGACTGCAGAAAGAAACAGGAGAGAGCATATGTCAACAGCTGACAGCACACCTAAAAGCTCTAGAACAAAAAGAAGCAAATACACCCAGGAGGAGTAGAAGGCAGGAAATAATCAAACTCAGAGCTGAAATCAACCAAGTAGAAACAAAAAGGACCATAGAAAGAATCAACAGAACCAAAAGTTGGTTCTTTGAGGAAATCAACAAAATAGATAAACCCTTAGCCAGACTAACGAGAGGACACAGAGAGTGCATTCAAATTAACAAAATCAGAAATGAAAAGGGAGACATAACTACAGATTCAGAGGAAATTCAAAAAATCATCAGATCTTAATATAAAAACATATATTCAACAAAACTTGAAAATCTTCAGGAAATGGACAATTTCCTAGACAGATACCAGGTATCGAAGTTAAATCAGGAACAGATAAACCAGTTAAACAACCCCATAACTCCTAAGGAAATAGAAGCAGTCATTAAAGGTCTCCCAACCAAAAAGAGCCCAGGTCCAGACGGGTTTAGTGCAGAATTCTATCAAACCTTCATAGAAGACCTCATACCAATATTATCCAAACTATTCCACAAAATTGAAACAGATGGATCACTACCGAATACCTTCTATGAAGCCACAATTACTCTTATACCTAAACCACACAAAGACACAACAAAGAAAGAGAACTTCAGACCAATTTCCCTTATGAATATCGACGCACAAATACTCAATAAAATTCTGGCAAAGCGAATCCAAGAGCACATCAAAACAATCATCCACCATGATCAAGTAGGCTTCATCCCAGTCATGCAGGGATGGTTTAATATACGGAAAACCATCAACGTGATCCATTATATAAACAAACAGAAAGAACAGAACCATATGATCATTTCATTAGATGCTGAGAAAGCATTTGACAAAATTCAACACCCCTTCATGATAAAAGTCCTGGAAAGAATAGGAATTCAAGGCCCATACCTAAACATAGTAAAAGCCATATACAGCAAACCAGTTGCTAACATTAAACTAAATGGAGAGAAACTTGAAGCAATCCCACTAAAATCAGGGACTAGACAAGGCTGCCCACTCTCTCCCTACTTATTCAATATAGTTCTTGAAGTTCTAGCCAGAGCAATCAGACAACAAAAGGAGATCAAGGGGATACAGATCGGAAAAGAAGAGGTCAAAATATCACTATTTGCAGACGACATGATAGTATATTTAAGTGATCCCAAAAGTTCCACCAGAGAACTACTAAAGCTGATAAACAACTTCAGCAAAGTGGCTGGGTATAAAATTAACTCAAATAAATCAGTTGCCTTCCTCTATACAAAAGAGAAACAAGCCGAGAAAGAAATTAGGGAAACGACACCCTTCATAATAGACCCAAATAATATAAAGTACCTCGGTGTGACTTTAACCAAGCAAGTAAAAGATCTGTACAATAAGAACTTCAAGACACTGAGGAAAGAAATTGAAGAAGACCTCAGAAGATGGAAAGATCTCCCATGCTCATGGATTGGCAGGATTAATATAGTAAAAATGGCCATTTTACCAAAAGCAATCTACAGATTCAATGCAATCCCCATCAAAATACCAATCCAATTCTTCAAAGAGTTAGACAGAACAATTTGCAAATTCATCTGGAATAACAAAAAACCCAGGATAGCTAAAGCTATCCTCAACAATAAAAGGACTTCAGGGGGAATCACTATCCCTGAACTCAAGCAGTATTACAGAGCAATAGTGATAAAAACTGCATGGTATTGGTACAGAGACAGACAGATAGACCAATGGAATAGAATTGAAGACCCAGAAATGAACCCACACACCTATGGTCACTTGATTTTTGACAAAGGAGCCAAAACCATCCAATGGAAAAAAGATAGCATTTTCAGCAAATGGTGCTGGTTCAACTGGAGGGCAACATGTAGAAGAATGCAGATCGATCCATGCTTGTCACCCTGTACAAAGCTTAAGTCCAAGTGGATCAAGGACCTCCACATCAAACCAGACACACTCAAACTAATAGAAGAAAAACTAGGGAAGCATCTGGAACACATGGGCACTGGAAAAAATTTCCTAAACAGAACACCAATGGCTTACGCTCTAAGATCAAGAATCGACAAATGGGATCTCATAAAACTGCAAAGCTTCTGTAAGGCAAAGGACACTGTGGTTAGGACAAAACGGCAACCAACAGATTGGGAAAAGATCTTTACCAATCCTACAACAGATAGAGGCCTTATATCCAAAATATACCAAGAACTCAAGAAGTTAGACCACAGGGAAACAAATAACCCTATTAAAAAATGGGGTTCAGAGCTAAACAAAGAATTCACAACTGAGGAATGTCGAATGGCTGAGAAACACCTAAAGAAATGTTGAACATCTTTAGTCATAAGGGAAATGCAAATCAAAACAACCCTGAGATTTCACCTCACACCAGTGAGAATGGCTAAGATCAAAAACTCAGGTGACAGCAGATGCTGGCGAGGATGTGGAGAAAGAGGAACACTCCTCCATTGTTGGTGGGATCGCAGACTGGTAAAACCATTCTGGAAATCAGTCTGGAGCTTACTCAGAAAATTGGACATTGAACTGCCTGAGGATCCATCTATACCTCTTTTGGGCATATACCCAAAAGATGCCTCAACATATAAAAGAGACACGTGCTCCACTATGTTCATCGCAGCCTTATTTACAATAGCCAGAAGCTGGAAAGAACCCAGATGCCCTTCAACAGAGGAATGGATACAGAAAATGTGGTACATCTACACAATGGAATATTACTCAGCTATCAAAAACAACGAGTTTATGAAATTCGTAGGCAAATGGTTGGAATTGGAAAATATTATCCTGAGTGAGCTAACCCAATCACAGAAAGACATACATGGTATGCTCTCATTGATAAGTGGCTATTTGCCCAAATGCTTGAATTACCCTAGATCCCTAGAACAAACGAAACTCAAGACGGATGATCAAAATGTGAATGCTTCACTCCTTCTTTAAATGAGGAAAAGAATACCTTTGGCAGGGAAGGGAGAGGCAAAGATTAAAACAGAGACTGAAGGAACACCCATTCAGAGCCTGCCCCACATGTGGCCCATACATATACAGCCACCCAATTAGACAAGATGGATGAAGCAAAGAAGTGCAGACCGACAGGAGCCGGATGTAGATCGCTCCTGAGAGACACAGCCAGAATACAGCAAATACAGAGGCGAATGCCAGCAGCAAACCGCTGAACTGAGAATAGGTCCCCCGTTGAAGGAATCAGAGAAAGAACTGGAAGAGCTTGAAGGGGCTCGAGACCCCATATGTACAACAATGTCAAGCAACCAGAGCTTCCAGGGACTAAGCCACTACCTAAAGACTATACATGGACTGACCCTGGACTCTGACCCCATAGGTAGCAATGAATATCCTAGTAAGAGCACCAGTGGAAGGGGAAGCCCTGGGTCCTGCTAAGACTGAACCCCCAGTGAACTAGACTGTTGGGGGGAGGGTGGCAATGGGGGGAGGGTTGGGTAGGGAACACCCATAAGGAAGGGGTGGGGGAAGGGGGATGTTTGCCCGGAAACCGGGAAAGGGAATAACACTCGAAATGTATATAAGAAATACTCAAGTTAATAAAAAAGAAAAAAGAAAAAAAATTATAAAGAAAGAAAAAAAAGAACATAATAGTAATAAAGGAAATCTTGGTTGTTGGCTATCTGGATACATTTATACCCTTTTGATTTGTAAAGATTTTAAATTTAATTGTATATTTCAAAATTATTTACCTATCACCACTGACTGGTCTGAGAAAAGTGGAAATATCCCAAACACTTGTGCTGCTAAATCTGCCTGTCAGATGAATCCGGGGCAACAAGAATTTAGAATTTTCCTTAGAAATCTTCTGTGGAAGGAAATGCCTGAAGCCCTGTGAGCAGCCAGAGTAAAAATTTGTCTGTCCAGGAAGAAACTCATTTGAAAAAAGATTTTCAGCTTGTGAGATTACATTTCTGGACCTTATAGAAAAGGCTTGGAGTGGACACAGTGGTGGACAAGAGATTAACTATGTGTTGGCTCTCCTACTTAGGCATATCTGAAGATAGACTCTGACGGATGATGAGGGATGACAAGAATATTTTGCCACTTTTTTCCAATATGACCACAATGAATGCATCTTTTTTTCTATTAATTTGACTCTTGGATCCTATAGTGAACATGAATGGAGAAATCTTCTATGTTGGAGGCACAGTGTTTGACTACCCAAGTACAAGGGCAAGGTAACAAAAATGTTACATAAAAGATAGAAGGCGGGCAATAAGTGTGTATTTAAGAGACTAAAGATAGTCCCGTACAATTTAGGGCCCATACTTCAGCACTCAGGATCAATTACTTTTCAAACAGTAACTGACTTTGTCCAGTGCTTAAAATAAGAGAAGTATTTTTGTCTGGTAATTTTAATTCACATCTGTAATCTTATTCGTGAGATTCTCCCAAAGCTACAAGCGAAGAAAAAAAAAAGTTAAATTCAAGTGTTTCATGCACTTTGGTCTTATCCATTTGGTCCAGTACATTTTTCTTTTTATATTCTTAATATGCTTATTCGAAACACCTGTGAAGATTTTCTCTATATAGGTCATGTTCACACTTAATTTTTTCCTTGTGTCAAAGTCTTGACTTTTAGCTAGCGAGAGTTATGGAAACCCCATGAGAGATGACCATGCAGACATAGTTTATACCCAGTTAAAAATCTTTATTCTAGCTGGCTGGGAGTACACTCACATATTTGGGACCTATGTGTAGTTTTGAATGTTTAGACTAAGGAGTTTTTAAAGGGAAAGATCACATACTTGTGTCTTGCTTGGCAGCTTGGTGGGGAAGGCTTTGTTCAAGCAAGCAGTTTAACAAAAGCTAAGATAAGTTAGTTGGGCTATCCCAACCATGTGCTCCTAAAATAAAGGTTGGTAATTTTCCATGGGGTTTCTCATAATGGAGCTCAAATTCTGTTTAAACCTAAAATGGCCTCAGAAAGAATACAAAGGTCAGGAAAGTGCTATGTGTCACAAAAGTGCCATGAACCAGATTGAAGGAAGAAGGACCCCTTCCTTTCCCATGTCCTTTCTGTCCCTTTAATTTTTCTATATTCTAGGCTTACTCAATTCACTTATTAGTTATATTATTGAACAAAACATGACAATGTTTCACTTCATGATTTTTCTACTTATCTATAAATAATTAAGTCATAGTCCATCCTACACAAAAAATTTTTGTTCAGATTACTGTTCAAATAGAAACTTGAGTCGATTGTTGTGGTTATTGGACAGAGTTCTAGTCAGTATCATCAAATAGCCATATAAGAAAAAAACATATTTTAAGGAATTTGTCTACATGAGTCAATTGAGCTTATCTTCAGCATTTTGTTTGTATCTAGGAAAAAATTGGTGTACTACCTTCCCAATTCATGTGAGGAGATATCTCCAGGCACATATTACTTGGATATTACCAGGTATTATTACAGGCTATGGAATAATGCATAAGATGTGTTCATAATATATATTTTACTGAATAAAATGAATACTTGTTATATGATAAATGTTTTGTGTGCTCTCAATAAGATTATATTATTTACAAAATGAGAGTTTTGTGGGGTTTTTATTTAAAAATTAAATGGTGTGTCAATTTGGCTGCTTGATTTTTATAAACTGCTGCTTTGGGGAAATGGATTATGACAAAGTAAAAATTCACTTCTGTTATCTCATGAAAATCAAGCTTCAGTTAAAAATCAATGCTCCAGATGTGTTACCTCCATTCAATAAAAAACATTCTCACTTGAGCTGTTGAGTTGGGAGTACATAAAAAATCCAGATGCTTCATATGTTCCTCTTAAAGAAACTTAGGAAGACAATCTGCATGTGAATTGAGCTCTACAATGGGAGGCTTCCTGACACTGATTAATTACTGAGCAAAACCCATTTTTACAAGAATAGTAGGTATATGCAAATCCTGAAGGCCTGGAATGACAGTCTACTTATGAGAAATTTAATTTTCAAGAAACGAATGCAATGTACTAAGATAACAAGACTTGAAAAAACTAGTTACCTTAAAGCTTTAATTTTATTTTCCATTTTTCAAACTGTTTCTCACTTCATATGGTTTACAAAAGTGAATTTTATATTTCCCCCAATAAAAAGCATTTTATTAATTCTAAAAATTTCAATATAATACCTATTAGCGGTATCTAACTCATAATCTAGTCTCCTCAATTATAGAAACAAACAAACACAAAAAGCAAGCAACTCAAAGACACCTTTGACAATTTAAAAGTCTTTGGTTCATGTGATGTTAATTTCTTTTGGAAAATATAGGAGTGGACTAGTCTAGTTTTATTGAACAAAGATATTGAACATACACTGAAGTCAATATTATGGCACTCAGTTTTGGTAATAAAAAATATCTGTGCTAATTTTAAAATCGAGTCAAAGATGGATTTGGTTTCAGCAGGGAGAGGGCAGAACTAGCTTATTGACTGCGTAGTGATGTGAGAAGAGGAAGTGTTACTTTTAGGTAGTTAGGGCTGTAGTTAGGGTTGAAGGCAACTGTGAATGAATTCTTCCTTTGGGTCTGCTTTGGAACTCACCTCCTGTCATATGCAAAAGTTAAGTTGCCAAGCTTTGTTGTTTACTTCCTTTCGATTAATGAATGGAATCTGATTTTGTCCTGGGTGGAAATGTGAAATCCCAAACTTTCCTAAAGATTAGAACATTGCCCATTGTTTCTTCCCTTAAAAGTTAATCCAACTGTACCTATCAGCTACCAAGCCAAGAGACCACGCATCCGGAAAACTAATTCATTTAAAAGCAATTAAAGAGACGAGAGGAATATTTATTCCCTTCATGAGACAATATACTTATGCATCCAATGTGCCTTTTCCTTGGGGATGTTACTTATGGATTCTCACTGCTAAGCATGCCCACTGCTTTGAGTTCTAATTTAAAAGTATAACGTTTCAGTTTTACTTTATGGTCTCATTCTGTAATGCCAGCCTAAACTGTAAGTAGGCTTTCTCTGACATTCTGAGTTGTCTCACTCTTTTCCATGAAGAATCCCTTCTTCTCATTCTATGGCTGTTTTCATACCTCCATTAGTGATAAACTCAAAAGAGGTTACATTCATCCTGTGCTCCATCTCCTTCCTCTGAGAGTTTTAAAGCTTGCCAATCATGTTGAATTTTCTTAAAAAAAATTCTAAGAGAAAGAGAAACAAAGACGTGTATGGCTTAGGGATTCATAGCAGGTAGTCTTATACACTTCTCTCTGGGCATTGTTAGTAATAAAAGTTTTGCCTACTTAGTGGGATTGTGAAGAATGGCTTTTGTCACAGTATATTTATCTTTCAGATCTGCTACTCTTCTCAGAGGAAATTTAGGAATGATGGAGGGAAACAGAGAAGAAGGAATCAGAAAGACAAAACTGAGGTAGTTTGGTGATTAGGCACTCATTCAGCAAATGGGACAGGTTATGTATGTCCTTCTTAAAATGCCAGGTCAAAGCATCTTTGGGTGGATTCTGTAGGCTGTTCCTAAAAGAAAAAACAGAAATAGTTATTTAAGGACTTATATTCAGGTGTGCCCCAGTATTATTTACTTGACTTAGAGTAAAAATCATTAGAATCAGCATGTCAAGATATCAAGTGATATACAATATTCCCCATACACTATAAACTTTCTACTGGCATCAGAACAAAAGACTGCAAAATATGCCAGAGGAAAAGAGTTGAATGTCACTAATAGACAGAAGACAAACCCACCACTTTCTCTTTTCAGCTTCAAAACAGAACAAGTATATCCCTTATGTTTTCAGGAAACATGCAACTAAAGTTCTCTGAAAACAAAACGAAACAAAACAAAACAATGTCTCTGGTGAACATTCTCTTTGGCTATGTGTATTGCAATTGGGAAGCGACAGAATTGTTAGTAAAATCTGAAAGCATAGTCCTGCATTAAGGACTATGCTCAGTGATGAGTAGAGACATAGGAGATTTAACTAACATGACTACTGTGTATAAAACAGGAAAAGGTGTTCAATGATAACACGATTATTTTCCAGAGGATATTATGAATATTTAGATCATATAGAGTGAGAAGACAGGGGAGATAGTGGTATTAGGTTACCATTTGGCTGACATAGCAAGCCCATGGGTGGACTAATCAAGGTCTCAGTTCTGTAGTAACAGGAACTTTTGCAGGAATTGCTATCGTGCTTGTCACTTGGGAGAAACAATTTGATTCTCATAAGATGTTCTGCTATAAGACTGGTAGTCTCACCACCATGCATAATTGTCTTCATCTTATCATAGTGTGGTCTGTCTTATGAGATTCACTCTTGCTAGCAGTAATTTTCATTTCCTGTCATGAAGATATTCATCCTATTATGTCTAGAATATGAAATGAATGCAGAGTAATGTCTCAGAAAAAAAGTGAAAATACATTCAGAAGGAGACTAGATGGGATTAATTAGCCTTTTGAGTGGTTTCTTCCTTTACAGTTTTGTAAGTTGAGAACCAAAATTATCTTAGGCAGTCTTAAACTCTTTAATAGCTACTTAGTTTAACTTATGATTCTAATTATGCATATTGTGACTATTAAGTAAACTTTTTAAAATGTATTCAGTTCATTAGACCTCTAGATTTCACTAACGCTAAAGCTAAGTGCTACGAGACATTAAAAATCTATAGAAAGTTCTTTTTTTGCAGCCAACCTACTTAACATTAACTAAATATGATTTGTAATGTTCTTACTCCATAGGTATAAGTGTTTGTGCAATTTCCTTCATGGCAAAACCTGCCATTGATGGTAATTTTAATCCATTTTCTAAGATGTAAGTTTGATTCAGAAATAACAATTTTCACTTCCTTAAAGAAGAGGGACTCTTTTGAAATTATAATACAATTGCAATGTTTGTTCTTTCACTTTCCTCCCTCCAAGTCTTCCCATATATCCTTCCTTGCACACTTTCTAATTTATGATCACTTTTTAATAAATTGTAATTTCATGCATATACTTGTCTATATACACATATATCACTAATTATAACTTGTTCAATCTGCCCACTCTTATTTGCCTGCATGTTTTCAGGGTCAACTCTCTGATATTTGATAGCAATTTCCCATGCTTTTACCTGGGAAAGACTCTTTCTTGCACTCTCAGTTTTCCTTATTTGCTCATACAGTCCTTTGTGTAGGTTGAGGCTACATGGTCTTTTCTGCATACACATTCACATGTCCTACTTGTGAATGGCATGGCATTTTTAGCATTAGGGACATACCTTTAACCTCTGGGAGCAAGCATGTGCAAGGGCACTAGCAATAGACTTTATGTTTGGGATATCTCTTAGACATTCCTCTAAAAACAGACACAGAGTTTTCTGTATTTTATCAAGAAGATCACAGAAGGTAAGACTACAGAGCAGATATCAGAAAAACATTATTTGCAATGCATTTTCTAGTCAGTATTACACAATTTAACCTCTTGTTAGAATGATATTTACATGAGCTCTCAGTCTAGTCATTTCTTTTGTAATTTTCCCTTTATCTATATGTCCTTCTAATTTTCACATTAAAAACAAGAATATTTTGTTTTATACCACCAAGTCCTATAGCAGACCACTTATAGGTGCAAAATGAATCTTGTTGTGAACCCAATATCCCTCCATTCCACTAAACCCCCAACATTCTATACCTGGGAATCTGATGGCAACATCAAGCTGGAAAACAGGTTGGCAATTTTTAGTTCCCCTTCGGTTTACTATTACAGTTCTTGAAGGCTTATCATCAGGCCTGTAGCAGACAACTGGCAGGCCCTTGTCCTCTCACTCTCCCTCTATTCTCTAGGTACTCTGCCAGACCTTAGGTGATTTCTAATTTCTTCCTTCTTATGGACTCATTTAGCTCTCTTCTAATCCATTCCCTTTTCCAGTGTAAGCTGCCTTCCTTACCTAGAAACACTTCATAGCTGAGATAATCAGTAGCTATACCAGACCTAGATTCAGATAGATTTCCACTCTCCTTCTGGTCTACAAATACAATACCATCTCTAGTCTCATTGCCAGTCCTGTAGCAGACTACCTACAGGGGCTTATCTTCCTTACCTGCCTCTAATTCCTACGGACTTCACCAAACCTCACCAAGGGTCCAGTCAATCTTCCTCCTCCCATCTTTTTGTGTCAGCTACAAGGAACTTGCAGTCTTCTCTATCTGGGAACCCCAGTAGGCACACAAGGCTATGACTCACGTAGGTAATATTCACTCTCATTTCTGTCCCCCATTACACCTGCTCCAGTCTCATCACTAGCCCTGTAGGAGTCTGCTTATAGGTTTCTTTCCCCTCATTCTACATGTCTAAAATGTCTATTATAAATATATTTAAGGACTTTAAAAGACATATAAGTAAACCCCTTAAAAGCTTGTTAAAATGCAAAGTAAGAGAGGAAAAAATAATAAAACAGCTCAAAACTTGAAAGTAAGAACTAAAATTGTGAAAAATAATTGAAATAGAGATAAACCTGGAAATGAAAAATTTAGCGAGTCAAACAAAATCCTCACAAATAAGTCTCAATAACAGATTATAAGACACTGAATGAGACTCTCAGGAATTGAAGACCAAATCAATAACTGAGTCAAAGAAAATGCTAAATCTAAAAATATCCAGGCACAAAGCATCTATGACACCCAAGACACCGGGAAAAGACAAATATATGAATATCAAAATACTGAGGATGGAGAAGAGACACAGGTAAAAGGCACAGAAACTGCTTTCAACAAAATCATAGAAGAAAAGTGCCCTAATGTAAAGAAGGAGGTGCCTATCATTGTACAAGAAGCATAGAGAATACCAAATAGATTGAACCAGGAAACAAGCTCCCCACAGTAATAATAATTAAACATTAAATATAGAGAATAAAAAAGTAATATCAAAAGCTACAAAGGAAAAAGACAAAATAACATATAAAAGAATATATTTCTTGGCATTAGAACTCTAAATGCTAAGAAAACACAGATGTCATCCAAGATTACTATACTAACTATGCTATCCTGTGCTATGCTATGCTGCTCTGCACTATGCTACCTATACTATACTATACTATACTATACTATACTATGCTATACTACACTATACTATACAAAACTTGCAATTATGATAGAAGGACAAAAAGCATTCCATGATGAAACTAAATATCAGCAGTAATTATACACAAATCAGACTCTATATAATGCAGTAGAAGGAAATCTTCAATCTGCAGATGTTAACCACATGCAAGAAATTACAAGGAATAAATAATTCCAAATCAAAATAAGAGGGTAGGAACACATTCCATAACACCAAAATAACAGGAATTAATATACACTGCTTAGTGATAGTTTTTAATATTAATAGCCATAATTGTTCAATAAAAAGATATAGACTAAACATTGCATTAGAAAAATAGGATTCATCTTTCTGCTGTACACAAGAAACACACTTTATCCAAAAGGATAAATATCATTTCAGGTTAAAAGGATTGAAGAAAACTTTCTAAGCAAATAGATCCAAAAAACAAGCTGGTGTAGTCATTTTAATTTCTGATAAAATAGACTTCAAACTAATACAAATCAGAAGAGATTGGGAAGATGCTACATGCTTATCTATGGAAAACTCCAAGAGGATATCGCAATTCTAAACAGTTTATCATCAAACAAAAGGACAACCAAATTTATAAAGGGAATACTACTATAACTAAAATCACTTATTGGCCCTTCTCAGTTATAGTAAGTGACTTCAATACCCCGTTTCCATCAAAGTACAGATCAGCCAGTCACATACTACACAGAAAACTTCTGGAGTTCAATAACATAAATCAAATGGACCTAACAGATATTTACAAAACATTTTACCTGAACCAAAAAATATATATTTACCATGTCCTCATCAACTTTTGAACTTTCTCCAAAATTACCCATATTATTGGACACAAAGCAAGTCTCAACAGATAACAAATAACTTAAAAGAATATGCTGCATTCTATTTGCCCACCATAGATTAAAATTGATTATCAGCAGCCACAGAAAATACCCAAAGTCATGAAAACTGAACAACTCACTATTGCATACACGTGGCTCAAGATAGAAATTAAAAAGAACACATAAAGCATTGTAGATTTGAATGCAAAAGAAAATACAACATACCCAAACATATGGGAAACAATGGCGAATTCATAGCATTAAGTGACTACAGAAAGACAACTGGAAAGAATAACTTAATGACAGACCTTGAAAGCTCTAGAACAGCAAAACGAAGTAACATCAAAGAGCTATAGACAACAAACAATTATAAAGCATAGGTTGAAATCCATTAAAGAGAACTGAACAAAAAAAATAGAAAGAATCAAAGAAATAGTTCTTTGAGAAAATCAATCACTTTGATAAACCCTTAGTCAAATTAACTAAAAGACACATAGAAAATATCCAAATTAATAAAATTAGAGACAAAAGGGGAATTATCACAGCGGATACCTAGGAAATCCAGAAAATCAATAGGGAATACATTAATATCTTTATTTCACCAAACTGGAAAATCTAAAATAAATTACAAAAATCTTTAATATTTCAGACCTTCTGAAGTTAAATAAAAATCAAATAAGCAATTCAATCAGACCTATAGCCCTTATTAATGCAGAAACAGTGTAAGAATCTCACACACACAAAAGATGTAGGGCTCAATATATTTACTCCCAATGTCTACCAGATGTTAAAGAAGCATTAATACTAGTACTCCTCAAACTATACTGTCAAATATAAACAGAACAATCTAATGCCTAGTTCTTTTTATGAAGTCACAATACCCTGTTAATACAGAAAAATAACAGCATACCCTAAGTCACACAAGGAGCAAGCAAAAACACAGAAAAGATTTCAAACAAATTGTCCTTAATAACATAGATGTAAAATTCTGAATAAAATCCTTGTAAATTCAGTAAAAAAACACATTTAAAAGATTAACCACCATGATCAAGCAAGTTTCATTGCAGAAAGATAGGGTTGGTTCAACATATATAAATTTACAAATATGATCTACCACATAAACGAACCAAAAGACCAAAACTACATTATCATCTTATTAGGTGCAGAAAAGGCCTTTGACAAAATCCAACATCTCTTCATGATAATAATCTCAGTGAGCCTTTCTCGCTCCCTGGTCATCTTGGCAGGTGATATTGGTTGGGGTTGTTCTGCACCGAAGGCAGGAAGATGGTGACTGCAAAGATAAAAGTGTCTCTGGAGTTGATCAACTCTAGGCTTCAGCCTAGTATGAAAAGTCGAAAGCCCTTGCTGGGTACAGACATACTCTGAAGATGATCAGACAAGGCAAAACGAAGTTGGTTATCCTTGCCAACAACTGCCCAGCTTCAGAGAAAATCTGAAATGCAATACTATGCCGCATTGACTAACAATGGTGTCCATCACTACAGTACAATAATATAGAATGGGCACAGAGTGCAGAAAACACTACAGAATGTGCACACTAGCTATCATTGACCCAGATGATTCTGATACTATTAGAAGCATGCTAAAATAGATTGGTGAGAAGTAAATCAATAAAGTTTTTCTTTAGCAAAAATTTCCCAGAAATCCTTTTGAAAAAGAATCCTGAAGAGACTAGGGGTACAAGAGGCTAAAATGAAGGCAGTTTACAGCAAGCTTACATCCAACACTAACCTACACAGAGAGAAACTCAAACATTTCCACTAAAATCAGGAACAAGACAAGGTTGTCTACCCTCTGTATACCTTTTCAATACAGTGATTTCTGTCTCAGTAGATTAAATGGAAGCTGAAGAGTATCAAGGCGATACATATGAAAAGGGAAAAAAATCAAATATCTTAATTTGCAGATTACATATATAAGTGATGCTAAAAATTTCACCACAAAGCTCCTACAGCTGAAAAACACTTTGAGCAAAATGGCACAATACAAAATTGTGACACAAAAATTGTTAACCTTGGGGACTGGAGAAATGGTTCAGCAGTTAAGAACTGTGACTTTTCTTCCAGAGGTCCTGAGTTCAATTCCCAGCAACCGCATGTTGGGTCACAACTATCTGTAATGAAATCTTACAGCCTCTTGTTGTGTCTGAAGAGAGTGACAGTATACTCACGTACATAAAATAAACAAATCGTTTAAAAAATGTTAACCTTTCTTTATACAAATGACAAACTGTGAAAGAAACTCAGAAACAATACCTTTCACAGTAGCTTAGGCAGAAAAATAGACAAGATAGAGAGGAAGAGGAAGAGATACATATGTACATATATACATACATATATATACATAGGAAGAGAAAGAGATAAATACATACATATGTACATACATGCATATATGTATATATACATACATGCATATATATAAATATATAAACTCTAACCAAACAAATGAAGATTTGCATAATAAAAAGTTTAAGGCAAAAGAAGTAGGAGATCTTTGACTCTATAAAGATATTCAGTGCTCATGAGTCAATAGGGTTAATATAGTGAAAACTGATATCCTACCAAAGGCAATCTAAAGATCCAACATCGCAACATTATTCCAACACAATTCTTCATAGACCTTGAAAGGACAATTTTCTGAGCCACCTATTCCTTAGTCAATGTCCTTTGAAGGACATTCCCTCCTTTGAATCACACTTGGCCTTTCCTATGTGCTATGCAGAAGCAATAGTGTGATTAAGCGTTGTGACCTGGTTTCACAAGTTGCAACTTGTAAAGGTTTGAGTGGCTTATCAGACGTGCATAGAAGAATGGCTCCATTATTTCCCTAACTACACCACCTAACACTATAAATCAAACAAACGCATGTGTGTAGTTTCAGTGAATATTTCCAGTCTTTGGTGGGACCAGCTGATGGTTTGGTCATGTATTCCATATTCCAATCAGAAATGAACACTGGGGAAGAGCGAAATAGTAATATCTGATCATTAATACCCCTCCTGGGAAGAACTCAAAAGGGATTCAGTGGCTTAAATTCCCAAGTGGAAACTTAAGTGTTCTTTGGAAAGTCCGTTGGATGGTGTTTTGCTGGGGCAAACATGTAAAAGAGTGTTTTCCTGAAACGGACACAAGTAAAAGACCAAGGCAAACTCGTGAAGGATCATTTAGCTGAAGCAGACACAGGAGAAAGCTAAAGCAAGCACATGAAAGGAATGTGGAGAAGGATTCTTTTCTAACAACAACCATGTACTGATCTGCCTTACATTGCATAGTTGAGCTGCTTTTGTTCAGAATACATAGAGAGAAAGGCACCAAAATTTCTGGGAGTGGGCTACAGTTTTATGCTGCTTCCTCTGGGCTGATTGGCAGAGTGATGTCAGCTAATGTAAGACCCTTGCTGAGGCAAGACATGTGGAGGCTACATGATTTTTAGGAGAGTATAAATAGGACTCGATGGACAATTATGGAGACTAAGGTTGGCTTGCTTCTAGACCTAGCTTGCAATGCTTGAGTCTTTGCTGATCTTTGCTTCCCTGAGAGAGGCACAGCAGAGAACTTCTCCTGCTTTTCCTCCTGGTCCCTCCTGCTGACTTGACCTGAGACTGAGGCCGGGCTGTCCCTGATTGGTCTTGCTACCACTGCTGTTACTCCAGTATTTCCATGAGGTATTTGCAAGTGGATCGAGCTGCCATTTCTAACCTGTGAACTAAACTACTGTTTGTGACAACATAAATAGGAATCAATTCAAAGAAACTTTTTAAATAGGTCTATTCCCCCCTCTCCTGTATCCTTTTTTTTGTACCACCTCTGGTGGGTGGTGGGCTAAAGCAGGAGGGAGGTTAAAGTGTTTAAAAACATCATTAAAGATAGGTTTTGAAAAAATTAAAGATACAAAGTTCTGTCATCTATGGTTTGATTTGGGAATTTTTTTTAACTTTTTATTGATTCTTTGTGAGTTTCTCATCATGCACTGCAGTCCCCCCTCATCTTCCTTCCCCATTCCCTCATATCCACCCTTTGCAGCAAACAAGCAAAAATAAATAAATAAATAAATAAAATAACAAATGCTAGAAACCACCTCATCAGAGAAGTTGTAATATGTCACAGTGTTACCCACAGTACATCCCTCTGTCCACACATCTTCACTTGTAAATGAATGTTCATTACAATGAATCACTGGTGTGGTTCAAGATCTCTGGCTTCTGTGACACCATCAATACTGGATTCTTACCAGGACTCTTCTTGGTTATCTTTTTGTTGCCCTGTGTCGTGGAGATCCTGCAGCTTTGGATCAGCATGGTCTTAACAAAGGTTTTAACCATTTAAACATAATATATCTTCTGGGGTGGGCCAAATCAGAGTCCTGGATCTGGGCCTGAATGACAGCTGAGCTAGTCAACATATCCACTCTCCTTTATCAGTATTACCTTGGCAACTTCTCCAGCACTACTCTGACAGGGCCACCCAGTGCTGCCATCAACAGAGCAGGGTCAATTCTCCTGCTCTCATGCCTTCAGGAGAGAGGGCGCCCACACCTCCAGAGCCAGCTCCACTTTTCTCTCCCATCAAGTGCTGGGCTCACTCTCCCAAGTGCTTCAGCCTTCAAGGGAATAAACCAGCTCAACAATTCTCATATCCTCCTGGCTGGCTCATTCATGCCTTCACCATCAGGGCCAGCTCCACTGTGTTGCCCAGGGTAGGTATAGACTGCTCTCCCAAGTGCTATAGCCAATAAGGGAGGGGGGGGGCAGAGACAGCTCTTCAGTTCTCATGCCTTCAGGGCCAGCTCTTCTGACTACCAGAGGTGACAAGGGGTGAAGGGAGAAAGGCATCACACTCAAGACAGAAGACCACAGCTCTCTCATGTTTTAGCCTTCAGGGCTGTCTCACTTATGCCCAGTCCACCAGATCTTCTGTGCTTCCCTGGAGAGATGCAGGGCCCGCTCTCTCAAATGCTCCAGTTGGTGAAGGACTGGACCTGTTCTCCATTCTCACAACCTTAGGATCAGCTCTCCCAACTGCTTCACGTGACAAGGGGTGAATGGGGTGAGGTTAACCATGCTTCACTCATGCCACATTGCACAGGGCAAGCTCTTCATGCTCTCACTTTCAGTGCCTACTTACCTCTGTCCTCACCATCAGGGTCAGCTTTGCTATGTTGTCCAGATGAGGTGTAGGACCTTCCCTGCCTAGCTCTCTCCTGCTCATGGCCCTGTAGCAGCTTTTTTCAACTGCTGGAGGTGGCAAGGGGCAGGAAAGACATCACATCTATGCCCATTCTATTTCACAGTAGATTAGTGGCAGAACCAGCTCTCCCACACTCATAACCTTCAGCTGGTTCACTCAGACTCAGCTGCCAGGGTCAGGTCTACTGTGCTCCCTGGGGAAGGAGCAGGGCTAGCTCTTTTAAATTCTGTCACAGATGACAAGTGAGACTAGCTCTCAGGAGCTCACAGTGAGTCGTGGGACCAGTTCTGCATAGCCCATGGAAATCTGCTTTGTTCCTGGTGGCAGCCCTGACCAAACATATCCACATGTTTTCTAATGGTAATATCAACACAGACCCCACAACTGAGTTGCCAGCAACCCACACAGTAACTTCAATGATAACTTGAGCTGAGACCTCTTCATGGCTCTAGATGGTAGGGCTGGCTACTCACAATAGGCTGGTTTTCCCAAGCCTCAAGTCTTCAATTTTATGTTTCTTCAAAATGTTCAAGCTGCTCCACTTCTTTTTTTCTCCCATCTGTCTACTACATACTTATACATTACAGTGGTCCCCGCTGCATGCTAGCCTTGTGACTGGCAAGCCCATGGGTAATATCGTCTGGCCAGCAAGTATCTATGGCTAGCTTGTGCCTTGGTAAGGAGGCCATGTCTGTGGGTGACATGGTGGTCTGCCTTTCTCTGTCCTGCATGGTGGTAGGTGGGGCTCTGTGTGTCAATGACCCACCCATGCCATAGAATGGAGGGTAGGTCTGTAGGAATCTTTCCCCCATGTACCACAAGCATAGCAGAATAAGGGTCTCTGTTGGTGCTGCTTAGATTTGATTTTTTTTTATATGCCCTAGCTATAAAATGGCATTGCCACCAAAGTACACATTGAACTAGGATGAACAAAGGATTGCCATGTGCTCTTCCCCTAACAAATATAAGATCAACACCTCCTACAAAGTGTTTCTTTGCCCATTCCTTGGAGGATGGGGGAACTTTGAGATTTTTATAAATGGTTAATGAAAACTAAGAATGACTGTATAGCAAGCACATCTAACAAAGGAGCTAAAGAACTGAAACAAGAGATACAATTGGTTCTTAAAGGTCAACTTTATCTGCTATGGGATTCAAATGCTTGGTGGTCTTTTGTATTATTGTTATCATGTACCCCAAGATTGTGTCAGTTCTATAGGGTCAACTATTGGTAAGGATAAGCAATGATACCTATTTTTTAGAGTCTGGCATTTGATGTCTATGAGTACTGGGGTCAAGGAGTGGGATATACGTGGCAGCACAGACAGACCCTAGTGTTGTTTTACAAACTGACCTGGCTAGAGAATGAGGAAAGACTCTCAGACAGAGAAGCTGGGAGTGAGTAGGGGATGCCTCTAATGGAGATACAGCAGCAACTACCTGGAATGTGAATTGAGGAGGTATGTTTATTGTATAAGGCTGAACAAAAAGGAGTTATTTTATATAGCTGAAAAAGAAACAGAGTTAAAGACCTCCTCTTGATAGGTCTCTGTAGTGGAACAGTTTCAGACTGTAAACATCTGGGAGGAGGATGCTGTGCTCAGTCTTTTCTGCATGCACTCAGGCACCAGGGAGGCTTTGCTATGCCATAAGTCTGAAGCATTGGGTTCCTTGATATATAGTTATGCCATGTCAATAATTTACATTTACTTTGGACTTCATCTACTCCTTTAAATCAGTCAGGAAGGGGAAAAGGATGATCACCCTTCTCAGTACTCCTAGTTAATGGTGTTCCTTACATTTGTAACACTATTTTGGGGCACTGTGTTATTTTGGGGCATCTTTTGTTATTCATATTATCACAACTGTTCTTATATCCTTGTTTCTCTACTGTAGATGTTGCATGAATGAATGTAGCCCATTCATTCAATATGTATTTTGATTTCCATACAGTAAGACCTTTCTTGAGCTTTGACTAAACAAAAGATATATAAATAAATTATAGATGATAGATAGATAAATAGATGATGATGATGAAGATAGATAGATAGATAGATAGATAGATAGATAGATAGATAGTCTATTTGTGCTAATTTGGATGAAAATTTGCCCCAACCTCACAGTCTTTTGATATTTACTACATTTAGGAGAATTAGTTCAAAGTAAATGAAGGAAAGGGGAAGGGGTCATCTGTCTTAGCCACTTCCATTCTGAGTATAAAACTGAGCCTTGTATAACAAAAGTTTTACAAGGCAGAAGGTAGATAAAATATTGAAATTACTTATCATAAATCAAGCTTTTCTATGTTTGATGGAAAAAAATTAATATTTATTTTTTTGCATTTGTAAAAATACACTTATCTTATTGTTTGGCTTAATGCTACAGAGGAAATAATCAGATCAACAACATAACTTACACTGACAAATGATAGCTCAAAAAACAAGTTACAACATCATTGGTTTTCAGTATTTTTCTGTCTGTGTATATATATATATGTATATATATATATATATGCAGTAATATTTTAATATTGTTTTCATTGTATCAATTGGATTATATGGAAGTTCTCAAATAAATTAAAGTTATCATATCTTTTTAGTTCATCATATAATTGGAGTTTCTGTGTAAAAGTCTTGGCTCTGCTAACTCATAAACAGAATAATTTTGGCCCTTGATTCCACTGTGCCAATTAAAATGTAATAGTACTGGACAATTTTAAAAAGTCAATATAACCATGTAGGAGGAAGCAAATAGAGCCTCAGTACAGTATAGAACAGCAAGGAAATATAAGGACATAAAGGGAAAAGAAGTTGTTAACCCAAAAGCTTATAAAAGTTGTGCATCAGCTGATAAGCAAGAATCTAGCATAATTAATGCAATATCAGCTGCAAAGCCTGCCAGCATAGAGATAATATTCCTTTCATACATAGATATTTTCTATTAAAATATCAATGACCTAGGATTAAGACTTGCACACCTCTGAGCTTCTATTTTTTCTAGACATTTCCTGAGAAGCTCAAAATACTTGTTGACAGTTACCTCCTCTTGTACCATTTACCTTCTCAGTAGTGATCCTGTAAGATGCCACTCAAGAACCACCAAATACTAAGATAGTTCCTTTAAACCCTACTCAAATCCTATAAAGGACTATTGGAAAAACAATGAGCTGTTTTATCTCTTGAGGTATTTATATCAGCAATGGGCATGTCTGACTTTCTTCTGAGCAGCTTTTTACTAACCTTATTAAAATATCCTTAATAAAATTTCACACTTGGCTTTATAAAGTAACTAGTACTAAAATTCTTTTCATTCTCAAAGCCACTTATCTAATCATGGTTTGGCTTGAATCATAATCCTTAAAAGCTCAACTCAAACTGCCAAGAGTGACCATGGGGAGTTCCGATCCTTTGTGGGTGCCCTAAAGTGCCCATAGCCTGGTTCCAGTTACTCTTTGTGAAACTTATACAGTTTTTATATTTCAATTTAAAAAGCATTAAGGGAGAAAAAGTGATATACTATAAATATCCTGGTTGATCATATTCTAAACTCTGTTACTAGAAAATGGTTCCAGAAGCATGTATTGTTTGGGATGGTGATGTCCTGGTTCTCAGAACATTGTCATTTGTGCTCTTGTATACAACTTTGCCATAATGAATAATAATAAAGTGGAAGGATTAACATTAGCTATCAACTAGCCAGGTTCTAGAATCACCTAGGAGACAGATCTCTGAGTATACCTGTGAGTATTTATCTAGATAAGTTAACTGATGTAGAAAAAAACTACTTTAAATGCAGCAGGACCATCAAGGGCATGGAGTCCTGGACTACATAGAAATGAAAATGTGAACTGAACACTAACAGCCATAGCTTACTGGTTTTTGGCTAAAGATGCAATGTGACTAGCTGTTTCAAACTCATGGTGTCATGACTTTCTAAAGATGAGGCATATATCCTTGAATCATAGACAAAACTTCACTCCTTAAATTGGTTTTGTTTTGTTTTGTTGGATTTTTTATTTACATTTCACATGTTATCCCCTTTCCCAGTTTCCCATCCATAAATCCCCTACTCCCTACCCCTTCCTCTATAAGTGTGTTCCCCCAACCATCCACCCACCCCTGCCCAACTCCTCGCCCTGAGATTCCCCTACACTACAATTCTTTCACCTATCTGGTTGTGTTTTCCTGTAATTCTTTAAGGATTTTTTGTGTTTCCTCTTTAAAAGCTTCTACTTGTTTACCCGTGTTGTTCTGTATTTCTTTAAGGGAGTTATTTATGTCCTTCTTAAAGTCCTCTATCATCATCATGAGATGTGATTTTAAAACAAAATCTTACCTTTTCCGTTGTGTTTGGATATCCAGTATTCCCTTTGGTGGAAGAACTGGGTTCTGATGATGCTAAGTGGTCTTGATTTCTTTTGCTTAGGTTCCTGTGCATCAGGTTGTCTCTGGTGTTATCTTGTCTGGCTGTATCTGACAGTGTCTTGACCCTCCTGTAGGCCTGTGTGTCAACACTCCTTTAGACCAGTTTTCCTTCAGTATAGAGAGCTGTGGGACTGGCTCAGCTTCAGGTGCAGCAGAAACCAGAAGGGTACTGTCCCAGACTGCTCCTGGTTTTGTGTGTTCTGAGGCCTACAGGCAGCTTGCTCAGAGCAGACGAGTTGGTCTTACCTCTGTTCTAAGGTATGTCAGAACTCCTGGTGAATGGCTTTCAGTTCTGGGTTCAGGCAGAAACCAGAGAACTCAGGACTTCTGGAAGAGCTCTGACCCGCTGATCCATCTCTCCAGCCCAGGACAATGTTTTTAATTTCACACAAGTAGTCACAGGAGACTGATCATTTTCTTACAGTTTCACTAAGTATTTCTGGGACACAGCTGTCAAATGAGAATTGTGGCAAGAGAATAGAATCAAGAGAGATCAAAGTTATCATGTGAAACAAATTAGTGACATAGAAAAAGCCTTTTCACAAGAGGTACATGAAACTGAACTTGAACATGTGCAAAAAACAAAACCAGCCAAACAAACAAACAACAAAACCTATGCTCATCAAATGATCTAAGTGTCTATCATAAGATACAATATTTACTGGGTTGTAGAGATTGCAGCACCGTATACTGTATTTTCTTCTGAATCCCTTACTTTTCTTCCAGGTCTGGATATTTTGCACTCTCATAAGTATTTGTTACTTTTATTTGTTTTTGTTTTTCCTTGATGAACTGTTTTTGTTTCTACCATTTTCTACGAACACTTCTTGTTCTGGAATACAAGAACCCAGAAATCACAGTGAGAGCCCCACTGGGCCCAAATATTTGCTCATAAAAATTATAGTAGGCACCCAAGACACCACCTGAACCTGAAGGGACTGGACTAACAGTTCTCTGCACCCAAATCCCATGGGAGGGAGAGCTAAACCTTCAGAGAGGCAGACAAGACTGGGAAGCCCGAAGAGACTACACTCTGCCCACATTTCTGACTCCAGAGGAAAACACCAAATGCCATCTGGGACCCTGGTACACGGGGGCTCCCAGAAATGACAGCACAGGACCTCCTGGTTGCTGCCCTCGAGGAGAGCTCATAAGCAACACCCCACGAGCAAACTTGAGCCTCGGGACCACAGGACTTTTCTGCGCCAAGTGACTTGCCTGGTGAACTCAGGACGCAGGCCCAGAGGAATAGCTGAAGACCTATAGACAGGAAAAACTACATGCCTGAAAGCAGAACACTCTATTCCCATAACTGGCTGAAAGAAAACAGGAAAACAGGTCTATAGCACTCCTGTCACACAGGCTTATAGGACGGTCTAGCCACTGTCAGAAATAGCAGAACAAAGTAACACCAGAGATACTCTGATGGTGAAAGGGAAGCACAGGAACCCAAGCAACAGAAACCAAGACTACATGGCATCATCAGAGCCCAATTCTCCCATCAAACAAACACTGAAACCAAACACACCAGAAAAGCAAGATCTAGATTTAAAATCATATTTGATCATGATGCTGGAGGACTTCAAGAAAGACATGAAGAACTCCCTTAGACAAATGCAGGAAAACATAAATAAACAAGTAGAAGCCTATAGAGAGGAATCACAAAAATCCCTGAAAGAATTCCAGGAAAACACAATCAAACAGTTGAATTAAAAATGGAAATAGGAGCAATCAAGAAAGAACACATGGAAACAACCCTGGATATAGAAAACCAAAAGAAGAGACAAGGAGCTGTAGATACGAGCTTCACCAACAGAATACAAGAGATGGAAGAGAGAATCTCAGGAGCAGAAAATTCCATAGAAATCATTGACTCAACTGTCAAAGATAATGTAAAGCGGAAAAAGCTACTGGTCCAAAACATACAGGAAATCCAGGACTCAATGAGAAGATCAAACCTAAGGATAATAGGTCTAGAAGAGAGTGAAGACTCCCAGCTCAAAGGACCAGTAAATATCTTCAACAAAATCATAGAAGAAAACTTCCCTAACCTAAAGAAAGATATGCCCATAAGCATACAAGAAGCCTACAGAACTCCAAAGAGATTGGACCAGAAAAGAATGGGGTTGGGGATTTAGCTCAGTGGTAGAGCGCTTGCCTAGCAAGCGCAAGGCCCTGGGTTCGGTCCCCAGCTCTGAAAAATAGAAGGAAAAAACAAAAAAAAGAAACTGCTCCCGTCACATAATACTCAAAACACCAAATGCACAGAATAAAGAAACAATATTAAAAGCAGTAGGGAAAAAGGTCAAGTAACATATAAAGGCAGACCCATCAGAATCACACCAGACTTCTCGCCAGAGAGTATGAAAGCCAGAAGATCCCGGACAAATGTCCTAAAGACCCTAAGAGAAAACAAATGCCAGCCCAGGTTACTGTATCCTGCAAAACTCTCAATTAACATAGATGGAGAAACCAAGATATTCCATGACAAAACCAAATTTACACAATATCTTTCTATAAATCCAGTGCTACAAAGGATAATAAATGGTAAAGCCCAACATAAGGAAGCAAGCTACACCCTAGAAAAAACAAGAAACTAAATGTCTTGGCAACAAAACAAAGAGAAGAAAAGCACACAAACATAACCTTACATCCAAATATGAATGTAATAGGAAGCAATAATCACTATTTCTAAATATCTCTCAATATCAATGGTCTCAACTCCCCAATAAAAAGACATAGATTAACAAACGGGATACGCAATGAGGACCCTGCATTCTGCTGCCTACAGGAAACACACCTCAGAGTCAAAGACAGACACTACCACAGAGTGAAAGGCTGGAAATCAACTTTCCAAGCAAATGGTCGGAAGAAGCATGCTGGAGTAGCCATTCTAATATCAAAAAAAATCAATTTCCAACTAAAAGTCATCAAAAAAGATAAGGAAGGACACTTCATATTCATCAAAGGAAAAATCCACCAAGATGAACTCTCAATCCTAAATATCTATGCCCCAAATACAAGGGCACCTACATACGTAAAAGAAACCTTACTAAAGCTCAAAAGACACATTGTACCTCACACAATAAGAGTAGGGGATTGCAATAGTGGGGTCACTCTCATCAGTGGACAGGTCATGGAAACAGAAATTAAACAGAGACATACTTAGACAGACTAAGAGAAGTAATGAACCAAATGGACTTAACAGATATTTATAGAACATTCTATCCTAAAGCAAAAGGATATACATTCTTCTCAGCAACACACGGTACTTTCTCCAAAATTGACCATATAATTGGTCAAAAAACAGGCCTCAACAGATACAGAAAGATTGAAATAATCCCATGCATCCTATCAGACCACCATGGCCTAAAACTGGTCTTCAATAACAATAAGGGAAGAACGCCCACTTATACGTGGAAGTTGAACAATGCTCTACTCAATGATAACCTGGTCAAGGAATAAATAGAGAAAGAAATTAAAGGCTTCTTAGAATTTAATGAAAAAGAAGGTACAACATACCCATACTTACGGGATACAATGAAAGCTGTGCTAAGAGGAAAACTTATAGCTCTGAGTGACTGCAGAAAGAAACAGGAGAGAGCATATGTCAACAGCTGACAGCACACATAAAAGCTCTAGAACAAAAAGAAGCAAATACACCCATGAGGAGTAGAAGGCAGGAAATAATCAAACTCAAAGCTTAAATCAACCAACTAGAAACAAAAAGGACTATACAAAGAATCAACAGAACCAAAAGTTGGTTCTTTGAGAAAATCAGCAAGATAGATAAACCCTTAGCCAGACTAACTAGAGGAAACAGAGAGTGTGTCCAAATTAACATAATCAGAAATGAAAAGGGAGACATAAATACAGAATCAGGGGAAATTCAAAAAATCATCAGATCCTACTACAAAAGCCTATATTCAACAAAACTTGAAAATCTGCAGGATATGGACAATTTCCTAGACAGATACCAGGTACTGAAATTAAATCGGGAACAGATAAACCATCTAAACAACCCCATAACTCCTAACGAAATAGTAGCAGTCATTAAAAGTCTCCCCACCAAAAAGAGCCCAGGTCCAGACAGGTTTAGTGCAGAATTCTATCAGACCTTCATAGAAGACGTCATACCAATACTATCCAAACAATTCCACAAAATTGATACAGATGGAGCACTACCGAATTCCTTCTATGAAGCCAAAATTACTCTTGTACCTAAATGACACAAAGACCCAACAAAGAAAGAGAATTTCAGACCAATTACCCTTATGAATATCGACGCAAAAAATACTCAATAAAATTCTGGCAAACTGAATCCAAGAGCACATCAAAACAATCATCCACCATGTTCAAGTAGACTTCTTCCCAGGCATGCAGGGATGGTTTACTATATGGAAAACCATCAATGTGATCCATTATATAAACAAACAGAAAGAACAAAACCACATTATCATCTCATTAGATGCTGAGAAAGCATTTGACAAAATAAAACACCCCTTCATGATAAAGTCATGGAAAGAATAGAAATTCAAGGCCCATACCTAAACATAGTAAAAGCCAATACAGCAAACCAGTCACTAAAATTAAATGGAGAGAAACTTGAAGCAATCCCACTACAGTCAGGGACTAGACAAGGCTGCCCAGTCTCTCCTTACTTATTCAATATAGTCTTGAAGTTCTAGCCAGAGCAATCAGACAACAAAAGGAGATCAAAGGGATACAGATCGGAAAAGAAGAGGTCAAAATAGCACTATTTGCAGATGATATGATAGTATATTTAAGTGATCCCAAAAGTTCCACAAGAGAACTACTAAAGCAGATAAACAACTTCAGCAAAGTGGCTGGGTATAAAATTAACTCAAATAAATCAGTAGCCTTCTTGTACACAAAAGAAAAACAAGCCGAGAAAGAATCTGGAATAACAAAAAGCCCATTATAGCTAAAACTATCCTCAACAATAAAAGGACTTCAGGGGGAATCATTATCCCTGAACACAAGCAGTATTACAGAGCAATAGTGATAAAACCTGCATGTTATTGGTACAGAGACAGACAGATAGACCAATGGAATAGAATTGAAGACCCAGAAATGAATCCACACTTCTATGGTCACTTGATTTTTGACAAAGGAGCCAAAACCATCAAATGGAAAAAAGATAGCATTTTCAGCAAATGGTGCTGGTTCAACTGTAGGTCAACATGTAGAAGAATGCAGATCGATCCATCCTCATCACCCTGTACAAAGCATAAGTCCAAGTGGATCAAGGACCTCCACATCAAACTAGATACACTCAAATTAATAGAAGAAAAAGTGGGGAAGCAACTTGAACACATGGGCACTGGAGAAAATTTCCTGAACAAAACACCAATGGCTTTTGCTCTAAGATCAAGAATCGACAAATGGGATCTCATAAAACTGCAAAGCTTCTGTAAGGCAAAGGACACTGTGGTTAGGACAAAACGGCAACCAACAGATTGGGAAAAGATCTTTACCAATCCTACAACAGATAGAGGCCTTATATCCAAAATATACAAAGAACTCAAGAAGTTAGACCACAGGGAAACAAATAACCCTATTAAAAAATGGGGTTCAGAGCTAAACAAAGAATTCACAGCTGAGGAATGCCGAATGGCTGAGAAACACCTAAAGAAATGTTCAACATCTTTAGTCATAAGGGAAATGCAAATCAAAACAACCCTGAGATTTCACCTCACACCAGTGAGAATGGCTAAGATCAAAAACTCAGGTGACAGCAAATGCTGGCAAGGATGTGGAGAAAGAGGAACACTCCTCCATTGTTGGTGGGATTGCAGACTGGTACAACCATTCTGGAAATCAGTCTGGAGGTTCCTCAGAAAATTGGACATTGAACTACCTGAGAACCCAGCTATACCTCTCTTGGGCATATACCCAAAAGATGCCCCAACATATAAGAAAGACACATGCTCCACTATGTTCATAGCAGCCTTATTTATAATAGCCAGAAGCTAGAAAGAACCCAGATACCCTTCAACAGAGAAATGGATACAGAAAATGTGGTACATCTACACAATGGAATATTGCTCAACTATCAAAAACAATGACTTTATGAAATTCATAGGCAAATGGAGGGAACTGGAAAATATCATCCTGAGTGACGTAACCCAATCACAGGAAAACACACATGGTATGCACTCATTGATAAGTGGCTATTAGATCAAATGCTTTAATTACCCTAGATGCACAGAACACATGAAACTCAAGATGGATGATCAAAATGTGAATGCTTCACTACTTCTTTAAAAGCGGAACAAGAATACCCTTGGCAGGGAATAGAGAGGCAAAGATTAAAACAGAAGCAGAAGGAACACCCATTCAGAGCCTGCCCCACATGTGGCCCATACATATACAGCCATCCATTTAGACAAGATGAATGAAGCAAAGACGTGCAGACCGACAGGAACTGGATGTAGATCTTTCCTGAGAGACACAGCCAGAATACAGCAAATACAGAGGCGAATGCCAGCAGCAAACTACTGAACTGAGAACAGGACCCCCGTTGAAGGAATCAGAGAAAGGACTGGAAGAGCTTGAAGCGGCTTGAGACCACGTATGAACAACAATGCCAAGCAACCAGAGCTTCCAGGGACTAAGCCACTACCCAAAGACTATACATGGACTGACCCTGGACTCTGACCCCATAGGTAGCAATGAATATCCTAGTAAGAGCACCAGTGGAAGGGGAAGCCCTTGGTCCTGCTAAGACTGAACCCCCAGTGATTGTTGGTGGGAGGGCGGTAATGAGGGGTGGATGGGGAGGGGAACACCCATATAGAAAGGGAGGTGGAGGGGTTAGAGAGATGTTGTCCTGAAAACCGGGAAAGGGAGTAACATTCGAAATGTAAATAAGAAGTACTCAAGTTAATAAAAAATATTAAAAAAATTTATACGAAGTATTTTTGCATTGATTTTAATAGTAAATTACGTATGCAGATTTGATGCTTCACCTTCAATTCTAGTCACGTTCAGAAGATGGACAATCAGGAGGTAGCCCTGCTCTTTTCCTAGACATGCTGGCTGCATGAAAAGGAACTTAGGTTAGTCCTTAATTGAAAGAAATAATGGAGTTTGCCTAATCTAGCTGACTTAAAAGGCATGTGTCAGGTTTTCTAGGTTAGAGTTCTTAGTTTTGGGAGCACTATGTGTCTTTAAGTTTCTGAGAAATCAAGCCACTCCCTTAAGCAGTGAAGCATTCAGGCTGCTTTGTATTCCTCTGAGTTCTCTCGAAGTCAATTAAGCATACAAGAGCTTGACAGGACAATGGGTCTAAGACATTAATCTCGTGTAACCTCCATAACTTGCAAACATCATTCTATCCTGGCAACCATCTTTATATTTTAATTCTAATAAAGGGATTAAAACTATGATTCTTTGCAGTAAGCTTTTCTCAGCCTCAGTCTTGCTGAGACCCCTCTAACCATACCTGGTTACGATTCATTTCTCAACAGCAACATCAGTAACATTGTTCCAGTAAGTGAATGCTCCTGCGTACAGGTGGTACCTGAACAGGGAGTGCAAATATGGGAAGTTAAGAAAAAAGAAAGAGTTAACATTAAAAAAAGATTAAGGTAAGGAAATTCTGCCATCTGCTGTGGACACATGTATAGCTTACAAGATTAATTCACTGTAACATGCATTCTGCAACACTTGTTTGCAGAAGTTCTGTGAACTGTATTTCTGGTAAAGAGAATGTAAACAGGACACCATCAGTTGATGAAATTCTTGGACTTCATTAGCAATCTTCCACATTCTTTCTCTGAATGTAAATTTCTGGATTGCAGAATTTGGTCCAGGTTAAGAAAAGCAGTTCAGGGAGAACTAGGGGACCAAAGAAAATTCCTAGTGATGCTTTTCAGCTTTGGAAAGAGATAAAAGCAGCAACAGATAAAAGTGACACAGTTAAATTAAAAGTGAAAATGATCAGAAAAAAAATGACTAGCACTGGAAATAAAAAACAAATTAGAACCAAAAGATATATTATCTAGTGTCTCTCTCTGTGAGGAAGTTGATTGTTTTCCTCCTCCTTGTGCTGATGTTGCTTCTCCACCTCCATTTCCAATTTCCTCTGCTCCTAACATTATCCATCAAGTGCAGCTCCTAATAGCTCGGAGATGTTTTTCTCCCCCGTGTTTCACTTCATCTCCTTTTGAGGTTGTTAGGGAAGTTCATTGCCCCCCCTCCCCATGAGAGAATCAACACCTTAGTGTAAGGATACTAGTCTCCTAGGTAAGAGCCCAAGTATCAAGCCCTAGAGACGGGAGAAAACATAGAAAGATCATTTCTTTTCCTGGTGAGAGAAGCACCTGGTCCTGATAATCCAGAAGACAGGTTGGAAATTATATACTTATTTTATTTAAGACTCTTGAAGGTCTGAAGCAGATTTGTGATAAATATGGATCAATGCCACCTTGTACATCATCTCCCCTTGATTCTATTTCCCTCTAGAGAATCTAAGACAAATTATTCTGTCTTATTTGGGGTGAGTATTTATTGTAGGAGACTAATTTTTCGGAATATGCCTGGACCTAGTTCTGAAAAAGCAGCAAAATGATATGTCCAAGGCTTTTGAAATGTTGGCAGAAGGCACCTATAGTGATGACCAGCTACAGATTTTATAACCTCCTAAGGCTTATGGACAAATAAATGTTTGGCACATGCTTTAGCATGATGTACGTGACTGGATTCAAGAATAAGGACAGAAGAAAGTTCTAAAATTGGACAGGGATGAGCTCTATCAATGCTTTCTTTCTTGTCTTTTATAGGCAGTCAGTTGCCTGATGGTGGATGGAGAGGCAGGGATTATTATTGTCAGGCAACTGATACATAAGAATGCTAATGCTGTATGCCCAACTCCCATCCATCCCTTACAAAAGAATTTAAAGGACACATTAGTGAATCCATCTACTTCTGGGCGTAGATTGAGGATACACCCGAGGAAAAGGATGAGAGTGGGGCCATGGATTTATTGAATGAAAAAAAAAAAAAGAGTCTCCCAACTAACAATGATTCAAATGAAAAAAAAATTAGTAACTAAGGGAAAACCTTGTAAAGGGGGAAGTCTGCTTACAGGTAGCTGTTTCTTGCTATGCCATTTCTATTCAATGTTTTTATTCCTCTTAAATCATTTTGGGCTTCTGTGTCCGATCCTCCTGTATTTCACTTTGATAACTGGGAAGAGAATATCATTCCTGTTTTGTTAATGATCTTAGGTCTTGGGTGTCCCTATTGTTTTTCTCTAAGCAAAGATGGTCACATGACAGTTTGACTATTGACTCTCAGTCCTTCCATGATAAAATATTACCCAGTTAATATTCAAAGTTAGATAAATCATTCTTCTTCAGTACTTCATAAAATCTTGGCAAAAGTCGTTTCAGTCATTATTGTCATTATTTGTCTGTCTCTAATGGGACTTTTAAACTGTGGCTCAAAGAAATGTCTCTAAGAATTTTGTTATTGTCTGTACTGGAACTGTGGGGAATTATGGAGTTGGTCTTGCTTCCTTGAGAAGCATATCATAGGGTTTTCAGGTTTTGCAGTTCCTGAGAAAGGAAGGCGCTCCTCCAGGCAGTGAAGCTTTGGGCTGCTTTTGAGGTTCTGTGTTGCCTAGAAGTTACTGAAACATATAGAAGTGTGACAGAAGAAGTGATCGTCAGTAATTATCTTGTATAGCCTCTATAACTTGCAAACATCATTGAATCCTAGCAACTGTCATTGTACTGATCCTGGAAACCACCATTATGTTCTGATGCTTATAAGGTAATAAAAAGACTATTTTTATTTTTGCAATAAATGTCTCTCAGTCTCAGAGTTGCTGAGACCACTCTATACCTGCCTTTTAAAAATTAATTTCTCACCAGCCAAATCAGGTAATCTTGCCCTACTGTAAGTAAGCACTGACACCTACACTCACTAAGAAGTACTGCTACACTGTTGATTAAACTAGGCAAAAATGTCTAATTTATACATTTAAAAGATTAATATTGTCCACTACATAAATTCATGACCTAATATACAAACAGAAACAAAGGACTTGGACTGTAATGTGTTTTTCTTAAGGAGAACTGTGGTGTTTTCTCCACGAAAGAACATATTAAAGTAAATCAAATAAAAATAAAATTATAAATATACTAGATAGACAAATAGATAGATGATGGATAGACAGACAGATGATAGATAGATAGATAGATGATAGATAGATAGATAGATAGATAGATAGATAGATAGATAGATAGATAGATAGATAGATAGATAGAAAGAAAAGACTGGGCTGTAGGCAAAACCCTAAAGCATTTTTCAATTAATGATGGATTCAGGGAGGGTCAGAACATTGTGGGTGGTCCTGGGTTCAATAAGAAAGCAGGTTAAGCAAATAATAAGACAAGCTGGTAAACAACACCTCTTGATGACCTCTGTATCAACTCCTGTCTCCAGATTCTTGCCCTGTTAGAATTCCTGTCCTGAAAACCTTCAATAATTTTCTACAATGTGGAAGTGTAAGCCAAATAAACCTTTTCCCTCCAGCTTGCTTTTGGTCAAGGTATTCATCAAAGCAGTAGTAATAATCCTAACTAGGATATTTGAGATCAAGATGAATATATTCATGCTTTTACATGAAGTGTTTTAGACTTTACTGATGGAATAATCTTCCCACTCTTGCCTATCTTTTAATAATTTATCTATTTCATGGGATTTGTTGTAAAGCAATCAATTTAATGTTGTCCTGTGGGAAGTTTTATAAGTTTTAGAAGATCAGTATATGAAAATATACCAAGTTATAATGTCTACTTTTACATAGCATTATCTAAGTCTAAAAATAAATGAAAAATAATAGCCTATTTAAGCTATAATTTTCATTATAAAAAGCATAAATTTCTCCTTGAAAAGATGGCATAATTCTCCATTTGTAAATATTTTCTCCTATCTCATGGATTAGAAACAGGACTGAGATGAGTTTATATAGAAAAATAAATGGGTTGAAACATTATTTTCTGACCAGACTAATTTTCTGGTCATCTCTCAGTTGCCAAATGGTAAAATGCAATATGAACTCCCAGGTTTGATTATTTTTATCTGTGAAGCCTTTGTTTACATACAATTTTAACATAAAATATAACTTGTTGTATGTTAAGTCTCTTATATTCTGACTTTGACATTGAGTTCATAAGTCATGAAGGAGCTAAGAGAAAAGTTGAAGTTTTTCCCTCCCTATATTTCTAAAGCAACTGAATACTTAATAATTTTTTCTTAGCCTGTGCTTATGATTTCTAGGAATGTGTCTGGAAAAGTATGTTTCATTTTGAAAATGATGTAATCACAGTGGGTAACTGGGTTGACTGAAACTGTATTCAAAGCATTAAGTATTCAAAACATTGAGGAGTAATTTTAGGCCATATTACAAACCTAATCCTATTAAAAACACATAGAATATTGCTTTAACTGTGTTTTGCAAATTTCTAGCCTGGAGCTCAATCATTTTTAGCAAACATTAAATTTAGTAAACATTAAATATTTACAGGTTTCATTTAATAAAAGTTAAGTGTGCATATACTATTTGCCTCTTACTGTTTTAAATGTCCTCTGTCTTTAAGGAGAATAAATAAACAGTTACATCAAGTTGGTAATATAGCCTGTGGTAGAAACTGTTCAGGGAATATATAAAAGCTTAACATTTATGTTAATAGCCTGGAAATAGAAAGACCAAGCAAAATTTCCAGTAATTTATTGCCTAATTATTATTAGTGTTCTTATCTGTTTCTACAACTTATAAATATATACTGTTAAAACCTACTGGTGTACATTTACTCTACCAGGCCCATGGGACACATTGACTTGACAAGCACTACTCATTGAATCACAGGAATACTATCTCTGGCACAAATTTAGTCTGTTTCTGTGCTCAAGAAGGAAAGTACAAGAATATTCTCTCCTCTATGGCTATGAACCTCCAGATAGATACACCATTAATATGAATATTCAATAGCTCCTAAGAACCAAATGTTGTACATATTCCCAAAACTGTATGATCTGAAATATTCTTCACTTGGAATTGCTATACAAATAAAGCAAATACAACTATCACCCAAAAAAAGTATTAAAAATGAAGAAATGTTCAAATTTTGTCACCTGAACTTGGATTTTTCTTCTTTAGGAAGTTAAAAAGCTACATTTTATAGCAGAAATGAAAAATGTTCAAGAGATTTTGAGTAACTATGTTATACTTAATACCAAACTTTAGAATTTTTTTTCTGCAGGGCATGAAATGTAGTATAAAAGGCAAAGAAGAATAAACCTGGTATAATTTAAGAAACTAAGCATAAAATGAAAATGCAGAGTCAACTGATAAAAACTTACCAAGAATTTCAAAAGTTAGTAAGTAGTATTATGTCATGGAGCATGTTTTGGACAGATGTGCAGTTTGTATGTCCATGGAACCGCACAGAAACTGATACTTCTGGGTGTGGGAGTAGTGGTAAGAGATATGAAGTAAGGGGTTAAGTAAGTTACATGCCACTAGTTCCCTCCTTGACTTTAAAATACAGTATATGGATACTCTGTAGGTTTGGGAAAACTCTTATGTCAGAGTACAATTTTCATCTATATAAACTTTATATGTGTAACTAGATAAATGTACCTATCATGTTTTTCCAAGAGGTCATCTGAGAGGTCCCACCAAGGTGAACTCAGTTTACATCTCAATCAGGTAGAGTAAGATTTCCACAGAACAGAAAAGTGAAGGTGATTGAAGCCTCTGCTCTAGAGAAAGCTCAAAGATCCAGTGCGAGTGGAAGAGGAACAAACCAAGTTAAGCTGTCTGGCCTCATTGTTGCTCAAGAGACACCAAGAATCAGAAAATGATCCTTCTCACTTGACTTATCCCTACAAAATAGTCAATAAGTCTAAGATCAGAAAGTTAATCATGTTTGTCTAACACAAATAACTTATATAACCTTCATCTCACAATAGAGGACATTTTAGAAAATGAGTTGAAATACTAATAAAAACTTTAGGATGTTTATGGCTTTTCAACTTTTGTAACTGCTTAACTTCACCATTAGTTATGTCAACTGCCAAGTCTATTAACGAACACCAATAATTTACTGACTAAGGGACACCAGGTTTACTAACTTACAATGCTAAGTGAGTCCCACTCTAAGAAGGATTAGTGCCCAAATATAATTGGCTTTCATTTATTATTTGCAAAAAGAAGCAAATAGAAGATATCAGAAAAAGTGTTTATGAATCATTTTAAGGGAAGTAATCTCTGTACTTCTGAACAATTGTCTACTGAAACAAATTCATTTTCTTCCCTCTAATGAGGACTTTTGCATGTGAAAGAATCTCAACTCATTTACACATTAATATTTTTTCATTTTCTGGAAGGACTTTGCTGTAATGAAAAATAAAGTGAGACTGTTAGAGGCAACGTTAATTACTAGGCTTCATAGTGAAGCTTTGGGCTGCAGTCGAACCCTGTCCTAAACAAACAAAAAAGTGACATCCAAATAGCATTACAGAGAATATGCTCTATTTCCTAATGACTTATCAGATGACTCAATAAAGCATACACTGTCAAACTATGAAACATTAGTTGATATTCCCCAGAACCACAAACCCTCTCCATTCTGTTTTATCTCAAGTACATGACTGCATATTTCAGCTCCTCCTCCAAGTTTATGATATTCCTATTTCTGTCCCGTTGCCCTTTTTAAAAGCCAGACCCTATTCCCTACTTAAATTACCTCCAAAATCAGCCCTGCTCCCCCACCTGCTATGGTAACCTAGAAACCACTCAAACCACTGCAGAAATCTGGGAATGCAAGGAATATGAAACCAATGTTCAAATCAGAGTTTCAGATCTGGAATCATTCATACTCTGACCCCTAAAATGTAGAGTGGCCAAAAGAGTGAAAACTAATTGTCATTTTTCTTTTTTTACAACCTATCAGATTGGGGTAACTAGCAACCAGGAAACCAAACATGCACCTAACCAAATATACACACCATTAAACACCACAAATGTCAAAACTAAAGATATCTAGATCCCAGCACAAAAACACAAACATAAACAACTGAAACAAGATGTCTTCTCCAGAAAATAGCACAATCTTATTGTATTATGCCCTAGCAAAATAGTTTAGATGAACAAGAAGATGAAGACTTTAAAATATAAATTATACATATGTTAATGGATTTAAAGACAATAGGAATAAATGTCTTAGTAAAGATTGTGAAAGCACAAACAAACAGCTAAACTAAATAATGAAGAGTTCAAGATATGAAGGCACGTTTTAAGAATGAAATAAATTGCTTCTTTTTTTTAAGTTTTTTTTTTATTATTAACTTGAGTATTTCTTATATACATTTCGAGTGTTATTCCCTTTCCCGGTTTCCGGGCAAACATCCCCCTTCCCCCTCCCCTTCCTTATGGGTGTTCCCCTCCCAACCCTCCCCCCATTGCCACCCTCCCCCCAACAGTCTAGTTCACTGGGGGTTCAGTCTTAGCAGGACCCAGGGTTTCCCTTCCACTGGTGCTCTTACTACGATATTCATTGCTACCTATAAGGTCAGAGTCCAGGGTCAGTCCATGTATAGTCTTTAGGTAGTGGCTTAATCCCTGGAAGCTCTGGTTGCATGGCATTGTTGTACATATGGGGTCTCGAGCCCCTTCAAGCTCTTCCAGTTCTTTCTCTGATTCCTTCAACGGGGGTCCTATTCTCAGTTCAGTGGTTTGCTGCTGGCATTCGCCTCTGTATTTGCTGTATTCTGGCTGTGTCTCTCAGGAGCGATCTACATCTGGCTCCTGTCGGTCTGCACCTCTTTGCTTCATCCATCTTGTCTAACTGGGTGGCTGTATATGTATGGGCCACATGAGGGGCAGGCTCTGAATGGGTGTTCCTTCAGTCTCTGTTTTAATCTTTGCCTCTCTATTCCCTGCCAAGGGTATTCTTGTTCCCCTTTTAAAGAAGGAGTGAAGCATTCACATTTTGATCATCCGTCTTTGAGTTTCATTTGTTCTAGGCATCTAGGGTAATTCAAGCATTTGGGCTAATAGCCACTTATCCATGAGTGCATACCATGTATGTCTTTCTGTGATTGGGTTAGCTCACTCAGGATGATATTTTCCAGTTCCAACCATTTGCCTACGAATTTCATAAAGTCATTGTTTTTGATAGCTGAGTAATATTCCATTGTGTAGATGTACCACATTTTCTGTATCCATTCCTCTGTTGAAGGGCATCTAGGTTCTTTCCAGCTTCTGCCTATTATAAATAAGGCTGCGATGAACATAGTGGAACACGTGTCTTTTTTATATGTTGGGGCATCTTTTGGGTATATGCCCAAGAGAGGTATAGCTGGATCCTCAGGCAGTTCAATGTCCAATTTTCTGAGGAACCTCCAGACTGATTTCGAGAATGGTTGTACCAGTCTGCAATCCCACCAACAATGGAGGAGTGTTCCTCTTTCTCCGAATCCTCGCCAGCATCTGCTGTCACCTGAGTTTTTGATCTTAGCCATTCTCACTGGTGTGAGGTGAAATCTCAGGGTTGTTTTGATTTGCATTTCCCTTATGACTAAAGATGTTGAACATTTCTTTAGGTGTTTCTCAGCCATATGGCATTCCTCAGCTGTGAATTCTTTGTTTAGCTCTGAACCCCATTTTTAATAGGGTTATTTGTCTCCATGCGGTCTAACTTCTTGAGTTCTTTGTATATTTTGGATATAAGGCCTTTATCTGTTGTAGGATTGGTAAAGATCTTTTCCCAATCTGTTGGTTGCCGTTTTGTCCTAACCACAGTGTCCTTTGCCTTACAGAAGCTTTGCAGTTTTATGAGATCCCATTTGTCGATTCTTGATCTTAGAGCACAAGCCATTGGTGTTTTGTTCAGGAAATTTTTTCCAGTGCCCATGTGTTCCAGATGCTTCCCTAGTTTTTCTTCTATTAGTTTGAGTGTATCTGGTTTGATGTGGATGTCCTTGATCCACTTGGACTTAAGCTTTGTACAGGGTGATAAGCATGGATCGATCTGCATTCTTCTACATGTTGACCTCCAGTTGAACCAGCACCATTTGCTGAAAATGCTATCTTTTTTCCATTGGATGGTTTTGGCTCCTTTGTCAAAATCAAGTGCCCATAGGTGTGTGGGTTCATTTCTGGGTCTTCAATTCAATTCCATTGGTCTATCTGTCTGTCTCTGTACCAATACCATGCAGTTTTTATCACTATTGCTCTGTAATACTGCTTGAGTTCAGGGATAGTGATTCCCCCTGAAGTCCTTTTATTGTTGAGGATAGTTTTAGCTATCCTGGGTTTTTTGTTATTCCAGATGAATTTGCAAATTGTTCTGTCTAACTCTTTGAAGAATTGGATTGGTATTTTGATGGGGATTGCATTGAATCTGTACATCGCTTTTGGTAAAATGGCCATTTTTACTATATTAATCCTGCCAATCCATGAGCATGGGAGATCTTTCCATCTTCTGAGGTCTTCTTCAATTTCTTTCTTCAGTGTCTTGAAGTTCTATTGTACAGATCTTTACTTGCTTGGTTAAAGTCACACCGAGGTACTTTATATCATTTGGGTCTATTATGAAGGGTGTCGTTTCCCTAATTTCTTTCTCGGCTTGTTTCTCTTTTGTGTAGAGGAAGGCTACTGATTTATTTGAGTTAATTTTATACCCAGCCACTTTGCTGAAGTTGTTTATCAGCTTTAGTAGTTCTCTGGTGGAACTTTTGGGATCACTTAAATACACTTATCCATGCTTAAATATCATCTGCAAATAGTGATATTTTGACTTCTTCTTTTTGATCTGTATCCTCTTGACCTCCTTTTGTTGTCTGATTGCTCTGGCTAGAACTTCAAGAACTATATTGAATAAGTAGGGAGAGAGTGGGCAGCCTTGTCTAGTCCCTGATTTTAGTGGGATTGCTTCAAGTTTCTCTCCATTTAGTTTAATGTTAGCAACTGGTTTGCTGTATATGGCTTTTACTATGTTTAGGTATGGGCCTTGAATTCCTATTCTTTCCAGGACTTTTTATCATGAAGGGCTGTTGAATTTTGTCAAATGCTTTCTCAGCATCTAATGAAATGATCATGTGGTTTTGTTCTTTCAGTTTGTTTATATAATGGATCACGTTGATGGTTTTCCGTATATTAAACCATCCCTGCATGCCTGGGATGAAGCCTACTTGATCATGGTGGATGATTGTTTTGATGTGCTCTTGGATTCGGTTCGCCAGTATTTTATTGAGTATTTTTGCGTCGATATTCATAAGGGAAATTGGTCTGAAGTTCTCTTTCTTTGTTGGGTCTTTGTGTGGTTTAGGTATAAGAGTAATTGTGGCTTCATAGAAGGAATTCGGTAGTGATCCATCTGTTTCAATTTTGTGGAATAGTTTGGATAGTATTGGTATGAGGTCTTCTATGAAGGTTTGATAGAATTCTGCACTAAACCCGTCTGGACCTGGGCTCTTTTTGGTTGGGAGACCTTTAATGACTGCTTCTATTTCCTTAGGAGTTATGGGACTGTTTAGATGGTTTATCTGTTCCTGATTTAACTTTGGTACCTTGTATCTGTCTAGGAAATTGTCCATTTCCTGCAGATTTTCAAGTTTTGTTGAATATAGGATTTTGTAGTAGGATCTGATGATTTTTTGAATTTCCTCTGATTCTGTGGTTATGTTTTCCTTTTCATTTCTGAATTTGTTAACTTGTACACACTCTCTGTGTTCTCTGGTTAGCCTGGCTAATGGTTTGTCTATCTTGTTGATTTTCTCAAAGAACCAGCTTTTGGTTCGGTTGATTCTTTGTATAGTCCTTTTTGTTTCTACTTGGTTGATTTCAGCTCTGAGTTTGATTATTTCCTGCCTTCTACTCCTCCTGGGTGCATTTGCTTCTTTTTGTTCTAGAGCTTTTAGGTGTGCTGTCAAGCTACTGACATATGCTCTTTCCTGTTCCTTTCTGCAGGCACTCAGCGCTATGAATTTTCCTCTTAGCACAGCTTTCATTGTGTCCCATAAGTTTGGGTATGTTGTACCTTCATTTTCATTAAATTCTAAAAAGTCTTTAATTTCTTTCTTTATTTCTTACTTGACCATGTTGAGTAGAGCATTGTTCAATTTCCACGTATATGTGGGCATTCTTCCCTTATTGTTATTGAAGACCAGTTTTAGGCTGTGGTGGTCTGATAGCACGCATGGGACTATTTCTATCTTTCTGTACCTGTTGAGGCCCTTTTTTGACCAATTATATGGTCAATTTTGGAGAAAGTACCATGAGGAGCTGAGAAGAAGGTATATCCTTTTGCTTTAGGATAGAATGTTCTATAAATATCCGTTAAGTCCATTTGGCTCATGACTTCTCTTAGTCTGTCTACGTCTCTGTTTAATTTCTGTTTCCATGATCTGTCCATTGATGAGAGTGGGGTGTTGAAATCTCCTACTATTATTGTGTGAGGTGCAATGTGTGCTTTGAGCTTTAGTAAGGTTTCTTTTACGTATGTAGGTGCCCTTGTATTTGGGGCATAGATATTTAGGATTGAAAGTTCATCTTGGTGGATTTTTCCTTTGATGAATATGAAGTGTCCGTCCTTATCTTTTTTGATGACTTTTAGTTGAAAATTGATTTTATTTGATATTAGAATGGCTACTCCAGCTTGCTTCTTCTGACCATTTGCTTGGAAAATTGTTTTCCAGCCTTTCACTCTGAGGTAATGTCTGTCTTTGTGTCTGAGGTGTGTTTCCTGTAGGCAGCTGAATGCAGGGTCCTCGTTGCGTATCCAGTTTGTTAATCTATGTCTTTTTATTGGGGAGTTGAGGCCATTGATGTTGAGAGATATTAAGGAATAGTGATTATTGCTTCCTGTTATAGTCATATTTGGATGTGAGGTTATGTTTGTGTGCTTTTCTTCTCTTTGTTTTGTTGCCAAGACGATTAGTTTCTTGCTTCTTCTAGGGTATAGCTTGCCTCCTATAAATTGCTTCTTAAAGAAAGGTTAACTGAATAAGAAATTGTAAATGAAAATACCAAGAAGTCAAACATAAACTTTAGAGGTAAGCCATATCGCCAACAGACTAAAAGATGTGGAACAGAGAATTTCAAGTATTGAAGACAAAGTAAAAGTAATGAATAGATCAGAAAAAGTAAATGTGAAGTCCTAAAATCCCAGGCACAAAAACATCCAAGATGTCCAAAATTATTTTTAGAAAAAAAAATCTATGGTATGGAGGAAAGAAAAGAAATCTAGGAAAAGGGCATAGAAAACAATTTTAAGCAACTCATAAAAAATGTCCCCAATCTATAAAAAAAAGCATATCAAGAAATAGGACCATAGAAGCAACTTCTCTTGACCCATAATAATCAAAATACAAATTATTCACAATTATTTATAACAAGTAATATGAATATTACAAAATACAGTGAAAAATACCAAGACAAATATAAAAGCATACCCATTAGAATAGCTCCTGTCTTCTCTATGAAAACTCTCAAAGACCTAAAGATATTCTTCAAGGTCTGAATGACCACAGACATCAGTCCAGATTACTATACTCACTAAAACTATTAATCACACTATATGAAAGAATGAAACAATTCTTGATAAAAAATTAAATTGAAGCAAATATGTCTTCCAATGTAACTCCATAGAAGATGGTAGAAATGTAAAGTAAAGAGAGGTACTACTATTCTGAAAAGGAAACAGTGAAAATCTCAGAAACATTAAACAAAAGAGTGTAAAGGACACACACACACACACACACACACAATAAGCACTGCCACCACAACTGCTACCACCACCACCATCAAGAGCAACCAATATCAGCTTCCCCAAAATTTAAAATACAATGTTGAAACAAAACAATGGAAAAAATACAAACAACAAAAATTTCAGGATGGATAAAACAGTTCTGAATAAAAAAGAACTTGTTGATATCAATATCCTAGATATCTAGCTGTATTACAGAAACAGCTTGCTATTGGCATAAAACAGGTATAGAGATATGAGAAATGGAATGGAAGATACTTACACATACTTACAGACACATGCATGTTGACAACAACAAAAAAGCCAAAAATATACAGTAGAGAAAAGATATCTTCATTAAATGTTGGTCAAACTGACTAGCTACAGAGAGCTGGAAGAGATGTGCTTAACCCTCCAGAGATTTGATGTTTCTTACCCTGAAGAGATTTTATGTGCCAGGGTCGGGGCATACCCAGTGTAGGACCCACACTCTCAGAAGAGAAGTGAAAGGAGGAGGGACTCTGTGAGGGAGAGAATGGGAGGGGCATAAATAAACAAATAAATAAATAAAACTCCTACAAAACTGAAAAAAGAAAAGAAAGGGAAAAAAGGAAGGAAGGAAGAGGATATAAGAAAAAATGAGAGAAAAGTATATCCAAATTTATTATACAGCACAAAATCTAAGTAGATATCCTGAACATGAAAGAAAAGAAATTAGGACACAGGTTTGAACTATTGGCACAGGAAATAGCTCTATGAATAAGACACTGAGGCCACAGAAACTAAGTCCAACAATAAATTGAACCTTGTGAAACTAAAAGACTTCTGTGCATCAAAAGGCACCATCATTTAATCAAAGAAGCAGTCTACAAAATGGTAAAAAAACATATATCAATTATCCATCTGATAGATGGTTAATATCTAGAATATACAAACAATAAAAAATAGCTGAACATAGGGGTTGGGGATTTAGCTCAGTTGTAGAGCGCTTGCCTACAGCGCTCAGTCCCCAGCTCCAAAAAAAAAAAAAAAAAAAAAAAAAAGAAAAAAGCTGAACATAGAGAAAACAAATAACCTAATTAAAACTAGGTATAGCACTAAACAAAGTTCTCAAAATGTAAACTACAAATAGATAAGAAATGATTTTAACAACTTTATGCATCAGAATAACAAAGTAAAACTACTTTGAGATTTCGTCTTATCCCAGTCAGAATAGCTAAGATTAGTTAATTAATAATGACAGCTTATTCTGGCAAAAAATGTAGGAAATGTAGAACACTTATTCATTGCTGGAGGAAGTACAAAGTGGTAGTCAGTATGGGAATCAGTGTTGAAATGATTAAAAAAGCAATTGACCTACTTACCACAAGATCCAGCTATCCTACTCTTGACTATGTACCCGAAGGACTCTGTCCTGCTGCAGACATGCTTGCCTGTTCATGTTCAATGCTGTTCTATTTAGAATAGCCAGAAATTAGAGAAAGTCTTGTTTTCAATAAATTTATTAATGGACAATGAAAAGGGGGCACATTTATACAATGAAATATTTTTCAGCTATTAAGAAAATCGAAATTATTAAATGATCTGGTAAATTGATGGGGCTAGGGAACAATCATCCCCTATTACATAATACAGAGCCAGAATGAAACATTACATATCTTCTTACACACGTAGATGTTAGATTTTATTCCTTAGATATATGTTTTGTTCATAATATCTAGAGAGGTTAGGTAGCTCTTAAGGTCCAGTGTTTGGAGAGGGGTGGGGATCTTCCAAAAAAGATGAAATAGAATATAAAGGAGTAAAGGACAAACTGTAAGAGGTATATTGAAGGTCATAAGGAATGTTGAATCACAATAGAGGGGAGAACATGGGGAAAGATAACAAACACTAAAAATCTGTTTTAAAATCTACAAGGAAACCAATTTTTTTAGATGTTTCTTAAAATATAAACACATGTAAGAGCAATTTGAATAGAATGACTGCATATGGGAAAATGCCTCAACTATGCTACCAAGTCAAACACCCAATCTCAGGCATGGGTTTTATCCTCTTGAGTCATTGGCCAAATCGTCCCATTACTCCCCCAAACATCACATGCTTTTGTCAATGTGATTTAATGCCCTCAGCCGTCTGAAAGTAAAGTTCTGTTATTGAGGATACCACTTACTTATATCATTAAACATGGAGAAATTGGGGCAGTGTTCAATTAGAAGCTTCCCTCATAATAACTAGCATTCATTGTACTGGAAGGTATTATATGCAGTCCTGGAGGAGAAAAGTAACTATAAATATCACCCAAGTATTACTCATAAGATCTATTAGCAACCTTCCTGCAAGATATAGTAACACAAATGTTATGAGGCTATCTGATGACTTGACAAGATAAAATTTAATACCATTAATTAGGACATGAAACTAAGAATACATAAGTCATGGACCCTAAGGGAAAAGCAACTACTATTATTTTGCTAATGGAAAATAGCAATAAAACTTCTACTAATGACCTATTGTTATATCAATGTATCAGCTCAACCCACATTGGATGAGATTCTTCTTTTTTTTAATTTTTTTTATTAGATATATTTCTTTACTTACATTTCAAATGTTATTCCCCTTCCTGGTTTCCTGTCCATAGCCCCCATTTCCTCCCTTCCTCCTCCCCCATATGGGTATTCCCTCTATACATCCCCCTTACTGCCCCTCCCCCATATTCACCTGCACTGGGGGTCCAACCTTGTCAGGACCAAAGGCTTCCCCTTCCACTGGTGCTCCAACTAAGCTATTCTCTGTTACATATGCAGTTGGAGCCCTGGGTCAGTCCATATATAGTCATTTGGTAGTGGTTGAGTCACTGGAAGCTATGTATGTATTGTTGTTTTCATGGAGTTGCAAACTCCTTCAACTCTTTCAATACTTCCTCTAATTTGCACCAAGGGGGTCCTGTTCTCAGTTCGGTGGTTTGCTGCTAGCATTGACCTCTGTATTAGACATGCTCTGAATGTGTCTCTAAAGAGAGATATATATCCGGTCCCTTTCAGCATGCATTTTTCATTTTTCAGCTTCATCAATCTTATCTAGTTTTGGTGGATATATATATATATATATATATATATATATATATATATATATATATATATATGGGCCACATGTGAGGCAAGCTCTGAATGGCCATTCCTTGAGACACTGATCTAAAATTTGCTTCCATGTCTTCCTATGGATATTTTTTATCCCCTTTTAAGAAGGAGTGGGAGAAAAAAAAAGGAGTGGGAGCATCAGCCTTTTGGTCATCATCCTTCTTGAGCTTCCTGTGGTCTGTGGATTGCATCTGGGGTAATTCGAGCTTTTTGGCTAATATCCACATATCAATGAGTGCATTCCAAGTGTGTTTTTCTGTGAATGAGTTACCTCACTCAGGATGATATTTTCTAGTTCATTCCATTTCCCTATGAATTTCATGAAGTCATTGTTTTTGAGAGCTGAATAGTACTCCATTGTGTAGATATACCACAGTTTTTGAATCCATTCCTCTGTTGAAGGGCATGTGGGTTGTTTCCAGCTCTGGCTATTATAAATAAGGATGCTATGAACATAGTGGAACATGTGTCTTTGTTGTATTTTGGAGCATCTTTTGGGTATATTACCAGGAGAGGTAGAGCTGGGTCCTCAGGTAGTAGAATGTCCAATTTTCTGAGGAACCTCCAGACTGATTTCCAGAGTGGTTGTACCAGTTTCCAATCCCACCAACAATGGAGGAGTGTTCCTCTTTCTCCACATCCTCTCCAGCATCTGTTATCACCTGAGTTTTTTTTATCTTAGCCATTCTCACTGGTGTGAGGTGGATTCTCAGAGTTGTTTTGATTTGCATTTCCCTGATGACTTAGGAGGTTGAACATTTCTTTAGGTGCTTTTTGGCCATTCAATAATCCTCAGCTGAGAATGTTTTGTTTAGCTCTGTACCCCATTTTTAATAGGGTTATTTGGCTCTCTGGAGTCTAACTTCTTGAGTTCTTTGTATATTTTTGATATTAGTCCTCTATCAGATGTAGGATTTGTAAAGATCTTTTCCCAATCTGTTGGTTGCTGTTTGGTCTAATGACAGTGTCTTTTGTCTTACAGATGCTTTGCGGTTTTATGAGGTCTCATTTGTCAATTGTTGATCTTAGCGAATGAGCCATTGGTGTTTTGTTCAGGAAATTTTCCTCAGTGCCCGTGTGTTCGAGACTCTTCCCCACATTTTCTTCTATTAGTTTGAGTGTATCTGGTTTGATGTGGAGGTCCTTGATCCACTTGGACTTAAGCTTTGTACATGGTGATGAGAATGGATTGATTTGCATTCTTCTACATGCTGACCTCCAGTTGAACCACACCATTTGTTGAAAGTGCTATCTTTCTTCCATTGAATGGTTTTAGCTCCTTTGTCAAAGATCAAGTGGCCATAGGTATATGGGTTCATTTTTGGGTCTTCAGTTTTGTTCCACTTATCTATCTTCCTGTCTTTATACCAATACCTTACAGTTTTTATGACTATTGCTCTCTAATACTGCTTGAAGTCAGGGATGGTGATTCCCCCTGAAGTTCTTTTATTGTTGAGTATAGGCTTCACTATCCTGGGTTTTCATTATTATAAATGAATTTGCAAATTACTCTTTCTATCTCTATAAAGAATTGAGTAGGAATTTTGATGGGGATTACATTGAATCTGTAGATTGCTTTTGGCCAAATGGCCATCTTTCCTATATTAATCCTGCCAACCCATGAGCATGGAAGATCTTTCCATCTTAAGAGACCTTTCTCAATTTCTTTCTTTAGAGACTTGAAGTTCTTGTCATACTATTATCATGTGAGGTGCAATGTGTGCTTTGAGCTTTAGTAAGGTTTCTTTTATGAATGTAGGTACCCTTGCATTTGGAGCATAGATATTTAGGATTGAGAGTCTATATTGGTGGATTTTTCCTCTGGTGAATATGAAGTGTCGTTCCTTATTGTTTTTAATGACTTTTGGTTGCAAGTCAATTTTATTTTATATTAGAATGGCAACTCCAGCTTGTTTCTTCTGGCCATTTGCTTGGAAAGTTGTTTTCCAGCCATTTATTCTGAGGTAGTGTCTGTCTTTGTCTCTGAGGTGTGTTTCCTGCATGCAACAAAATGCTGAGTCCTCTTTATGTGTCCAGTCTCTTAGTCTATGTCTTTTTACTGTGAATTTGAGTCTGGTGATGTTGAGAGATATTAAGGCATAGTGATTATCGCTTCCTGTTATTTTCGTTGTTAGAGGTGGATTTATGTTTGACTCTCTTTTGGTTTCATTGCAAGGAAGTTATATTCTTGCTTTCTGTATGGTATAGTTTCTCTCCTTGTGTTGGAGTTTTCCATCTATTATCCTTTGTAGGGCTGAATTTAAAGAAAGATATTGTATAAATTTAGTTTTGTCATGGAATATCTTGGTGTCTCCATCTATGTTAGTTGGGAGTTTTGCTGGATACAGTAACTTCGGCTGGCAATTGTGTTAGGTTCTGTACAACATCTGTCCAGGATCTTCTGGCTTTCATAGTCTCTGGTGAGAAGTCTGGTGTAATTCTTATAGGTCTGCCTTTATATGTCACTTGACCTTTTTTCCTTACTGCTTTTAATATTCTTTCTTTGTTTTGCGCATTTGGTGTTTTAACTATTATGCAACGGGAGGAATTTCTTTTCTGGTCCAATCTATTTGGAGTTCTCTAGGCTGTTTGTATGATTATGGACATCTCTTTCTTTAGGTTAAGGGAAGGTTTCTTCTATAATTTTGTTGAATATATTTACTCGCCCTTTAATTTGGGAGTCTTCACTTTCTTCTATACTTATTATCTTTAGGTTTGATCTTCTCATTGTGTCCTGGATTTCCTATATGTTTTGGGCTAGGAGCTTTTTGCGTTTTACATTATCTTTGATAGTTGTGTCGATGTTTTCTATGGTATCCTCTGTCCCTGAGATTCTCTCTTCTATCTCTTGTATTCTGTTGCTGATGCTTGTATCTACGCTTCCTTGTCTCTTCCTTTGGTTTTCTATATCTAGGTTTGCCTCCCTTTGTGCTTTCTTTATTCTTTCTATTTCTTTTTTTCAATTCGTTCACCTGTTTGGTTGTGTTTCCTTGTAATTCTTTCAGGGATTTTTTTGTGTTTCCTCTCTAAGGGCTTCTACTTGTTTACTTGTGTTTTCCTGCATTTTTTTAAGGGAGTTCTTTATGTCTTTCTTCAAATACTCCCTCATTACCAAAAATGTGATTTTAAATCTAAATCTTGCTTTTCTTTTGTGTTTGGACATCCAGTAATTTCTTTGGTATGAGAACTGGGCTCTGATGATGCCAAGTAGTCTTGGTTTCTGTTGCTCAGATTTCTGCACTTGCCTCTAGCCATTGGGTTGTCTCTGGTGTTTGCTGTTTCTGAGAGTGATTTGACCCTGTTGTAGCCCTCTGTGTCAGCACTCCTGTAGAACTGTTTTCCTGTTTTCTTTCAGTCTTTCTTGAGAACAGGTACTCTGCTCTCAGGTGTGTCGGCACTCCTGGAGACTGTATTCCAGCTTTAGGCACAGGCAGGAATCAAAGGGTCCTGTCCCTGATTGCTCATAGGCCCTTGTACCCAGAGGGCACAGTTGGCGCTATGTGATTCCCTCTTGGGTCTGGACTGTGGGCAGAGGGTAGTCTCCTCTGACTTCTCAGGATTATCCACACTTCTGAGGTTCCAGCTCTCTCCCCCATGAGATTTGGGTGAAGGGAGCTGTTTGGCCGGTTCTGTTTGGTCCTGGGTGCAGACCAAAACTGCAGGTACCCCTGGCTATCTGTTCCTGAATCCCTGTGTCCAGAGGCACTGTGCAGTTTCCCCTTGGACCAGGGATGTGAGCAGAGGTGTGCAGAGGTGGCAGTCTGTCCTGTGGTCTCAGGATGTCTGCACTCCTGGGTGGTCAGCTCTCTTCCCCGTGGGATTTGGGTCAACAAGCTTCTTCTTGAAATAGACAACAATTAACACAGATACAAAAACTATAAGAAGTGCAGACAGTGAGATACCTTGAATCACTCAGTCTTACATGTGATGTCTTTATCAAACCACCTTCTCTCAAGACTCAGGGATAGATATGAGTGATGAGGAAGGAAGAGTGTAAGAGTCAGAGGTGATAAATGACTCCAAGTAAATAATATCATCCAGACACAACTATGATAACAGCACAAGAACTGCACATATTCAAGTCAAACTAAACCCAGCTGGGATAAGAGTTAGTAAATACAAAATTCCATCCTGAACAAGAAGCTTTGTGTAATTGATAGCCTCTGGGAGAACGAAAATAAATGTTCTTCAATGAAGTGAGGTCTATTAATCACACTTGAGTGCAGGACTCACAACAAAAAAAAAATAGACTCAGTGTTTTGTGAGCATTTTTAAATTTCTTTTTTTGTTATTATAGGTTATTGGTTTTTGTCTTTTTGTTTTGATAGAAAGAACATAAAGCTGGACAGAGAAAGAGACAAGGATTATACAGGAATATTCTGGGAAGAGGAAGATTATGATCTAAGCATACTATAGGAAAAATTTAAAAATAACTTTTTAAAATGTAGTAAAAATAAGGTGTTATGCAATAAAGGAAGTCATCTATAAATTGAGGACTCTACACTCACGTCTTTGTGTTTAACTGCACACACACACACACACACACACACACAAAAGAGAGAGATTCCTATTGTACTTCAGAAGCTGCAGATATAATGTAATTGCTCCTTATTACCAGGGACATATTTTAAATAAATTAATGTGCTACCACTTTGAGGGGGGAATCTTTCTAATTTTACTCCTCCTGAACCACCTGTTATATTATCCTAAACGGAAATTGTTAGATACTTCTGAACCAGGTGTTCCTGAATGAAGGTGAATTCAGCCGACTTCTGTTGACTTTGTTGAAAAGGCTTTCTACCTATTCATGTATAGTAGTTACTGTATTGTTGCAATAGAGACTGCAGGAAAGTATGCACATATGTATTTGCTTGTCCCGAACATGTATTCTAGTAACTAGGCTAATAGGTAGAATTTGTATCTTTGGAGAGGATGAATTACTTAGAAACACATACTGTGTTTTCTAGTATGTATAAATATATAAAAAGTGGACATCAAATCCCTTCAAAATTTTTAGGATTATGTTTGATTTCTTCCATTGCAGTAGGCTTAATAAAATATCAAACTGGGGTCTTCAGAACAAGCTGGGTTTAATCGCTGATCCCATTCAACACTCACCTTTCTGTATAATATAATATACAATATATTATATATAATAGCAAAAGCGTGGGATTGAAATTGAGATTTTTGTCTGAATTATGCCTCTACATGATTGTGAAACTCTAAATATCATTCAAATACCTCAAAACTTATAACTTACTTGTTCTTCACTGAAATGACTGACCTCTAGGACATTATCAGCACTTTCTCTGACTGGTGACTCTAGGACATACAGCAGAAATCATCATTGCAAGGACTATGTGGTAGTTTAAAAGAGAATTGCCTCCCATGGATACATATACTTGATCACTTAGAGCACAGTTGTCAACACTGTTTAGGAAGGTTATGGAAGCTTTAGGATCTGTAACCTTTCTGAAGGTTGTGTCATTTGGGGTAGAACAAGTGTTTAGAGCCTCACCCTACATTCAGTTTTCTTCTTGAAACAACAAGATGTGATCGTTCTGCTTGTCCTGTTATACCTGCTACTTGCTCTATGTTTTTCCATGGTGATGGGCTTTTTTGTATCCCTCTGGAACTACAATCACAAATCAACGTTTTACTCAAAGTTGACATGCTCATGCTATTATATCATAGTAACAGAACTGAGATTTATATAAAAGTTAATAAAGAAAATGGGGTAGAATTTGTAAAAGAGTTTGAAAATTTGGACTAGAAAAGTAGTTGGAATTTATATGCCGAGCTTAATACAGTATGATAGTAGGAGCTTAGAAGATAGAAGTACTGACAGTGTGCATATCATAAAGGCCTGACTGTGTGTGTCAGCCATGCATGATGTGTGCTATCTTGCTTCCCTGCCACAATGGATTCTGATTGTCCTAGAAACATGAATTCAAATAAATTCTTCTTTCTATAGCATGCCTTTTCCAGTATTTTGTCATAGCAATGAAAGTTAACTGAAAGAGTTGGTTACATGAGAAAGGTATGTTTTGTGATATGCACTTGCCATTTCCTGGTATTAGGTGCAAAATGTCAAATACTATAAAATTGTCACATTTATTTTAATATCCTCCTTTAAATTATCTACAAGTATTTTAGAGATGGTTATGGGTTAATAGAATACTCTAAAAATAATTTCGTGCAAAAGTGCATTAACATAATTACTTAGAAAATAAAAATTGTTTAGGATTTGTAACAAACTGTTGATTAACTTCTCAGATTGGCTACCTTGGCAGTCAACTTCATCTCAAGCTCTACTTCTGGAAGTTGAACATTTTCCTAAGTTATGGTAATTATAGGTCATGTTATTTATGACCTTCAATGTAGCTAAACCAATTCTCAGATTTAGGTCAGTAAAAACAATAGTACAATGATTTAAGATTCCTTTGTAATATACTGAGGTCATTAACATTTAAAGGGGACAGATTTTTATCTTCTACAATATTATAAATAAAATATTGTAATAATAGAAATAGTGTGTAATAATATAAATAATACATAAAATATAAACAATAAAATACTGAGACCAACATTTTTAAATACAAAACAAAATTAAGCTCTAGGGTTTTTTTTCCTATTATAACTAACCTTGAAACTTGGAGAAGAAAAACAAAGTGTGAACGTCTATTTCTGACTATGGCTTTGCACTTCCAGGTCATTTGGATTTGTTTTTGTCTGAATTTTCGAAATGTTTGGTGTCAAGCAGTTGAACAGAATTTAACTCCGCCTGCAATGAAAGGGGTATAAGCTTATTAGTTCATATAGAGGCAAAGCCTTAATAATACATGCTAGACCAATTATGCCAAAACAATTTCAGGTCCTAAGTATCTAAATAATCTATGCTCTTCCTTTCTGTTTGTAGTCTATCTTATATCTACAACCAAGATTACAGACCAGTGTGTGCAAATACAACAACGCATGTCAAATGACGTAATCATGAATAACTTATCCTTTAACAAGGGTACTTAACAAAACCCAGTTGAGACATAGAGGCATTGCATCTAAACAGAATGAATATCCACATGCTGGAAGAAAGTTAACACTTCTGAGAATGGATTGGTTGCCAGAGTTTGAAAGGTAACAAGAGCATATACATTTCTGCTTATCTTTGCCTGACCTTCTTGTATGAGCCTGCCATGCAACACTCTTTAGCCTTGAGCCCTCAGCAGAATCCAGTCAGGTGCCAGAACTACACCTCAGAATTGTGAAACACATATACTTCCTTTTAAAATGAATCATTTAGCCTGAGATATTTTTATAGTGACACGAAATGTCCTTATGTCTTTCAGGCAGTTTTGGATAATCTTTTTTATTCCCTAAATTCTACTTCAGGCATTTTAGATCTGGAAGAAATTTTTATAACTTCTGAGATGGTAAATTTTATACCTGTGATTCTGGGATTTGATATTCATTGTCATTTAACCTACAGGCCCTAAGAAAAAAAGACAGATAAGATATAACTTATGTTCAATCTACCATCTTGTAAGCATGATTATCTCCTAGACAGATAAACAATGCAAATGGAAATGATATTAAGAGGAAATAAACACTGAAAACTTTTTAATACAGATAAAGCAGAATCACAGGTCAAGACAAGAGGCACATAGATAGTAATGTGAGAGAAAATTGGCCTAGGGAAATGATAGCATACTGTACTGTAACTTTTCTCAAATTAGGGATAATTGAATTGAAATATGGCATAATAACTTAATTCAATAAATAATATAGAGTTTATACCACCCTCATATTCTGTTGTATTTCTTTCATTTATGACTGAGCACAGAATCTGAATTCTGTAGCTGTAGACTCCCCTACCATTCTGTTTCATTAATGATACTTAAATTAGGATGACAATTTTTCAGAAGGCTTTATCATAAGAGAAACTAAGAGGCCAAATCTACTCCATCTTGGAACTGGCCTCCATCTTAAAAGAAAAAGAAATAATAAGAAAAAAAAAAAAAAGCCTGAGAACTTGGCCCTCAGCTGAACCTAAGCTGCACCTAAGTTCCGGAAATGACCCCAGGGCTTGCCCTTGGCCAGAATTACTCCCTAGCTACTTCCTAGCAAATATTAGTCTGATTGTTTCCGATGTATTTCAGACTGCCTGTGATCATATACAGTCTTCTTCAGAACACCCGCCTCTTGGCTTGCAATAGACATTCAGTTAGATACTTGCCAGGCCGGACAGCCTCTCACTTACTTTCATTTCCTATAAAACCTTGTCCTGATGAGAGTTCAGGATTGCTTCACTCCAACCAGCTCCAGCTGTGGCTTGGTGCTTTTCACAGCCGGGCACCTGCCCTGGGGTGGCACAAACTCCCTGGGTCCCAACTCACCCGAGGCCATGCCCAGCGGCAGGGTGGACCCACGCCCACATAGCCCTCCTTTATACAAATGATAAATGGACTGAGAAAGAAATTAGTGAAGATGGATTGTTAACAGAATGATTCCCCAACATTAATTCTCCAATTGTCTTCCACAACAAAACTAGCACACTAAGCTTAAATATTTTGCAGTTTATTTAATAACCTGTGTTTGCATCACTAATTATTTTCATATTTTTACCTAATTTACTTTATTTATTTTTCTTCTTTTCAAATGTTGTGTGTATGGGCTTAATGTAGAATGTTCTATAGCTTACTTAAAATTAATATAAATGCATGTAATTCCTTTACCCAATATTTTTACTTAAACTCATGGAACTCACCAAACACTGGTTCCATAAGGTTGTAATGAAGTTATAAATTCATTTATACCTACTAATAATATCCATAAGGAGGTTGTGGACTTGGGAAAGCAAACATACTGCATGCCTGTAACAAAGGCATATTCCACATAATTAGGAGTGCATGACATTCATGAATGGGTTTGTTCTGCTTTATATTTAGAGCATGTTAATGAGGCTGTAAGAGTCTGCAGTGCTACATCAAAAGATTCATCCATGTGATTGTGCTTGTAGTGTACCTACTGAAGGTTGAAGCTGTCTCTTTGTGTCTGCCCTTTCTCTCTTTCTCTTTTCCCTCTCTCCCATGGTGTCTTTTCTGGCTTCGGTCCTTAACACCAGTGAACTCACCAGAGATCAGCTTCCCAGTAAACCTGCCTTCAAAATATTCTAAAAAGATAAAAAAGAATAAGGTTAAAGGGGGCCAGTTCAGCTGACTGGCTGTTTCACTGTTTGTGTAACTCCATGTTGCTAATACAAAGACATAATTATCTATTGATGCATTTGTTACAACACATCTCTATTATTATATAATCACCAATGCAAGTAGACTTTTTGAGAACCAATGAAATTCCTCAAGTAGGGAGAAAGTGGACATTATTTAGTTCTATTGTCATTGTGCAGCATACATGTGCTTTTATCATATTCAAAGCCAAGAAGCTCCCAAGAAATGTGTCAAGATTTAAAGCGGTACATGAGCAACAATTCAAAACAGAATTCAGGAAACAGAAACTTATTTAATCCTACACAGTAATTCAGAAAAGAATTTGCAGTTATATCCAAAACATATTTATATTATATGTGGCAGGAAATGCTAGCATTTATAATTACTTTCTGTCTTAAACAAAAATAGTTTTTCATTACTGTTGAATAAGAATTAGCGATCTTTAATCAACAAAGCTATTTATTACACTTGAATATTCAATACCTGAAAAATATAGATCACAGGATTCTCCCCTTTCTACATATTTCAGAGTTTTAATTTCTCCTTTTGTAGGTCTGAGTGTTTGCCTGCATATATGACTGTGTACTTTCTGCATGCTTGATGCCCATGAAGGCCAGAAAAGGACATTGTATCCACTGGGATTATAGTTTCAGCCTCCCGTGAGATGAGCCAACCTTCAGATCCTAGGGGTTTCTTAAAAGTTGGAGACAAAGAAAAGGGAGTGATGTTGTCTATGGTGATATGATAGGAAAGGCTCCCATATACTCCCATATTTGAATACGTAGTCAATAGTGACTGGCATTATTAGGAGACATGGCCTTGTTGGAGTATACGTGGCTTCGTGTGTCACTAATGGATGAGCTTTGAGGTCTCATAATCTCAAGCAAGTTCACCTCCTTTTGCGTGCAGATCTAGATGTAGAGCAAAAATATACCTGTTTGGCACCATGTCTGTCTGCATGCTGCTGTGCTTCATACCACAAAAATAATGGACTATACATCTCTGCAGGATAAGCCAATCCCAGTGATTTTTGTTTCTTTTATAAGAGCTGTCATGGTCATGGTGTCTCTTCACAGCAATAAAAACCTAACTAAGACAGAAAAGTTAGTAGTAGGGACTTGGTTTTTGCTGTAATAGCCTGAACAGGTAAGTTATTGTTTTAATTTATGTGGACTTTGGGACATTGTATAAGAAAAGCAGTTGAATGCTTTAAGTGTAACTTAATGGGTTGTCCCAAAAGGAACAAGGAAGACTGTGTTGTTGAGGGTGATTTTAACTGTGGAAGCCTAGCTCAAGAAGTTTCAGAGATTTTTTAATGTATGGACTAGAACTATTCTTGTGATATTTGGGAAAGAACATGGCTGCTTTTTTCCATTGATAAAGAAGTCTGCCTGCAAGAAGCAGAACTTGGCAGCTTCAGCAACATGGTTCTGGCTTTAGACTCAAGGAAAGGAAAATGTGGCGATGGACTAAGAACAGCCATTGAAGCCAGACATGTGACAGGGGTGCCCCATGTAGAGGCAGTTGTATGATGCTGCAAAGGTAAAGACCCCCAAAATGTTGGAGCTGCCAGAGCTCTGGCATACCAGAAAAGAAACTGCTAACAGGGAGTAGATCTAGCCCAAGATAATGAAATGTCTTGAAGTCATCAAATCTAAAAGTGTTGGTGACATGAGGAGTATTTTGACATTAGACAGGAAGATGCAGAGTTTATTAATTTACCCAACTAATTTTATGGAATGCTTTGGCCTGATATTTCTTTATTATGTTCCCTTTCCTCTATTTTGGAATGTAATATATATCCTGTGTCAGTTTATGTTGGAATTATTTGATCTTTTTCATTTCATTTTATGTGGGATTACAGTTAAAAGGTTCACGTAATCTTGGAAGAAATTTAGGATTTATGGACATTTAAAGGAGTCTGAGACTGTTATAGACTATGGGGATTTTTGAAGTTGGATTTAGTATTATGTTGTGGTCACAAAACTATGTGGGTCAGGGAGTAAAATGTGGTGGTTTGAATAGGAATGGCCTCCACAAACATATTTTTTAAATACTTGGGCTTGGAATAGGGACTGGAACTATTAGGAGATGTGCCTTGTTGGAGGAAGTGTGTCATTAGACTGTGGATTTTGAGATTTCAGAATGTCAAGCCACTTCATTTCCTGCTACCTTTGGATACATATGTAGGACTCTCATTTACTTCACCACTGTCTGTCTCCATGCTTTTAGCCATGGCAATAATAAACTAAACCTCTGAACTGTAAGCCACTCTCAATAAATTTTAGAAGAGTTGCTATGGTTGAGGTATCACAGAAATAAAACCCTAAACCCTCTGAAGGGCATGCATGCAAAGTCAACTTTCATGAGTGGCACAGGCAGCACCCAGACTCATTCATAAAGTGGAGACTGTTCTCTGCATTTGCGTAGCTTTGTGTTATCAAAATAATGCTAATGTTAAGGCAAAAATTTAAATTAGGAGAGTGTGACTGAGCACAAAGATGCATTCCCCCACAAACAAGAAAATGGAAGCTGGATTGGTACTTAGACCAAGAAAGAGAAAGCTATTTCTTTGCAGTTGAAGTTTACCTATGGAGATCTTAATCCAACTCTTGCCTGTACACCATGCAGAAATGATACATACATACAGGGCAGACAGCTATTGAGGTTTTTGTCTGTTGCTATGTGTTGTAACGCTAAATTTTATACCTGAAGGTCTTAGCCTATGAGTGACTTCTCATGCTTACAAGCTTTTGTTGTGAAAACCTTGTTCCTTGATTTAAAACTATTGGTTAAATAAAATTGGCTACAACCAATTAGTGGAGGGATCAGATGTAGGTAGACTTTGAGTGACCTGGTTGAGAGAGAAAGAAGGGAAGAGGAGGAGAAAGAATGAGAGGGAGGAGGAAGCTGCCATGAAGGAAGATGGACCATGATCACATGCCCAGGAAAAGCAGTAAGTATCTGGGATATACCAATGAGGGGTTAGTCAGGCCGGCAGAAGAGTAGATTAGGGACTACCCACCAGTAATTCTCAAAGCGAAATAAAATAACCATAGTCTGAGTCTCATTTATTTGTAAACTAGTCTGGGATAAGCTTAAATTGGTTGTACTGTAAACAGTGCTAGAGTGTTCATTTGTATCATGAACCCTATGCTTTGTACTAGAGTTACAGGCTTCATGAATGAAACATCATCTTTATAATTGCCACCAAAGTCCAAGAATGACATCCTTCTCTCTACATATTAGAGTCCTTCTTCTGTGAGTAAACAATATTGCATTGTACAAATTGAGTAATAAATTGATATCTTTGACCTCTAAAACAGGTAACAAATGTGAGCAAGTGAAATAAAACAAAGCTATATAGTATTTGAGGCTTCAAATGTAGGACTTTGTAAAACATCTAGTGCTAGAACAATTTTCTCACATTATCTCTAGCCACCAACACATAGGAATAAAGTTTTGCTCTATATGTTTCCTCTTGTGGACATTTCAGATAAGTGAAACTGTGTGGCTTTGTATGTGATCTAGTACTTTACTTAATGATTTCAGTATTTATATTTGTTGTAATAATTTCTAAGACATTGATCGTTTTAGAGCTTAGTAATATTCCATTTTATGTATATATACATTATGGTACTCACTCATTTGTTCATAGATAATGAGATCAAATTATGATAAGTATTTAAGAATGAATGTTTTGAGTACTTGTTTCCAACTTTCTGGTGTAGATACTGAGGAGTGAGAGTGATTGTTCTTTAATGATTATGTTTGAGATACTGAGGCAATACCAAGCTCCCCTAGGGATTTTACATGTTCAGCAGTGCATAAGGTTTGCCACTTCTCCATACCCATATAACACTAGGTATTTTCTACTTCTATAAGAAACATAGTATTCATCTTACTGGGTCTAAACGCTTCTGTTAATCTTGAATACTATAAAGTGATGAACATATATATTGACATAGAAATGGAGTTTTAGAGTATAATGAAATGATTGGGAACATTAACTTACAATACAACATAAACACTATTAACTGTGTAAATATATACTTTATTTTCATTTGTCATTAAAGTAATCACAAAAGAAAATCAAAATCATAAACCTATTTTAATGATACAAGTCTAATCATAGACTTTAAAATCTCTACTAGAGCAGATAAAATAAAAGAAGGAAGTGAGTACCTGCTGTAAAAGATATAATAAAAATGTGACAAAAATAATTTTATCATCTTTAACATGCTCTTAAGCTTTTTTAAAAATTTGATTGTAACATGTAATTATTTATAAATCATAAAATAAAGGTAAATAAAGAAAGTAAATGCTTAGTAATGTTTAAATAAACGTTTCTAATTCTCCAGAGATGAGAATTCCATTGGCACCATATTCAGTAACATACAAGGATGTCTGGCATTCCTCATTGGAAGTCAACCTTTGCTGTTCTCTATCAATCGCAATATGGAAGAACATCAGAAACAGTTAGGTCAAAGGTCTAAAGCCACTGAGATGAGAGATAAAAGATGGAGCTAATCAGATGCTTGGATCGTCCAGAAAGCAAAGCATGGATTTAAGATGAAAGCACTCAGCTATTTCAGACACAGCAAACAGAAAAGAGCATGACCTTCAGCTTGGGAGAGGATGTATCAGGTCCAAAACTTTTGAAAGGTCAGGGATTATAGACGGAGAAATGCTGATAAAAATACGGACAGGAGTAAATTGCCTTAAAGCCTGGTGACCTAAGAGACATATTTGGCCCACTATTCTTTTCAACATAAGAGAGAACATCCTTTATCCCAGCTAGCAAAAGCTTTGAAACATTTTCTCCCTTGTTACCATTCACCTTTTATATTTTTAATATACTCAAAATTTATTCTTCAATTTATATGCAGAATTCTTAGTATATTAGCAACAATTCTACACCTTTTTTTTCAATCTTTTCAGGAATTGAAAGGGAATTTGGAAACTACACAGTGGAACAAAACAACAGGGGTGGGTTACAGGATAATTAAATGCATGTGAAATCCAATTTTCCTCATTAATTTTGCTAATTTGCCTTAAAAACATAGAAAAATGCAAAGTTCAATTTCCATTGGGCTTTTATAAATTTATACCATAATTAGTATACTTCATTAATTTCAAACAATGCATTACACTTCAAAAGCATAAACAATGCTTCTACCTGTTATCTAGCAATAAAAAACAAAATCATATATTTTCTTTAGAAATTAAAACATTGACGGATTTGTTTTACTATGAAGAATTGTGTACGTTATCCATATATTTTTTTCTGATAACTTTGAGGCAGTATTTTACTTTTAGTTTTAAGTAGTTGGTTTATGGCCAATTTATAGGGTTAACATTATTGTCAGATGTTAATATATGTATCTTCTAAGTACTATGATTTTTATCATATAAAGCATAGTACAGTAAGAGGCATGTAGAAATACATTCTTTTTTTTATTAACTTGAGTATTTCTTATATACATTTCGAGTGTTATTCCCTTTCCCGGTTTCCGGGCAAACATCCCCCTCCCCCCTCCCCCTTCCCCCTCCCTTCTTTATGGGTGTTCCCCTCCCCATCCTCCCCCCCTTGCCACCCTCCCCCCAACAATCTGGTTCAATACATTCTTTAGACTGTGTGATGAGTCTACATAAATGGCATATGCAGAAGGCTAAATGTTCACACCCTATGTATGGATTTCTTTCTGTTAGAAAACTGTGCCTTTAATTTTATAACTTTCAAAATCTATGTTCTTTCCACAATTCATAAATAAATACTGACTAACCTCAAGGTTTCAGTAGTGATTTCCTGGGAACCTGCTGGTCATGATGGTCAGGGAAAGAAGTTGTCCATCTTCAGACCTTCTCCCTTCTCTCCTCCAAATCCAATCCCCAGGTCTTATCCCCAACACTGTAGCAGATGACATGATGTAGCCTCTTCTTCCTCGCTGACATTCATATGTATAAGATCACTCAGTTATTCTTTTTGAATCTCTCTCACACACACCCCGCCCCCCCGCCCCGGTCTACTTTTTTAGCCACTAAGTTCCACAGGCATCTTCCAGGAACCTGTTGGTCCTGGGAAGCATATAGACCAAGAACCAAGGTAAGTGGTTTCAAATCTTCACGTTCGTCCCTCTTTTCCAAGTCAAATCTTCGAGTCTCATGCACAGATCTGTAGCTTCATGCTATCTGTGGATGAACATTCTTGGAAGAATAAGATTATGGTGCTATTCTCTGCATTTCGTTCTCTTGTGGACCACCTGAGTTCCTGTGCCCCTTCTAGGACATCTTCCCTAAGTATCAGCTCCCAATAAAAAGAAGCACATTATGGGGTTGGGGATTTAGCTCAGTGGTACAGCGCTTGCCTAGTATGCGCAAGGCCCTGGGTTCAGTCCCCAGCCCTGAAAAAAAGAAAAAAAAAAGAAGCACATTCTAACTTGAGCCCCCAGTAACCACATCTGGGGGATCTCAGAAGCATTCCTACCGGGCAACTCATGGCCACTAACCTCACGTGAAAAACAGAAAGGACAATAGTAATCCTGAAAAGGAACACTCACCTACCGAAGACAAGATATCAGTACATAGAAATATAATTATTCAAAACACGGATGCTCAGACACCTGCATAAAAAAACGCAATCAATAAAATCCAGAATGATATGCCTCCAATAAACCCCAGCGACCTTACTAGAATACACACTGAAAGGAGATGAAGGGGTTTGGAACCGCATAGGGAACCATGGCTCCAGCCACATATGTAACAGAGGATGGCATTGTCTGGCATCAATAGGAGGAGAAGTCCTTGGTCGTGTGAAGGCTCGTTTCCCCTGTGAAGGCTGTAGGGGAAATGCCAGGGTATTGAAGTGGGAGTGGGTGGGTGGGAGTGGAAGCATCTTCATAGAAGCAGGCGGAAGGTGTTGAAAGGAGGAAGGGATAACATTTTAAATGTAAATACATAAAATATCCAATAAAAAAATGAAAAAATAAAATACAGCTGAAACCTAAAACAAGGATTTAAATAGCTTCATGAATATGTTAGAGGTACTTAACGTAGAAATGAATAAATCCCTAAAAGATATCATTGAAAATCCAAAGAGTGGGATTAAAGGGATAAAACAGCTCAAGACTTTCAAGTGAAAATAAAATTGAAAGGGAATATGAGCCAGGGAAAACTGGAAATGAGGCATTTAGAAGTTTGAACAGCAGACTTAGAGGTAAGACTTGTGAACAGTATAAAAAGATATAAGATCTTGCAGACAAGATAGAAGAAATGGATACCCCCACCAAAGGAAATGTTAAAACTAAAAATAATCAAGGCAATAAATAGTCAAGAAATATAGGAAACGGTAATAAGACCGAATCTATGAATAATAGGAATAGAGGAATGCATCTGTCAAAGACAGAAAATATCTTCAACAAAACCGTAGAAGAAAATTTCTACAATCCAGAGAAGGAAATGCCTGTCTATCAAGGAACAAGAAACACACAACAACACCAAATAAACTGAGCCATAAAAGAAATTTTCTATGTCACATAATTATCCAAAACATTAAACATACTAAAGAGAGAATATTAAAACACAAAGGGGAAAAGACAAGTAACATCCAAAACAAAACTATTAGAATGATACCTGATTTTCAGTCATATTTTATGACAATTTTAGCATTTGGGTTGGTAGAGGCTAGTGATCTGTTAATATGTTCCGAAAAAAGTTTTTATTTATTGTCACAAGATGATACCTCTTACACCGAAAAGGGCAAGGGATGTTCAGGAAGGCCAGAGCTTAGCCGGCTCTTCAGAGGATGGTTAGCCTCTGGACTGACAAACATTCCAATCACTCTATGATAGTAAATTTCTAGTTAGCTTTCTGCAGGCACAGATTCTTTTCAGAAATCTTACCTCACAGCCTGATGCAGCTTTTCAGTTTGCTTCAACACTCTCTAGTTGTTATCTCCTGCATCCAGTGTTCTCCTTCCCCCTTTCAAAGTCTTTTGCAGTGAAAACTTCAGAAAAAAAACTCATTTGTTTGCCTTTCCCCCCCTTGTTTCCTTGTGTACTCTGCAGAAATAAAGAGCTATTTTTTTCTTCTGTGTCATCCTCCTGCACTCTAAAAAATTCATCCTCATCTTTTCTTTCAGTTTTTTGTTTGATTTTTGTTGTTGTTTTGTTTTGTTTTTGTTTTTTGAATTCTGGTCAGCCACTAGCCATTCACCACCTGCTGCTGTGGTCCGTAATGCAGCTTTTCACACTGGGAACAAACTACATCTGACAGTGTTTAAACCTGATGTATTCTTTTTTCTTGTGGCCAGATGTCCTGGTTTGAAAAATCTATAGATAGGCAAGCTTCTAGTTACTTCAGAAGTTAGTTTCATTTTCACAGCTTAATTGTGACCTGCACTTTAGTTTGTGGACCTTCCTAAATCATCTCTGAGATAATAGCCTCAAAATCAATTTAAGTTCTATATATAAGCAGAGTTCAAAAATTGCTTCTCTATTGTATATAAAAATTTCTTCGGGCTGGAGAGATGACTTAGTGGTTAAGAGCACTCTCTGCTCTTCCACAGTTCCTGAGTTCAAATCCAAGCAACCACATGGTGATCTGTAATGAGATCTGATGTCCTCTTCTGGTGTGTCTGAAGACAGCTACAGTGTACATATATATAATGACAAATAAATAAATCTTTTAAAAAAACTTCATCTACACATGTACTTAGCAATGTTCTTTTTCTTCCTACCCCTTGCTCTATACTGTTGAGATCTCTACAGACTCTTAGAATTTCTTCATGGGCACACACAACCCCTTTCCACATTATCTTGGATGATTTGTACAGAAATAGTAATAATACTAAAACTTAAAAATAATGTGCTTACTCATTTGATTCTAAGGCTACATGACAAAATGTGCTTTAATGTTTTGTCCTTACTGAGCACCACTGGATGTTTAAAGTAAATAACAATCTTCCACTTTAATTACAATATTGTTATATGTTCCTTGAGCATCTCATTAAAGTATTTACAATTATTTAATGTAGGTGTTTATGAGGCCTTTTTTCCTGCTGTTCAACTTTAGGTGTGTTTTTTTAGACTTGTTTTTATATATTTGTCTTATGTGTGGTTTTAAGTCTTAGATAAAAACTAACAAAATTTGTGTGCATCTTTTTTTACTAAGTTAGTAATTGCTTTTCTAGGTGTTTGCCCTATTTTAAGATGTATGCGTGTATGGATTATTTATGGGTATATAAAGACACGGTGCTTATTTTTTCAAGACGAAATAAGATACAACTTAGAAAACAGCTAAGTTTAAAAATGGTCATTTAAAAGCCTATTATTCCTGCTTCAAGACACACAAAGGCATCTTAAGCTTTACATATGATCCCATTGTGCTGCATTAGAGCATAGATGCAATTTCTGTTTTACAGTGTACTGGGGAAGAAAAATGTATGTTTAACAGGTATCTTAGTTAAGGTTTTAATGCTGTAAAGACAATGTTTATAAAGGAAAATATTCATTTGGGACTAGTATACCGTTTCAGAAGATTAGTTCATTGTCATGGAGGGCGAAGTAGCAGTGTTTAAGCAGACATGATGTTGGGAAGGAACTGAGAGTTCTACATCTTGTTCTCAGGTAGCAAGGAGAGACTGAGCGGAGCTTCAGACACCTCAAATCCTGCACCCATAGTGCCACACTTCCTTGAACAAGGTCATAGCTCCGAAAAGTGCCATTCCCTATATCTAAGCATTTAAACACAGGAGTCTAGCAGGGCCAGTCCTATTCAAATTATCCCAATAGATTTTCACTTATCATTAGTAGTAGTAGTAGTAGTAGTAGTAGTAGTAGTAGTAGTAGTAGTAGTAAAATTATTATTTTTGTACAGTAAATCCTTTAATCCTCTAAGCAAAATGTAACCATCTTCAGTAGTTCTGCTGAATCTGTTCCCAAAAGATCACCTTAACTAGGCTTTTTGATTGTTGGCACTCCCTAATAGAAGGAGTATTTGAGGAGTGCCTTTTCTTATCTATCTAACCATTTTTCCCAAGTAGGTGTATGCAACTCTGTCTTAATGATACAGGGTTTCAGAGTCTTGGAGGGATAAAATATATAGACAATGTAAGACTGTCTTTTATGTAGCCATAGGAAATCCATCAACTTTTAGGGGGATGCTAACCTTCTAAGTTTATGGTGCTAACCATAAACCTTCACTCACTTTTATGTAAGGAACCCTAATTAACTTTGGTTCCTTCACATATGTGCTGTGGCACTTATGTGCATACATGCATAAACAAACTGAAATAAACTAAAATTTAAAATATAAATCAAAATTTTTATTAAAAGGTGTCATTGGGATTTTCTAAACAAAAACATCAAAAAATAAATTTGTCATACCCAGGATCACAGGTGAGGAGGCTACAACATCTGCCCCAACACCCAAAATAACTGGATTCTCCAGGATCCAGGATCCAGGAATGCAGGAACCCCCCTTCCCAGCCAGTGGCACAGGTTACTTCTGGTCTGAACCTGTGCCCTGAGCAGACCTTGTTCATTGGCTCTGCACTTGGATCCCACAACACCGAGAGGAACCCTGACTTGCTCTAAAGCACCCAAGATCACAGTTTAAACATGCACTAGGAGTAGAACACTGGTGTGCTGGCTCTGCACCTACTCCTAGAACACACAGCAAGAGCCCAACTCACAGATGCTTTGAAACACCCAGAATCAAAGGATCACAGAAAAAGCTTGACTCTCAGGAGATCAGACAGACCCAGGAACACTGGAGCACTGACAAACTCAAGGTCACAGTTTAGGCCACAACATCTTTCCCAACACCAAGCTTAACTGGGACCTCCCACAGGAACCAGGAAAACATGAATCCCTGCCCATCCAGAGGCACAGACTGGTTCCAGCTTGCACTTGTGTCTAGAGCAAACCCAGGGCTCTGGCTTCCGAGCCACTCCTGAACCACCCAAAAAAAGATTGACTGCCAGGACCTCTGACACAACAGGATCTCAGGAGCTTGGTCACACCAGGATTTCAGGATCCCAGAGGCAGCATACCTTCCAGGAGCTCTGATACACACAGGATCTCAGTATCACAGGATCACAGAATCACAGAATCACAGAATCACAGAGACAACTGATGGAAAACTCCAACACAAGAGAAACTACACTCTAGAAAAAGCAAGAAAGTAACCTTCCTTCAACTAAACCAAAAGAAGAAAACCAAACAAACATAATTCCATCTCTAACAACAAAAATAATAGGGAACTACAGTCACTGACCCCTAATATCTCTCAACATCAATGGCTCAATTTCCCAATAACAAGACATAGACTAACAGATTGGACATGTAAGCAGGACCCAAAATTTTGCTGCATACAGGAAACACATCTCAGTGACAAAGACAGACACTTCCTCAGAGTAAAAGCCTGGAGAAAAAAATTCCAAGCAAATGGTTCCAAGAAACAAGCTGGAGTAGCCAATGTTATATCAAATAAAATCAACTTCAACCAAAAGTTAACAAAATAGTTAAGGAAGGACACTTCATATTCATCAAACGAAAAGTCCACCAAGATGAACTATCAATCCTGAATATCTATGCTCCAAATGCAAGGGCACCTACATTCATTAAGGAAACATTACTAAAACTCAAAGCACATATTGCTTTCCAATAATTGTGAGAGATTTCAACACCCCATTCTTACCAATGGATAGATCGCGGAAACAGAAACTAAACAAAGACATAGAGAAACTAACAGAAGTTATGAATCAAATAGGTTTAACAGATATTTATAGAACATTTCATCATAAAACAAAAGAATATACCTTCTTCTTGGCACCTCATGGTACCTTCTCTGAAATTGACAATATAATCAATCACAAAACAGGTCACAACAGATATAAGAAGACTGAAATAATCCCATGCATCCTCTCAGATCATCACAGAAAGCCAACATAAACATGGAAGCTGAACAACATTAAACTGAATGATAACTTCGTCAAGGAAGAAGAAATAAATTAAAGACTTTTTAGAATTTAATGAAAATGAAGGCAAAACATACCAAAACTTATGGGATACACTGAAAGCAGTGTTACAAGGAAAACACATAGCTCTGGGTGCCTGCAAAAAGAAACTGGAGAGAACATAGACTAGCAACTTGAAAGCACACCTGAAAGCTCTAGAACAAAAAGAAGCAAATACAACCAAGAACCAAGTAGAAAGAAAGAAAGAAAGAAAGAAAGAAAGAAAGAAAGAAAGGAAGGAAGGAAGGAAGGAAGGAAGAAAGAAAGAAAGAAAGAAAGAAAGAAAGAAAGAAGAGAGAAAGAAGAAAGAAAGAAAGAAAGAAAGAAAGAAAGAAAGAAGAGAGAAAGAAGAAAGAAAGAAAGAAAGAAAGAAAGAAAGAAAGAAAGAAAGAAAGAAAGAAAGAAAGAAAGAAAGAAAGTCAATGAAACTAGGAACTGGTTCTTTGAGAAAATCAACAAAATAAATAAGCCCTTAGTCAGACTAACCAGAGGGCACAGAAATAGTATCCAAGTAAACAGAAATGAAAAGGGAGACATAACAACAGAAACTGAGGAAATTAAAAAAAATTATCAGATCCTAATACTAAAGCCTATAGTCGACAAAACTGGAAAATGGATGAAATGGACTATTTTCTAGACATATAAAAGGTATTAAAGTTAAATCAGGATCAGATAAACCATCTAAACAGTCCAGTAATTCCTAAAGAAATAGAAGCAGTTACTAAAAGTTTCCCAACCAAAAGGAGCTCAGGACCAGATGGGTTCAGTGCAGAATTCTATCAGACCTTCATAGAAGACCTCATATCAATACTATCCAAACTATTCCACAAAGTAGAAACAGATGAAGCACTACCGAATTCCTTCAATGAAGTCACAATTACTCTTATACCTAAAACACACAAAGACCCAACAAAAAAAACTTCAGACCAATTTCCCTTATGAATATTGATGCAAAATTACTCAATAAAATTCTCACAAACTGAATCCAATAACACATCAAAATGATCATCCATGATGATCAAGTAGGCTTCATCCCAGGGATGCAGGGATTGCATTTGACAAAATTTAACACCCTTTCAGGATAAAAGTCTTGGAAAGATCAGGAATTCAAGGCCCATACAGAAACATAGTAAAAGCAATATACAATAAACTAGTAACTAACATCAAACTAAATGAAGAGAAACTTGAAGCAATCCCACTAAAATCAGGGACTAGACAAGGCTGCTCATGCTCTCCCTGCCTATTCAATATAGTATTCGAAGTCTTAGCCACAGCAATTAGACAACAAAAGTTGATCAAAGGGATACAAATTGGAAAGGAAGAAGTCAAAATATCACTATTTGCAGAAGATATGATTGTATACTTAAATAACCCCAAAATTCCACCAGAGAACTCCTAAACCTATTAATTTTTGTGGCAGGCAAAAGAGGCTATCAATTTCCCTGGAACTAGAGTTACAGATGGTTGTCAACTGCAATATTGGAACTTAGAACTAAACTCATATCCTCTATAAGAGTAGCAAGTGTTCTTAACCACTGAGCCATCTCTGCACTGCCCATAATGTACTCTTTGTTATTTTAAATACAATTCTTTTATTCTAAATCACATGTGATTGTGATATCACAAACTAAAACAACCCCTGTATCATGATTACCAATAGATTTAATATGATCTAGAGTTTTCATTCTTAAGGGCTTGCCAACCATTTGTCTCTTCTGAAGACCCCTTTTTGCTTGCTTACCACCATCTCTATCAGATCTGTAGAACATACATTCCTAGTATCCTAGAAAAAATATTTGCTCCAGAAATGCATAAAAATGTGATAGTTGGCCCCAATGCAAACCAAGAAATGTATATCTTTAGTAAACATTGATGAGTGACAGAAACCTGAGCCACTGTGGACTGTTGGAATGTTACTGGTCCAGAAACAAATTGCCTCTACACCTTATATTTTTAACAGTCAGTGTATTACCCAACTCTGCTTATGATCTTCCATCATGTGTCATGACATCTGTACTTGCAGAGTTCATTGGTTTAGAGCAAACAACATTCTTCTGTGAATGAATAAAAATCTAAAATACTTTTCAGACAATATCCTAACCAGAGATGTCATATTCGTGTAGGATACTCTGAGACACTCCCTGCTTTGAGCCATGATTCTCAGGGCAAATTTTACATTATGTGAAGTGTGTTCATAAGAGAATTCTTATTGTTCTGAGGATGGACTCAATCCTTTGAATATGAGAGCTAAACGTAGCTGACCGTTCCTTTTTTGATATTTTAAATATGCTCAGTATGTTCCTTTGTACTCTTCTATGCTCTCTCACATTATAACTATTAAAATTTTTCTACTCATGAACTGTCCAAATTGCTTCTCTTTTATCACATTTTTAGAATTTTATTTTTAAATTAATTTAGTTGTCATGTATGTTCATAATATGGATATTGTTTTTATAACGTTTTCTCCATCATTTTCTTCAGCCCTTAGAACTCAGTTGTACATTATACTGGTTTAGAAAAGTGGCAGTGCTCCTCTTGATCCAATGGTTTTACCTGTCATGGGTATTTTGGCTAGGTTTTCAATATTTGGTATGAATTCCTTCCTATTGAACAGGCCTAATATCAAATTGGAAAGTTTTAAGCTACTGTCACTGGCACAATGGTTAAGTCTCACTATGGTTTCTTTGGGAGTATCTAATCCATGCTGGTTGGTTATTGTCCTAACTCACAGACATTACTGCTGGGTAGAACTACTAAACAACTTTTCTCTTAACAATTTCCACAACAGTTACTGGTACTATGAAATCTCAGATTCCAAATGAAATCAAACTCTATTTCTCACACTCTTGTGTCTGAAATGCACATGTCTTCAGTAATACTTCCAAGCTCTAGGAGTTAGTTAAGGACAATAAGGATAGAATATATTATTTTGAAAGTTGCTTAGACTCTCCTGACTGATTCAAAAAGAATCTTTCTATGTTTGGAAATACAAAGGGCTTTGTTAGTTAGTGTGGGTCTCTAGCAGGGATCATTAGTTCTCCAAGCAGGTATGTAATTTCCCTAAAAGTGCATATATACGTACTTATCCATATCACATGCAATTTTAGATAAATGTAAAACAATATAATCCTCGATGTCCTTTTGAGCATCCTTCTGGGAATTTGTCTACTTGCTCCCTCTCACTCTGTATTGCACCTCCTTTTACCTGGTTAGATTCCTACCACTGCCCTCATTGCTTCCACCATATGATCTGTAGCATGATAGTACAGTCTGTAGAGATCGCTTCCTCCAACAGGATATCTTTTTATATTTTTAGTTTCTTATGTTACCCCAGGTTAAATATTCATATAAGAAGCTTTGGTGCTATGAACCATAAATAAAAGAAAACATGTGACCTTTGTTTTTCTTGTTATGTTTACCTCCTACAATATAATATTTTTTAGTTTATTTACCTGCAAATTTAATTTTCTTTACAGCTGAATAATATGTGTATTTTTCATATATGCTGTATAAACCATTTTACATGTGTACTATATTACCATTATCCATTCATTGTCTGAAGGGCATTCAGGTTGTTTCTATTTCTTAGCTAGTGTCAATTCAGTAACAATAAATATGGCTAATCCAGTATATCTGGATTAGAACATTGTACCCTATGAACATATTTCAAAGACTTGCATAGCTGGATCATATGGGAGATTTATTTTCTAGATTTTTATTTTAAATTCTAAACAGTAACTGAATCTGGTTTCCGTACTATCAATAAATGGATCTTATACATTGTATTCCTTTCACCACCCCCTTTCTTGCCAGTTTGACCCTCCTGTCTGCTCTCCCTCATTCATCCATAATTATCTATTCTATTTCTGCGTTCTACTTTGATATAACCTTCCCCATTAGTGTCTTATTCTATCCCTAACCCCTGTGGATCTATAGATTGCAGACTTCTTATTGTAAATTAAAGACATAAGTGGATAAACCCTATTTGTATTCTGGAGCCTCACTCAGGATGTTTTTAGCACCATCCATCTACCTGTGAATTTCATGCCTTCACATTTTTAAACAGCAGAATAATGTTCTATTGTATAAATGTATCGCTTTTTTTTTGTCTGTTCATTCATTAACAGACATCTAGGTTGTTTTCAATTTCTGACTATTATGAATAGAGCAGCAGTGAACAATGTTAAGTTGAACAATTGGCCCTGTAGTAGGATGTAAAGTTCTTTGTGTGTATGAACAATAGTGGTATAGCTGGAGCTTGATGTAGATATATTCTCAGTTTCCTATGATATCACTACTGATTTCAATAGTGGCTGTACATGTAATGAGAGTATTAGTTCTCTGTTAGAGAACTATTATAGTTCTCTGACAGTGACTCCCCCCCCTCCACATGTGGCCCCACCTTTCACTTACAGTTTCTCTTGTTTTACAGAAGAGTTTTAGTTTTATGATCCTTCACTTGTCCATATTGGCCCTGTTGCTGAGGAAATGGAGTCTTATTTAGAAAGCCTTTCCCTATTTTATAGTATCATTGATGATACTGACTTAATATTTTAGCTGTTTCAGGATTTCACCTTTGATATTGAAGTCTTTGATCCATTTGCTATTAATTGTTGTATAATGTAATAAATGTGGGTCTAATTTCATTCTTAAACATATGGACATACAATTTGCCCAGCACTATTTCTTGAAAGTGCTGGTTTTGTCCAACATATGTTCTTCTCACCTTTGTTGAGTATTGGATTACTGTAATCATGTGTAATTATCTTTGGGTCTCCCAATACCATTTATCAATATGTGTATTTTTAAGGAAGTGCTATGCTGTTTTTATTATTCCATTTCTGTATTATATCCTGAAATCTAAAATGGCAATTTTTCAATTATTGGTCTGTTTGCTAAATATAACTTTTGCTTTCTGTTTCCTTTTGTTTTATCATATGAATTTGACAATGTGCACATCTGTAAAGATTGTTGTGGGATTTTTGATTGGAATTTCAACGAATTTGTAGACTGTGTTGATAGAATTCTAATTTTTTAAATTACTAATTGAACCAATTTATATTAATGAGATTTTTCCCATAATCTTGTATGTTTCTCCATTTAATTCTGAAGACATTTTAGATATTTAAGTTTTCATTTAGAAAATCTTTCACTCTTTTGTCAAGTTTATTCCTAGATATTTGATTTTCTTTGAAGTTATGGTGAATGAGAGTGTACCCAAGACTTATTCCTCAGGTTTTCTTCTTTATGCTTAGAAATGATAATAATTTTTGTATGTTGATTTTGTATACTACCACTTTCCTCAAATTATTGATCATTTTTAAAGTTTTACTGGTAGAATTTTTGAAATGTCGTATGCAAAATATATCATCTGAAAAATAAGGATGATATGATTTTTTAGTAGGTAGGTTAGTCTCTACATTTTGCTTTTGGTAGACTGCAGGGACATTTCCTGTACTAAAGAGACTAGAACACTAGACTGCAAAAATGAAGCCTTCATAAGGCTTTGACCTCTTAACATTCAATAGTTCAATGAGTTATGTGAATGTGTTGTTCTCAGCAATGGGGTCCCACTGTCATTTTAAGGAGAGCTACGTTTTGCCTTAGCATCACCTTGGGTTTTGGGGAAAATCACCATGGGACCTCTCTCAGCAAACAACCAAACTTACTGTAACACAGTTTCACCACTGGGAGCTTTGCTTACAGAGATGGCCAGTACACACTCTGTTTCCCTCATTTCAAGAAGCCTTCACTATGTTAACCATCATATTTTCCAGAAAGTTTCCTCTGTACCAGGTTTTTGCACCACCAAATAAGTTCATTTTATTTCCACCTGTCCCTCTCTGCATTCCCTTCCTCCCCCACATCTCGCAAACCAACCAATCTCTTTTACTCCTCTCCTCATACATCCCAGTGCACACATAAATCCTATTCTATTTCACTCTCCCATGTCGTGGTATAATTAAAATGGGCAAGGTTGGTTTCTGTGTATCAAGGCTCCATGCTGGGCCCTGGTAATCTCAGACCTGGGCGGTCTCTGCCTGGTGTTAATTCTGGCACTGTAAGGCCATATAGAACTAACCTTAATTTATCTCAGTGCTGGCTGGTTTCAATGAGGTACCATGCCACATTAGCCTAGCTATCTTCCGGCCATAGTGGTCTCTCCACTCCCATTGCTAGTTACCCTGGCCATCCTTGGCCAGCTGGGAACTCTGGTCCCAGCTACCCAGTAACATCAAGACTCAACAAACTGTAACCAAACAACCAGATTTATATATGTTAAATACTCAATGTACAATATATCCATACAATCAACTTACAACCAATTGATAAGGATATAAACCACTCACCTAGATAAGATAAATTTGTTTACAAAAATCCATCCCAGCTACCTTGGCAATTCATGCCCCCGGGATCTGAGTCATCCTTCTCTGTCTCCATTTTGATTCTCCCTCCTTCTCCCTCTCTCCCTCCCAACAAAAACGTTGTCCCCACCTTATTCTTTTACTGTCCAATCATGGCCTTGATCTAACTTGTCCCAGCCTGCACCTGTATAATGACTTCAACCTATAGATTCATATTCTCTGCCTCTTTGTCTAACTTCTCTATGTCTATGTATTTTAGCTGGTATTATTGAGTAATGGCTAATATCTATTTATAAGTGATTATATGCCAATTTTGTTTTTATAGTTTGTTCAGTTTGTTGTCACACACTGAAAGATCTTATCCAGTTCTAACCATCTCTTGCAAATTCATTGTTGTTGTAAAATATAAAAATAAAAGAGGTATAGTTGTCTTTTACCTGCTAGGTCCGCACCGCGGTGCCCCAAGATATCTGCTAGATATCTTGACAGAAACACAGCCCAGCCACACACTTTCCTACACTCAAACCCTCACATAAAATAACACACAACACAGCCCAGCCACACACTTTCCTACAGTCAAACCCTCACATAAAAGAACACACAGCACAATAATCTTAGATCCAATTGATAAGATATAATTGCCCACTTAAACATACAAAGCCCGGTATTATCCATCCCTTGAGAACATTAATAACAACCTGTAAATACACAGAGCAGAATCTTAACATCACCTGCCATCTTGTCCTGCCACAGCTTATCCGCCCCTGTCTCCCTCCTGCCTCTTCTTCTCTCCTCGTCTCCTCCTCTTCCTTCAAACTTCTCTCCCGCCCATCTTTCCTTCTCCTCCAATGACAGGCCTCCTTCTATCCTGTACCTGCCACTCACCTGTACTTTACAAATTCAGTGGGGAAAATGTTCTGATCATGTCACCTGATTCCTGAGTATGTGACTAGGCAGCTGTCCTTGGGGCAGTGGAATTAGCATCAAAATATAGATAACTTTAGGGCAAACCACAACAATTTATGATATCATTTTTAATACAGTGGAGTAATAATCAAGTAAATAAATGTAGCATTTAATCCATTTTTCTGTAAAGGAACATCTAGGTTGATTGAAGTTTTGTGCTATTATGAATAAAACTGCCATGAACATAAATGACTTAGTGTCCTTGTGGTAGAATGGAGTAGTGTTCTTTGGGTATATGCCTAAGAGTAATATAACTTGGTTTTGAGTTAGATTGGTTCCCAGTTTCCTGAAGAAGTACCATATTGATCTCCATAGTCATTGTACAAGTTTGTGTTCCCACCAATGGAGGAGTATAAACCTAACTTTACAACATTACCAGTATGAGCTAGTGATTGTTTTAAGTAAATATTGTATTCAGCTATTTTGTTTAAAGTGTTTATCAGCGGTAGGATTTTCATAGTGGAGTTTTTAGTGGCATTTATATACTATCATCTCTTCAAATAACAATTCTTTGACTTTTTTTTTTTATTATTAACTTGAGTATTTCTTATATACATTTCGAGTGTTATTCCCTTTCCCGGTTTCCGGGCAAACATCCCCCTCCCCCCTCCCCTTCCTTATGGGTGTTCCCCTCCCAACCCTCCCCCCATTGCCGCCCTCCCCCCATAGACTAGTTCACTGTGGGTTCAGTCTTAGCAGGACCCAGGGCTTCCCCTTCCACTGGTGCTCTTACTAGGATATTCATTGCTACCTATGGGGTCAGAGTCCAGGGTCAGTCCATGTATAGTCTTTAGGTAGTGGCTTAGTCCCTGGAAGCTCTGGTTGCTTGGCATTGTTGTACTTTTGGGGTCTCGAGCCCCTTCAAGCTCTTCCAGTTCTTTCTCTGATTCCTTCAATAGGGGACCTATTCTCAGTTCAGTGGTTTGCTGCTGGCATTCGCCTCTGTATTTGCTGTATTCTGGCTGTGTCTCTCAGGAGCGATCTACATCCGGCTCCTGTCGGTCTGCACTTCTTTGCTTCATCCATCTTGTCTAATTGGGTGGCTGTATATGTATGGGCCACATGTGGGGCAGGCTCTAAATGGGTGTTCCTTAAGTCTCTGTTTTAATCTTTGCCTCTCCCTTCCCTGCCAAGGGTATTCTTTTTCCTCATTTAAAGAAGGAGTGAAGCATTCACATTTTGATCATCCGTCTTGAGTTTCGTTTGTTCTAGGGATCTACGGTAATTCAAGCATTTGGGCTAATAGCCACTTATCAATGAGTGCATACCATGTATGTCTTTCTGTGATTGGGTTAGCTCACTCAGGATGATATTTTCCAGTTCCAACCATTTGCCTACGAATTTCATAAACTCGTTGTTCTTGATAGCTGAGTAATATTCCATTGTGTAGATGTACCACATTTTCTGTATCCATTCCTCTGTTGAAGGGCATCTGGGTTCTTTCCAGTTTCTGGCTATTATAAATAAGGCTGCGATGAACATAGTGGAGCACGTGTCTCTTTTATATGTTGAGGCATCTTTTGGGTATATGCCCAAGAGAGGTATAGCTGGATCCTCAGGCAGTTCAATGTCCAATTTTCTGAGGAACCTCCAGACTGATTTCCAGAATGGTTTTACCAGTCTGCAATCCCACCAACAATGGAGGAGTGTTCCTCTTTCTCCACATCCTCGCCAGCATCTGCTGTCACCTGAGTTTTTGATCTTAGCCAATCGCACTGGTGTGAGGTGAAATCTCAGGGTTGTTTTGATTTGCATTTCCCTTATGACTAAAGATGTTGAACATTTCTTTAGGTGTTTCTCAGCCATTCGGCATTCCTCAGCTGTGAATTCTTTGTTTAGCTCTGAACCCCATTTTTTAATAGGGTTATTTGTTTCCCTGCGGTCTAACTTCTTGAGTTCTTTGTATATTTTGGATATAAGGCCTCTATCTGTTGTAGGATTGGTAAAGATCTTTTCCCAATCTGTTGGTTGCCGTTTTGTCCTAACCACAGTGTCCTTTGCCTGACAGAAGCTTTGCAGTTTTATGAGATCCCATTTGTCGATTCTTGATCTTAGAGCATAAGCCATTGGTGTTTTGTTCAGGAAATTTTTTCCAGTGCCCATGTGTTCCAGATGTTTCCCTAGTTTTTCTTCTATTAGTTTGAGTGTGTCTGGTTTGATGTGGAAGTCCTTGATCCACTTGGACTTAAGCTTTGTACAGGGTGATAAGCATGGATCGATCTGCATTCTTCTACATGTTGCCCTCCAGTTGAACCAGCACCATTTGCTGAAAATGCTGTCTTTTTTCCATTGGATGGTTTTGGCTCCTTTGTCAAAAATCAAGTGACCATAGGTGTGTGGGTTCATTTCTGGGTCTTCAATTCTATTCCATTGGTCTATCTGTCTGTCCCTGTACCAATACCATGCAGTTTTTATCACTATTGCTCTGTAATACTGCTTGAGTTCAGGGATAGTGATTCCCCCTGAAGTCCTTTTATTGTTGAGGATAGCTTTAGCTATCCTGGGTTTTTTGTTATTCCAGATGAATTTGCAAATTGTTCTGTCTAACTCTTTGAAGAATTGGATTGGTATTTTGATGGGGATTGCATTGAATCTGTAGATTGCTTTTGGTAAAATGGCCATTTTTACTATATTAATCCTGCCAATCCATGAGCATGGGAGATCTTTCCATCTTCTGAGGTCTTCTTCAATTTCTTTCCTCAGTGTCTTGAAGTTCTTATTGTACAGATCTTTTACTTGCTTGGTTAAAGTCACACCGAGGTACTTTATATTATTTGGGTCTATTATGAAGGGTGTCGTTTCCCTAATTTCTTTCTCGGCTTGTTTCTCTTTTGTATAGAGGAAGGCAACTGATTTATTTGAGTTAATTTTATACCCAGCCACTTTGCTGAAGTTGTTTATCAGCTTTAGTAGTTCTCTGGTGGAACTTTTGGGATCACTTAAATACACTATCATGTCATCTGTAAATAGTGATATTTTGACCTCTTCTTTTGCGATCTGTATCCCTTTGATCTCCTTTTGTTGTCTGATAGCTCTGGCTAGAACTTCAAGAACTATATTGAATAAGTAGGGAGAGAGTGGGCAGCCTTGTCTAGTCCCTGATTTTAGTGGGATTGCTTCAAGTTTCTCTCCATTTAGTTTAATGTTAGCAACTGGTTTGCTGTATATGGCTTTTACTATGTTTAGGTATGGGCCTTGAATTCCTATTCTTTCCAGGACTTTTATCATGAAGGGGTGTTGAATTTTGTCAAATGCTTTCTCAGCATCTAATGAAATGATCATGTGGTTCTGTTCTTTCAGTTTGTTTATATAATGGATCACGTTGATGGTTTTCCGTATATTAAACCATCCCTGCATGCCTGGGATGAAGCCTACTTGATCATGGTGGATGATTGTTTTGATGTGCTCTTGAATTCGGTTTGCCAGAATTTTATTGAGTATTTGTGCGTCGATATTCATAAGGGAAATTGGTCTGAAGTTCTCTTTCTTTGTTGTGTCTTTGTGTGGTTTAGGTATAAGAGTAATTGTGGCTTCGTAGAAGGAATTCGGTAGTGCTCCATCTGTTTCAATTTTGTGGAATAGTTTGGATAATATTGGTATGAGGTCTTCTATGAAGGTTTGATAGAATTCTGCACTAAACCCGTCTGGACCTGGGCTCTTTTTGGTTGGGAGACCTTTAATGACTGCTTCTATTTCCTTAGGAGTTATGGGGTTGTTTAACTGGTTTATCTGTTCCTGATTTAACTTCGATACCTGGTATCTGTCTAGGAAATTGTCCATTTCCTGAAGATTTTCAAATTTTGTTGAATATAGGTTTTTATAGTAAGATCTAATGATTTTTTGAATTTCCTCTGAATCTGTAGTTATGTCTCCCTTTTCATTTCTGATTTTGTTAATTTGGACGCACTCTCTGTGTCCTCTCGTTAGTCTGGCTAAGGGTTTATCTACCTTGTTGATTTTCTCAAAGAACCAACTTTTGGTTCTGTTGATTCTTTCTATGGTCCTTTTTGTTTCTACTTGGTTGATTTCAGCTCTGAGTTTGATTATTTCCTGCCTTCTACTCCTCCTGGGTGTATGTGCTTCTTTTTGTTCTAGAGCTTTTAGGTGTGCTGTCAAGCCGCTGACATATGCTCTTTCCTGTTTCTTTCTGCAGGCACTCAGCGCTATGAGTTTTCCTCTTAGCACAGCTTTCATTGTGTCCCCTAAGTTTGGGTATGCTGTATCTTCATTTTCATTAAATTCTAAAAAGTTTTTAATTTCTTTCTTTATTTCTTCCTTGACCAGGTTATCATTGAGTAGAGAGCATTGTTCAATTTCCACGTATATGTGGGCATTCTTCCCTTATTGTTATTGAAGACCAGTTTTAGGCCGTGGTGGTCCGATAGCACGCATGGGATTATTTCTATCTTTCTGTACCTGTTGAGGCCCGTTTTTTGACCAATTATATGGTCAATTTTGGAGAAAGTGCCATGAGGAGCTGAGAAGAAGGTATATCCTTTTGCTTTAGGATAGAATGTTCTATAAATATCCGTTAAGTCCATTTGGCTCATGACTTCTCTTAGTCTGTCGACATCACTGTTTAATTTCTGTTTCCATGATCTGTCCATTGATGAGAGTGGGGTGGTGAAATCTCCCACTATTATTTTGTGAGGTGCAATGTGTGTTTTGAGCTTTAGTAAGGTTTCTTTTACGTATGTAGGTGCCCTTGTATTTGGGGCATAGATATTTAGGATTGAAAGTTCATCTTGGTGGATTTTTCCTTTGATGAATATGAAGTGTCCTTCCTTATCTTTTTTGATGACTTTTAGTTGGAAATTGATTTTATTTGATATTAGAATGGCTACTCCAGCTTGCTTCTTCTGACCATTTGCTTGGAAAGTTGTTTTCCAGCCTTTCACTCTGAGGTAGTGTCTGTCTTTGTCTCTGAGGTGTGTTTCCTGTAGGCAGCAGAATGCAGGGTCCTCGTTGCGTATCCATTTTGTTAATCTATGTCTTTTTATTGGGGAATTGAGGCCATTGATATTGAGAGATATTAAGGAATAGTGATTATTGTTTCCCTTTATATTCATATTTGGATGTGAGGTTATGTTTGTGTGCTTTCATTCTCTTTGTTTTGTTGCCAAGACGATTAGTTTCTTGCTTCTTCTAGGGTATAGCTTGCCTCCTTATGTTGGGCTTTACCATTTATTATCCTTTGTAGTGCTGGATTTGTAGAAAGATATTGTGTAAATTTGGTTTTGTCATGGAATATCTTGGTTTCTCCATCAATGTTAATTGAGAGTTTTGCTGGATACAGTAACCTGGGCTGGCATTTGTGTTCTCTTAGGGTTTGTATGACATCAGTCCAGGATCTTCTGGCCTTCATAGTTTCTGGCGAGAAGTCTGGTGTGATTCTGATAGGTCTCCCTTTATATGTTACTTGACCTTTTTCCCTTACTGCTTTTAATATTCTTTCTTTATTTTGTGCGTTTGGTGTTTTGACTATTATGTGACGGGAGGTGTTTCTTTTCTGGTCCAATCTATTTGGAGTTCTGTAGGCTTCTTGTATGTCTATGGGTATCTCTTTTTTTAGGTTAGGGAAGTTTTCTTCTATGATTTTGTTGAAAATATTTACTGGTCCTTTGAGCTGGGAGTCTTCACTCTCTTCTATACCTATTATCCTTAGGTTTGATCTTCTCATTGAGTCCTGGATTTCCTGTATGTTTTGGACCAGTAGCTTTTTCTGCTTTACATTATCTTTGACAGTTGAGTCAATGATTTCTATGGAATCTTCTGCTCCTGAGATTCTCTCTTCCATCTCTTGTATTCTGTTGGTGAAGCTTGTATCTACAGCTCCTTGTCTCTTCTTTTGGTTTTCTATATCCAGGGTTGTTTCCATGTGTTCTTTCTTGATTGCTTCTATTTCCATTTTTAATTCCTTCAACTGTTTGATTGTGTTTTCCTGGAATTCTTTCAGGGATTTTTGCGATTCCTCTCTGTAGGCTTCTACTTGTTTATTAATGTTTTCCTGTGTTTCCCTAAGTGTGTTCATGTCTTTCTTGAAGTCCTCCAGCATTATGATCAAATATGATTTTGAAACTAGATCTTGCTTTTCTGGTGTGTTTGAATATTCCATGTTTGTTTTGGTTGGAGAATTGGGCTCCGATGATGGCATGTAGTCTTGGTTTCTGTTGCTTGGGTTCCTGCGCTTGCCTCTCGCCATCAGATTATCTCTAGTGTTACTTTGTTCTGCTATTTCTGACAGTGGCTAGACTGTCCTATAAGCCTGTGTGTCAGGAGTGCTGTAGACCTGTTTTCCTCTCTTTCAGTCAGTTATGGGGACAGAGTGTTCTGCTTTCGGGCGTGTAGTTTTTCCTCTCTACAGGTCTTCAGCTGTTCCTGTGGGCCTGTGTCTTGAGTTCACCAGGCAGCTTTCTTGCAGCAGAAAATTTGGTCTTACCTGTGGTCCCGAGGCTCAGGTTCGCTCGTGGGGTGCTGCCCAGGGGCTCTCTGCAGCGGCAGCAACCAGGAAGACCTGTGCCGCCCCTTCCGGGAGCTTCAGTGCACCAGGGTTCCAGATGGTCTTTGGCTTTTTCCTCTGGCGTCCGAGATGTGTGTGCAGGGAGCAGTCTCTTCTGGTTTCCCAGGCTTGTCTGCCTCTCTGAAGGTTTAGCTCTCCCTCCCACGGGATTTGGGTGCAGAGACGACTTTTTAATTTCCAATTTGTTTCCCTTTAATAATTTTTAGTAGTCTCACTGCTCTAGCTAAAACTACCAGTTCTATATTGAATAGATCTGAAGAGAGTGGACAATGTTGCCTTGTTTCTGATTTTAGTGAAAATGCTTTGAGTTTGTTTATATTTAATTTAATGACGACTATAACATTGCTATAAATTGCCTTTATTATGTTTGTGTTTACCTTTTTTATCCATAATCTCTCCAGGACTTTTACCATGAAGCGGCTTTGGATTTTGTAAAAGGATTTTTTGGCATCTAATGAGATGATTGACGTTTTTGTTCATTTGTTTGTTTGTTTGTTTTTTATTTTTATCTTCCAGTTTATTAATGTGGTAGATCAGAGTGATGGGTTTTGAATTGTTGAGCCATCCTTGCATCTTTGCATTAAAGCATACTTGACCATGGCAGACGATCTTTTTGATGTATTCTTCAATTCAGTGTGCTAGTATTTTATTGGGTATTTTTGTATTGCTATTTAAAAAATGGTCTGTAAGTCTCTTTTCTTGTTGAAGTTTTTTGAGGTTTGGCTCTCAGGGTAGTTGTGGCCTCATAAAATATATTTGCCGATATTCCTTCTGCTTCTATTTTGTGAGAATTTTTTAGGAGCATTGGTATCATCACTTTTTTGAAAGTCTGAGAGTATTCTGTTCTAAAACCTCCTGGTCCTGGGCTCATTGTGTTTTGTTGCTGTTGTTGTTGCTGTTGTTGTTGTTGAGACATTTATTAACTGCTTCTCTTACACTAAGCAATTATAGTTTATTTAAATTGTTTTTTTCAAGCCAGTACCTCTAGTTTTATTCCAGTTCATTTTTATATTGCTTTTATACATACATGTTCCTGTTTCACATTTGTATGTTCCTTCTTCCACAGTGAGACTTGGCTCCTACGAATAGCAACTGCTGGCTTTATCTTACTATTTTTTTTATAGTAAAATTCTGCTTGTAATGATTGTTTCAGCAGCAGCAGCTACTTCTGCTCCTTCTCCTCTTCCTTCTGCTCCTGATCTTCTTCCTCCTCCTCCTTCTCTTTTCCTTCACCTTCTTCTTAAAAGTCTTCTTCATCTGTACTTTTGAAAGATTTCTTTTGTATATGGAGTTTTTAGTTGACAGTTTGAGCTTTTGGGGTTTTTTATCCTTTAAATAATTTAAAGATATCCATCTATAGTCTTAAGAATTTGACATGAAGCCTGTTCTGGATTACATAAACCGATTTATAATTTGGTTGTGGTAAGTCTTTCAACTCTGTTAATTTGATAATAATTGTAAAATTGTACATCACATTTGGTATATATGAATTTAAAATACAAATACTGTAAGGATTCCACGTGCTGTGCACTGTTAGTTTAAGAATACAATAATTAGTAAATTGTTTTCTGTTTTCACAAAGTCTGGTGCCTACCTAACTATTGTAGACAAGAGGCAGGAAGAAACATCTTGAGGTGGGATGTGAGATACAAGGATAGCTGATTTATTAGCAGGAAGTCTAAGAGGGAAAATAAATTCACTGACAGAATCCATAAATCGCACTCTTCATGGTTAAGAGTCGATTGGTAGCACCTGGATTGGCATCATTTCTTCCCTACATAGTGTTGCTTCCCCAAAAGACTGAATGGTGCTTTTCCTCTATAATATTACTAGAGTTAACTGGTGATGGGCTGGCGGAAAATTGTCTGGGGACTGGTGCTTGATGGGTTCAACAAATGGCACCTCTGTCTGTCATGGCACATCACTCAAGGACACAATGTTTCTGTGAGGAGCAATGGCAGCCTGCAGGACCAAGACTACTTGTGCTTGGCTTTTTGCTGAGGCAAGACAAGTGAAGGACATGTGATGTTTGGAGGGTATAAATAGGACTCAACAGACAGTGCAGGAGGCTATGCTTGGCTTGCTTAGAGAGCTAGCTGTGCTATGCTTGTGGGTCTCCAGTTTTTGCTGATCTTTGCTCCTCTGAGAGAGGCACAGCCAAAAACTTCTGGCATTCTTCCTAGTCCCTCCTGATGACTTCAGCATAGGTTGAGGCCTGGCAATCTCTGCTAAGTCATGTCACCACTGTTGCTATCCAGAGTGGATCAAGCTGCTGCTGCTATTCTGTGAACTGAACTGCCAGTTTCCAGACAACACAGATGGGAGTTGCTCCAAAGAATCTTTCTAAATAGGTCCACTCCCCTCATTCCCCATATCCTTCCTTTCCCACAATCTCTGATGAGTGGTGGGCTAAATAAGGGTTAAAGTATTTAAGAACATCATTAAAAATAAGGTTTGAAAAAAATTAAAGATCTGCTTTATAGCTAGGGAAGAAGTTAGTATTGCCCAATCTAGGCGTGCGGTTTATAAATAAAATATTTGGACTACATGTTTTTATATTATGATAGAAAAACTGCTTTTCTGCATGTACATCAAATCAGCTGTTACTGGAATGCTAGTCAAATAAAGAGCAAAAGCTAGGTAATAATGCCCACACTTCTGGCATCTAAATTGTTTATCTGATCTTGATTTAACTTTGATAACTACTATCTACAGAGAAAATTATCCGTTGTCTTTAGATTTTCCAGCTTGGTAGAGTACAGTTCTTTGAAGTATGTTCTTATGATTTTCTGGATTTCCTCGGTGTCTGTTGTTTTGTTTCCCCTTTTATTTCTAATTTTATTAATTTGGATATTCTTTCTGTTTCTTTTAGTTTGTCTCTCTTGTTTATTTTCTCAAAAAATCTACTCCTTGTTTCACCAAATGTTTGTATTATTCTCCTTGTTTCTATTTTATTGATTTCAGCCCTCAGTTTGATTATTTCATGCCCTTTATTCCTTCTTGAATATGCCTATCTCATTTCCTTCTAGAGTTTTCAGGAGTGCTATTGAGTTGATAGTACACTATCTCTCCAATTTTTTGTAGGCCCATAGTGCTCTTACCACCATTTGCATTGTGTCCAATAAGTTTGAGTACATTGTGTATTCATTGTCATTAAATTCTAGAAAGTCCTTCTTAATTTATACCTTGAGTAGAGATTTGTTAAGTTTCCATGGCTTTGTAAGCTTTCTGTTATTTCTATTGTTGTTGCTATCCAGCTTTAACCCATAGTGCTATGATAGGATGCACAGAATTATCTAGTTGTCTCCTTAATCGAGGTTATTTTCAAAAGTAGTCTCCCATTGCTCATAGAGCAGTTTTTTAATTTGTCCATAAAATTGTGTTGTTATATTTGTATAATTCCAGAAATTGATTTTTTCTTTGAGCCATTCATCCTTCAGTCCTGTTTTGTTCAGTCTCTACAAGTATCTTTATTTATTGTGAATTCAAATGGTTTTGGTTCTGGACTTTATTATAGTCAGGTAGATAAAGAGAGTTATTTCTGATTGTTTTGAGGGTTTTTTTTAATGTTCCATTATATGGCCTATTTTAGAGAAAGTTCCATGGGCTGCTGAATAGAATGTATACACACGTTTGGCTGCTATATTCTTCACCTATTTGTTGCCCTAATGAATGTTTCATTTTATGCATAACACTTAATTCTGATGTTTCAATATTTCTGTACCTATGACCTATCACGTGAAGATAGACGAGTATTGCAACCGCTTACTATAAACGTTGGTATCAAGAACCGACTATATGGTTGGTTCCAGATTGCCTCCAAACCCAGCAATGACCATGACCCTTGTGACAGTGATTACACATCTGTTGCCATGGCAATCACCATAGATTTCCAGCCTCCATTTTGTTTACCTCCCACCTTTACCCTTGAGGGTTATGTCACAGCCTAAACAAATGGCAACCCTTCCTGACCTTCACCTCTCCTTCTCTCTCTTTTCCCCCTTCATCTCGATTGCTCTTTCTGCTCCCTTCCCCCACAATAAACCTCTCTCATGTGAAACTGCATTGGCCTGGTGTGGTCTGTCTGGACACGAGCCATAATTATATCACAGTATTGGTGCCAAAACCCAGGACCTCTGGCAGCTGTGTCTGCTGGCAGCTGCTGCAACTGGTGCTGGCAGGGACTGTGACAGACTGACCATCGACCAGTGCTGAATGGCTACTCTGCACCGTGTGGACTTGAACGGCAGACACAGCTGCGGTCAACTGTGGTCAACCACCACTGCCAGTCCCTGCAGGATTTACAGACTTCCGTCATGTGAGCTGCTGCTGCCTCCACGGGACATTCAAACGTCTACCATGTGAGCTGCTTCACTGCTGCAATCCACCATGTGAGACTAGTTCTTGCCACATAGGTTACTCAGTCAAATGGGCCCACCAACCATAGTTTCACCTTTCCTGCTACCAGACTGCTAAAATTCTCACACAAACATCGGCCCATTGGTAAGGTTTTTCCTCCAGTCAGTGGGGAGGACCCCGATTTCCCAAATAGGACCTGGCCAGCCTTTATGGGCTAAGGGGTTGGTGTTTCATGGTCCTTATGACCAGCCTCCTAGCTGATATACACGATAGAACTTGGACCCTTGGGTGACTACCCCCTTGAAAGCACCCCTCCCTCTCTGGGTTCTTGCAGCCCTTCAGGAAATACTATGCCTGGGTTTCTGGCAAGAGTCTTTCTGGTGATTCCAGGATTCAGAGGGTCCAAGTTTTCCAAATAGGGTCAGGAAACTGCTCCACTCCCAGATGCCAGGAACAGATCCAAATATTTGTCATCCCTGTATCTGTTATCCCATCTAAATATTATGATCTCTTTACTTGCTTTCTCTTTGACCAGACAAAAGATGACTTTAAAAAAATGGGCAGATGAATATGGGGGCTGCCCACATTGATCTTATCAGATACATATGCTAGGATCATGGGCCAATCACTTCTATCAACAATGCAAGACTTTTTTTCTCAATTCAAGGCCTATGGAATCCCAAGTGAGGGACAGGAGTTGTTGGTGTGCTCTACCATAAAAATCAAGCCAGGTCCCCAGTAAGTACTATCTGCATCTAGAGAAAATATGTCTCAATTGTCCAACCTCCAGATAACAGAATAGTAGGAGAAGTAATAAAACACTCCTCCGAGGTCCTTACCTCCTTGACATCCTCCTCACCCCCATAACTAACTTGCCATTTTGCATTTTCCTTCAGACCTTGATCAGCAATACCAACTCCTTAATGTCACCTAACTGGTCGCTTTAAAGATCGCTGGCTACGTCTACCCCTGGGAACTAGCTAGCAATTGCCACTTACAGCCTCTCAGGTGGTATAGCCAAGTAACCTTACCTCATCTTTGGTCAGCTACCCTGACTCTGATGTTTCCATGACTCCATACCTTTCCTCTATCCCTCTTTTTGTCATGGCAGACTGTTTTAAGACCTCTGGGACAGGTTCTGTAGGAACACTAAGCTCCCTAGACTGGAATAGGGACCCTTGATAACTCACCTCTGCCACAACACCCAGCAGCCCAAAACATGTCAACTCTTTGTGGCACTCAGGTATATCATTGGCTACCTGCCAGCCAGGAAAATGAACCCCTGTTGATCCCAATCATAGATACTATAGCTGCACAACATAAGAGGACAGTTCATGTCATGTCACTCTTGGTTGCAGTGGGAATAGCTATAAGTGCTGGTACTGGAATTGGAGGGATACCGACTTCCATAACCCAATATAATAAGTTCACTTCAAAGCTTTACACTAGTTTTCAACAAAAATGTCTGAAACCATGCTTACAACCCAGAAGCAGATCGATTCTTTGGCAGCTGTGGTGCTTCAGAACTAACAGGGGCTAGATGTCCTGATATCTAAAGGAGGTGGTCTTTGCCTGTTCCTCCAAGCAGAATGATGTTTCTACGTCAGCCAGTCTAAGATAGTGAGGAATAAAATACAGAAGCTACAATCATATACGCAGAATTTCAGGAACGTGAGGCCTCCAACTCCTGGATTTTTGAAAACCCCACACGGAAGTGGGTAGCCTCTTTGATAATGCCTTTCCTAATCATCTTCCTTGCATTATTATTCTCTCCCTGCCTCATTAATCTTGTTTCTACATTCCTTCAATATAAGATGCCAAAAGTTTCTAATCTAATTATTTATCAGCTCCTGCTACAAGATTACCAGCCACTGTCCACAGAGGAGTCTGATGTGAAACTTTACCAAGTGGACCCCAGTGGTAAAAGTCAACGACACCCTGAAATTGACCATGTGCCAAGACAGAAGGAAGAAGCTTAAGAGACACAATGCCCCATCTCCCTTTCGCAATCAGCTTTCCCCTCCCCTTTTTTCTTCTCTTTATGATAAGGAAAAGGAGCAATGACAGTGATGTCACCCATAGGTGATAGGGACCCACTCATCTGTTGCTATGGCAATCAATATACATTCCCAGCATCCATTTCATTTACCTCCCAACTTTACCAGCAAACACTTATGTCACAGCCTAAATAAAAGGCCAACCTTCTGACCTTCACCCCTTCTCTCTCTTACCTATTCATCTCTATCGCTGCTTTTGCCCCCTTCCTCCACAATAAATTTCTCTCACTACATTGGTCCAGACATAAGTTGAGATTATATCACAACCATAGGCAATTATCTTTTGTCTTATAGTTTTTTATTGATATAATAAAACAAAAATCACAAAAGCAATTTGGGGAGAAAAAGGTTTATGTCACCTTATACTTTGTCATCAATCATGAAGACAAGTGTTTTCATTTTGTTAAGTTACTATCATCATGATGGTTGGTATTCCTTCTACATTCAGTCCAACAGTTACCTAGCAACAGCCAGGTAGGCCTGGTTTGCTTGCTACAAAAGGTACCATTTGGCCTCTACCTCTGCTTCTGCTCTCTCTGGCTCTGCCCCTTATATCTCTCTGACACCCTTCTCCCTCTCGCCCCTGCCCCTTCACTTTCCCCCTTCTCTCTCCATGTGTTCCTTGCCATCCTGGCCAGTCCCCTCCCCCATTCTCTCACTCTTTCTCTGCCTCTCTATTTTCCTGGAGAGACCTGTTAAGATAATTTGTCATTCAACAGAGATTAACCTTAAAGACATCCATACCAACCTTATTAAAATATTTCTTACCCTGACACTGATGCTTTTCCACAAAACCTCTTCTGACCTACTTTATAAATGACTTAACATCAAAACTATTCTTCAGAAAGATTATACAATCAGAAGCCTGGGCCTTATGAAAACTTATTTCCCTGATCTTGTACTTCCCTTACATTCCTTTCTTAATAAGATTACACATTTTTCTTCTTCCAGTATCTAATAAATGAATTCACCAACAAATGGTTTTACAAAGAAAAAAATAGCTGTGATATGTAAATTCAGATACTATACTGTGATGCTCGCATTCAGCAGAAATTCAGCAGAAATAAACGAGTTTTATTTCTATACTCATGTTATCTACTTTTAAAAACCATTGTGTTATTTCTTTTTTATACAAACAAAAAAGCTCAGATATATTTAAAAATGCTAAGACCTTTGAGTAACCAGGTCTTCCCCCCCACCCCATACCACCCCCCCCACTCCATATCATCCCCCCACCCCCAGAGCTGAGGACCGAACCCATTGTGCTTGCTAGGCAAGCTCTCTACCACTGAGTTAAATCCCCAACCCCGAGTAACCAGGTCTCAATGGACTCTAAGGCACATAAAAGATAGAAATGTCCATCCAAATAGGATGACTAGAAATCCTGGTCATAGACGCTGGTAACACTAGAATGATAGGAATAATTTGATTTTAGAACCTCCTTACGAATTTCATAGAGATTATAAGATTTTAAAAAAAGACCTTCAGTTTTAAAACGACTAAAGTTATTTTAGGAAGAATACCAGACATTGCTGTGTTATTTTTAGAACTGTCTTAGGGGCAAATAATTGAGAATTCATTTTGAACTCTACTTATGGTTTTAAATATAAAGACAAATAGCAAAAAAGTCAAGTTGGCAATTAGACTTAGATGTTAGCAATCTGGTGGATCCACAAGGAGTGAATCAGAAATGAATTATAGAATTTGTGTATACTGCATCTTAAGTCTACGGAATTGATGATGTCGTGAAGGGAATAAACAAAGAACAAAAAATTCATCTTAATAAGAATAACAAGACAATTGAGCCAGAATGAACTCCAAGGGGTGATTGTCTTCTTAAAACATGGGCCTGTAGGTATTGGAAAATGCACTGGACACTACCTTACATGTTTCCAAAATGGCCAGTAAATTAGCTTAAAAGATCTTAGTAGCGATATCGATGCCAGCACTGTTAATACATAACAAAGTAGAAAACATAATTGAACAAAGTTTAGTGTGAAGAAAGGAGATGAAACTTTTTTTAGGTATTTTCATCTCAAAGGTGAGAAAAGTGGTATGAAAGCAGCTGACAAAGAAATTGGTGTCTCATTACTTTTTCTTAAAGATAAAAATTGATTAATCAAGTTGGCAGAAACAATAGAAGAAAACTGGTTATTTAAAATAAAGAGAAAGCTTTCTGCAGTAATGAGTTAAGCTTGATTTAGAGAAGGTAATGTGTCCTGAATAGATAGAGTAGCAGAGTAGCATTAGATGAAGTATGGTTATGATAACACAGTAACAGAAATAAAACATGAGTTTCCATGTGCAAAAAAGATAATACATATGTATAAAGTATTGTGCAGTGCTTATATGTAAATAAATGCTGTCTCATTATAATATGAATAATCGATACATATGAGAAATTGTTCAAATTTACATATCTAAAAACAGAAATTTCAAAAGTTATAACTTTATTTTCTAATCCTTCCTTTTTCTTGGGGTAAAAGAATATTTGTCTCTCGGAAGAACAATTGGATTTTGTGTGATTTTAAGTGTACTTCTTAGAAGAACACATTCATCAAATTCTAATAAAGTTGAGAATAAACATACCTTAGAAATCAGCAATTTCACTGCTAAAGAAATATTCACACTGATAAAGTAAGGATTTTTTGAATATGTTTATTACCATAGGTTGATGAGAATAATAATCTTAGACTCTATTGGTGGCAGAAGTAATTAACTTATGCTCAGGACAGACAATTTAAGCAGCTATTGAAATGGGATTCCTTTTTGAGCTAAACAGTATTTGAAATCTTGATCTATGCTTCTATTTTTCTCCTGTGAAAGGAGTGTAAAACTTATGCTAATCTCAAGCTTTTCTAATGAAAATTAAATGTTTTGATTTTAGGATATAATAAATACACAATATTCAATTTTAAGCTATTATTAATACTGTTTAGGTATAACAGTAGGACATATTTTACATAAAATAAATGAAATTGATCTGTGGCTGTCAATTTGAGTTTTAAAAGTTCCATTTAACATTGTAAAGGCATACATGCAATATAATAACATTTATCATACTTCATAAGGTTCACAGCTGGGTAAGATGGATTGATGATTTGAACAGATGATTACAAAAAGAAAATATTTGTGGTTGGGAAGGTAGATAGTAGGGGTAGATCTGGAAAGACATATTATAGGGAAGTGGATATGATTAAAACATATCAAATTTATTAAAAATTATTAAAATGATTTTTAAAACAAAGTTGATCATTTGTTTACAATTTTCATCAAGAAATAAAACAATTTTATAAAACAATGACAACTTTTGTGAAAAATTGAGTACTTTTCTCAAGATTAATGGCAACCATTCTGTTCAGATTATTTTGCATTATAATTAAGAATTTTTTTTATTTTAAATCTGAACTAAGAAATTTGTCTTATGCTGTGATAATACCTATATGGTCATTTCATAAGCTAAACTGAGGGAATTCCAACTGCTTAGACAATTGCTTGGCAACAAATGGATTCACAAAGTTCATATTCTGTTTTGGATTTTTTCTTTACTTAATTCTCATTATGACATTGCTCATTTATTCTTTAAAAAAATTCCAAAATGCTGCCCTTTATATATGTTCAGAAGGGGAAAAAAACTATTTCGATACAATTGTATAGGTCAAATAGTCCTGTAAAGATTCTAGAAAGCTCTGAAGATAATTTAACAATGAACAGAATAGACTTCTGAGCAGAGAATATCCAGAGGAACCTCCAGAGATCAGTGAAGGATCACAGCTGTCTGACACTTTTTTTCCCTTAAGATACTTCTTATTTCCCAATAAGAATATTGGTATTCCTTATACCATATACTTTGTTACCTTTTTAAAACTTCAACAGGACTTCTCTGAATTCATGAGTTTAACTCTGAAGACCCATACTAATTGAAATAGAAAATAATATGAAAATAAACACCACCAAATCTCATTATTTAAATGAATTCCACTATAATGAGTGCTCTGGTTATACCTAAGTGGTTACACAAAAGAAATCCCTAACCAAAAATGTAATGTCGGCCTGACTCTAGAGGAAAACGCCTAGCACCATCGGGGCCCCCAGTGCACAGGGGCCTGAGAGAAGGCAGGGAAGGCCCTTCAGGTTACCTCCCTCACTGAAAGCTGAAACCAGCGCAGAGGAGTGATTTCAGGCTCAAAACCAGAGGTAAGACCAACTTTTCTGCTCCAAGTGACCTGCCTGTGGACTCAGGACACACAAAGGCAAAATTCCTCTGGGACCAGACACTTCGGGTTTCTACCTGGAGCCTGAATCTCACTGATCTTGGCCTACAGCTCCCTGCTCCCAAATCCCATGAGAAAGAGAGCTCATCACCCAGACAGGTGGGCACTCCTGAGACTGCAGGGCAGGAAAGACTGCCAGTACTGCCCAGCCTTGCCCACATCCCTGGCCCAAGATGAAACTATATAGGGCCTCTGGGTAGAGGAAGTTAGGGGCACTCAAGCTGCAGATGCCCTGCAGTCCAGACTGTGCCCAGATCTGAAGGGACCCAGTCAAACAGCTACCTGCACACAAATCCCGAGGGAAGGAGAGCTAGAACTTCAGAGGGGCAGACACAAATGGGAAGCCAGAGGAGACAACTCTCTGCACAAATTTCTGACTCTGGAGGAAAACACCTAGCGCCATCTGGGCTCCCTGTACACAGGGACCCAAGAGAAGGCGGGGCAGACCCTTCTGGTTGCTGCCCTCATGGATAGCTGAAAGCCATTCCCAAAGAGCAACTTCAGCCCGGAGACAAGCGGTAAGACCAACTTTTCTGCTCCAAGTGACCTGCCTGGTGGACTCAGGAAACATTCTCACAGGAACAACTGGAGACCAGTAAACAGGAAAGACTACAGGCCTGAAAGAAGAAAACTCTGTTCCCATAACTAGCTGAGAGAAAACAGGAGAAAAGGTCTACAGCATTACTGACACACAGGCTTATAGGATGGTCTAGCCACTGCCAGAAATAGGAGAACAAGGTAACACCAGAGACAACCTGATGGGGAGAGAAAAGCACAGGAATCCAAGAAACAGAAACCAAAAGTACATGGCATCATTGGAGCCTAATTCTCCCACCAAAGCAAACACTGAATATCTAAACACACCAGAAAAGAAAGATCTAGATATAAAATCACATTTGATCATGATGATGGAGGACTTCAAGAAAAACATGAAGAACTCCGTTAGAGAAATACAGGAAAATGTATATAAAGAAGTAGAAGCCTATAGAGAGGAATCACAAAAATCCCTCAAAGAATTAGAGGAAAACGCAATCAAACAGGTGAAGGAATTAAAAATGAAAATAGAAGCAATAAAGACAGCACAAAGGGAGACAACCCTGGATATAGAAAACCAAAGAAAGAGACAAGGCGCTGTAGATACAAGCATCGCCAACAGAATACAAGAGACAGAAGAGAGAACTTCAAGAGCAGAAGATTCCATAGAAATCATTGTCAAAGACAATGTAAAACGCAAAAAGCTACTGGCCCAAAACATACAGGCAATCCAGGACACAGTGAGAAGATAAAACCTAAGGATAATAGGTATAGAAGAGAGTTCAGACTCCCAACTCAAAGGACCAGTAAATATCTTCAACAAAATCATAGAAGAAAACTTCCCTAACTTAAAGAAAGAGATGCCCATAAACATACAAGAAGCCTACAGAATTCCAAATAGATTGGACCAGAAAAAAAACCTCCTCCTATCACATAAAAGTCAAAACAACAAATCAACAAAACAAAGAAAAAATATTAAAACCAGTAAGGGAAAAAGGTCAAGTAACATATAATGGTAGACATATCAGAATTAAACCAGACTTCTCACCAGAGACTATGAAAGAAGATCCTGGACAGATGTCATAGAGACCTTAAGAGAACATAAATGCCAGCCCAGGCTACTGTATCTAGCAAAACTCTCATTTAACATAGATGGAACAAGATATTCCATGACAAAACCAAATTTACACAATATCTTTCTACAAATCCAGCCCTACAAAGGATAATAAATGGTAAAGCCCAACACAGGGAGGCAAGCTACACCCTAGAAAAAGCAAGAAACTAATCATTTTGCAAGAAAACGAAGAGAAGACAAGCACACAAACATAATCTCACATCCAAATACGAATATAAAAGGAAGCAACAATAACTATTCCTTAATATCTTTCAACATAAATGGACTCAATTCCCCAATAAAAAGACAGAGATTAAAAATACACAATGAGGACCCAGCATTTTGCTGCCTACAGGAAACACACATCAGAGACAAAGACAGACACTACCTCAGAGTAAAATGTTGGAAAATAGCTTTCCAAGCAAATCGTCTGAAGAAACAAGCTGGAATAGGCATTCTAATATCGAATAAAATCGATTTTAAACCAAAAGTCATCAAAAAAGATAAGAAAGGACACATCACATTCATCAAAGGAAAAATCCACCAAGATGAACTCTCAATCCTAAATATCTATGCTCCAAATACATACATACATACATACATACATACATATATACATACATACAGGAAACCTTACTAAAGCTCTAAGCACACTTTGCACCTCACAAAATAATAGTAGGAGATTTCAACACCCCACTCTCATCAATGGACAGATCATGGAAACAGAAATTAAACAGAGACATAGACAGACTGTGAGAAGTCATGAACTAAATGGACTTAACAGATATTTATAGAACATTCTATCCTAAAACAAATGGATATACCTTCTTCTCACCACCTCATGGTACTTTGTCCAAAATTGACCATATAATCAGTCATCAAATAAGCTTCAACAGATATAGAAAGATAGAAATAATTCCATGTGTCCTATCAGACCACCACAGGCTAAAGCTGGTCTTCAATAACAATAAGGAAAGAACGCCTACATATATATGGAAGTTGAACAATGCTCTACTCAATGATAACCTGGTCAAGGAAGATACAAAGAAAGAAATTAAAAACTTTTTAGAATTTAATAAAAATGAAGGTACAACATACCCAAACTTATGGGACACAATGGGAACCATGCTAAGAGGAAACGCATAGCTCTGAGTGCCTGCAGAAAGAGATAGGAGAGAGCATATGTCAGCAGCATGACAGCACACCTAAAAGCTCTAGAACAAAAAGAAGCAAATACACCCAGGAGGAGTAGAAGGCAGAAAATAATCAAACTCAGAACTTAAATCAATCAAGTAGAAACAAAAAGGACCATAGAAAGAATCAACCGAACCAAAAGCTGGTTCTTTGAGAAAATCAACAAGATAGACAAACCAATAGCCAGGCTAACCAGAGAATACAGAGAGTGTGTACAAATTAACAAATTCAGAAATGAAAAGGAAAACATAACCACAGAATCAGAGGAAATTCAAAAAATCATCAGATCCTACTACAAAATCCTATATTCAACAAAACTTGAAAATCTGCAGGAAATGGACAATTTCCTAGACAGATACAAGGTACCAAAGTTAAATCAGGAACAGATTAACCATCTAAACAATCCCATAACTCCTAACGAAATAGAAGTAGTCATTAAAGGTCTCCCAACCAAAAAGAGCCAAGGTCCAGACGGGTTTAGTGCAGAATTCTATCAGACCTTCATAGAAGACCTCATACCAATACTATCCAAACTATTCCACAAAATTGAAACAGATGGAGCACTACCGAATTCCTTCTATGAAGCCATAATTACTCTTATACCTAAACCACACAAAGACACAACAAAGAAAGAGAACTTCAGACCAATTTCCCTTATGAATATCGACACAAAAATACTCAATAAAATTCTGGCAAACTGAATCCAAGAGCACATCAAAACAATCATCCACCATGATCAACTAGGCTTCATCCCAGGCATGCAGGGATAGCTTAATATACGGAAAACCATCAACATAATCTATTATATAAACAAACTGAAAGATAAAAACTACATGATCATTTCATTAGATGCTGAGAAAGCATTTGACAAAATTCGACACCACTTCATGATAAAAGTCCTGGAAAGAATAGGAATTCAAGGCCCATACCTAAACATAGTAAAAGCCATATACAGCAAACCAGTAGCTAACATTAAACTAAATGGCGAGAAACTTGAAGCAATCTGACTAAAATCAGGGACTAGACCAGGCTGCCCACTCTCTCCCTACTTATTCAATATAGTCTTGAAGTTCTAGCTAGAGCAATCAGACAACAAAAGGAGACCAAAGGGATACAAATTGGAAAAGAAGCCAAATATCACTATTTTCAGATGATATGATAGTATATTTAAGTGATCCCAAAAGTTCCACCAGAGAACTACTAAACCTGATAAACACCTTCAGCAAAGTGGCTGGGTATAAAATTAACTCAAATAAATCAGTAGCCTTCCTCTACATAAAAGAGAAACAAGCTGAGAAAGAAATTAGGGAAACGACACCCTTCATAATAGTCCCAAATAATATCAATGCCTCGGTGTGACTTTAACCAAGCAAGTGAAAGATCTGTACGATATGAACTTCAAGCCTCTGAAGAAAGAAATTGAAGAAGAAATCTGAAGATGGTTTGGCAGAATTAATATAGTAAAAATGGCCATTTTACCAAAAGCGATCTACAGATTCAATGCAATCCCCACCAAAATTCCAATTCAATTCTTCAGAGAGTTAGACAGAAAAATTTGCAAATTTATCTGGAATAACAAAAAACCCAGGATAGCTAAAACTATCCTCAACAATAAAAGGACTTCTGGGGGAATCCTATCCATAAACTCAAGATGTACTAGAGCAATAGTGATAAAAAACTGTATGGCAGATAGACCAGTGGAATAGAATTGAAGACCCAGAAATGAACCTACACACCTATGGTCACTTGATTTTTGACAAAGGAGCCAAAATAATCCAATGGAAAAAAGATAGCATTTTCAGCAAATGGTGCTGGTTCAACTGGAGGTCAGCATGTAGAAGAATGCAGATCGATCCATGCTTATCACCCTGTACAAAGCTTAAGTCCAAGTGGATCAAGGACCTCCACATCAAACCAGATACATTCAAACAAATAGAAGAAAAAGTGGGGAAGAATCTCGAACACATGGGCACTGGAGAAAATTTCCTGAACAAAACAGCAATGGCTTATGCTCTAAGATCGAGAATCGACAAATGGGATCTCATAAACTACAAAGCTTCGGCAAGGCAAAGGACAGTGTTGTTAGGGCAAAACGGCAACCAACAGATTGGGAAAAGTTCTTTTTCAATCCTACAACTGATAGAGGGCTTATATTCAAAAATATACAAAGAACTCAGGAAGTTAGTTAGTTAGACTGCAGGGAGACAAATGACTATATTTAAAAATGGGGTTCAGAGCTAAATAAAGAATTCACAGCTGAGGAATGCCAAATGACTGAGAAGCACCTAAAGAAATGTTCAACATCTTTAGTCATAAGGGAAATGCAAATCAAAACAACCCTGAGATTCCACCTCACACCAGTCAGAATGGTTAAGATCAAAAACTGAGGCAATAACAGATGCTGTCAAGGATGTACTGGAGGGGAACACTCCTCCATTGTTAGTGGGATTGTAGACTGGTACAACCATTCTGGAAGTCAGTCTGGAGATTCCTCAGAAAATTGAAAATTGCACTATCTGAGGTTCCAGCTATACCTCTCTTGGGCATATACCCAAAAGATGCTCCAACAAATAACAAAGACACATGCTCCACTATGTTCATAGCAGCCTTATTTAAAATAGCCAGAATCTATAAAGAACCTAGATGCCTTTGAACGGAATAATGGATACCGAAAATGTGGTACATGTACACAATGGAATTCTACTCCGCTATCAAAAACAATGACTTCATGAAATTCGTAGGCAAATGGATGGAACTAGAATATGTCATCCTGAGTGAGGTAACCTAATCACAGAAAAACACACATAGTATTCACTCACTGATAAGTGGATATTAGCCCAAATTACCTTAGATGCACATAACACATGAAACTCAAGAAGGATGACCAAAATGCAAATGCTTCACTCCTTCCTTAAAAGGGGAACAAGAATATACTTGGGAGGGAATAGGGAGGCAACATTTAGAACAGAGGCTGAAGGAATGCCCATTCAGAGCCTGCCCCACATGTGGCCCATACATATGCAGCCACCAAACTAGATAAGATGGTTGAAACAAATAAGTGCTTGCTGACAGGAACCGGATGTAGATCTCTCCTGAGAGACACAGCCAGAATACCGCAAATACATAGGTGGATGCCAGCAGCAAACCACTGAACTGAGAATTGGACCCCCATTGAAGGAATCAGAGAATGGACCAAAAGAGCTTGAAGGGGCTTGGGACTCCATATGAACCACAATGCCAACCAACCAGAGCTTCCAGGGACTAAGCCACTACTCATAACTTTACATGGACTGACCCTGGGTTCCAACTGCATAGGTAGCAATGAATAGCCTAGTAAGGGCACCAGTGGAAGGGGAAGCCCTTGGTCCTGTCATGACTGAATCCCCAGTGAATGAGATTGTTGGGGGAGGTGGTAATTGGGGAAGGATTGGGAGGGGAACACTTATGTAGAAGGGGAGGGTGAGGGGTTAGGGGGATATTGTTCTGGAAACCAGGACAGGAAATAACAGTTGAAATGTAAATAAGAACTACCCAATTTAATGAAGATGGAGAAAAAAAAACCGTAATGTCACCTATCTTTCATCTTGTTTTGTGAATGAAGCATGTTTATCTTAACTTATTGTTTTGCCTGACAATTCTCCTCTTTTCTTTTAAATCACTGCTAAACATTTCTCTGTTTCTTGTATTCTGTCTCACCCTAAAATAGTCATTTCATTTGTAGTATTTCCACTGTAGTCACTAGCCTGATATATAATCTATGTAGCTTTCAATAACACTTTCATTAAAATACTTTGTGAAAAGATTTTAAGGGTTGTACAACAGTTCAAAGAGCAAAGCTTAAAAAATAGTTATACTTAAGGTTTTGATTTTGTTTTCTGGTCCTGAGGATGAAACCCAAGGACATATTCCAAGGAAATGTTCTATCCAATAAGTATACCTTTAGCCCAATATATATATAATTGTTTTATCACAGCAAAGGCTATGGTGCTATGCTATTTCACTCAAACCTATCACTCAATCCAGTTGAAAAATGTGTCTTTGTTGAAATCTCTTCTGTATAAGTCCCATACACTTTCTGCATTCTAGTAAGTATGCCATTTCATTACAGATTTTAAAATGTGCTCAAAATTTATCCCCAAATGAATAAGCATTAACATTGTAAATTAACAGTTTCCTTATTTTTAATTTGGAGTTTTTATTCTTTCCTTTTTTAATATTTGCTACTTTAGTATTCTTCTAGTTTAATTTTATACCTAAATTTTTCTGATATATAATCTACCCTCTGCATGTGTGTCTGTTTAATTCTCTATCTCATTGTTTCAGGCCTTAAACCTCTTGTCCACAGGTTGATTTCCTGATTGATATCATAGTCTTAATTTCTAGATCAAAAGAACCAACCAGTTCTTAGTTTTCTTCAAGTTTCATTGTCTAAAATTCTAAAGATGAATACAGTAAAGACAAGAGAACAAACTTTACTCACTAATTCTAAGGAAGATTAGAAACATTATTTTTATCTATTTTCCTTTTAGAAATTTTATAGTTCTGTTATTTCATTACTCTGAGTTGAAAACAGTCAAACATCAATTTCTATATGCTACAAATAAGATCTTCTTAAAAGTATACAATGTATAGAATATCAACAGGACTAAGAAATCAAAATAAATGGTCTTGCAAAACTAGGGTATACATGAGAACTTACTTCGAAAGTTAAAAATTTCTAATAATTTAATCAATGTTTCATGAAATATTGGTTAACATTCTATGGCCTTTTAGTCAAGCCAATAGGCATTATGGAAAACATTCATCATGCAAGTTGAAAGACTTGTAGATAATTGTAGAGGAATTTAAATCTAGAAACATGGTTGCTCTGGTAAGGGATCACATCCAAAATATGCTCCTTTAATCCTGGCTGGAATATACAACTTTAATCCCTTTGACTAGAATATAGACATGTCTTTAATAGAAATCTTTAATACCAAACACTAATGTCTAATTGAGGAGCAGACAGAGTGATGTATCAGAAAAAGATTTGACAGAATGTGTCAGAGATAGGATTCATCCAACTCTCACAAGAACAGACAAGAAAGAGAGGCTACTTTAAGAAAGCAGTGATAGACAATTGAGTTTAGATCAGTTCAGTTAAGCTCAGTTCAGTTAGGAGAAGAGCAATGGAGTTTAAACCAATTCAGTACATGGAGTTCAGAAGCAGTTTTTCTAGGCAGAGCAATTCAGTCAGAAGGTGAGAGAGGTCAGCTTGAAGAAGAGTTTGAGCCAGAAGAGCTGAGTTGAACCAGGTAGCCAAAGTTCAGAAAAAGTCAGAAAGAGTGAGTTAATCTGGAAAGCTGAAACTTTCTAGGACTAGGTGAGCAGATGGAAGCTGGCAGCTGAAGCCTTCAGTGTCTGGAATTCCAGAAGATTAGCTTGTATGGGGGCTAGAAGCTTCCAGGCCTAGGCCCAGGGATAAAGAGAAATGTTAGGGACTAATATCAAACCATGTATGCACAAAGCTTAGGTGCAATTCTAATCTCATCCCTTCATGCAAGGAAATAAAAGTGTTATTTACATTTACATATAATTGGTTGAATAACAATTTAAATATGAAATATAACTTATAATGAATTAATGAGAATAAAGATCATTTCTTTATGCATTCATATATGAAAATATTTTTATTTTCTAAATTATTTTTATTTTCTAAACTTTATTTATTACCTCATGTATACTAGACAATTGTTCTACTGTCAAGCTATACTTTCACAGCCTCTTAAAAATTTTAAACTTTAATAAAAAATATATTTTAAAAATAATAATGGAAAAATGCATATATATGTACTTATATACATATTTCAACACCTCTTTATTTGATCTTTTTCACTAAAAGTTAAACAAAAAGTTGGTGTCTATCAATAATACTTTGATATATCAGTACAACAATACTTGAAGATATGGTTTCTGTATAAATTTATAGATTAAAATATCACAATTTATCTAAAAATTATTACTCTTGGAGAGAGTGCAAGATACAAGCTTTTCTGGTTACAGATTAAGGAACACAGTATTTTTGGAGAAAGATTTTGTCTTTTTGTTTTTAAAAAGTGTTATTAGGCTCTGGAAACCTCACAGAGTCATACTGATCAGATTTGAGAGAGGTAGACCATCTGAAAAACTAGATTCTGGAGAATCAAACAAAAAATATCTCGATTCTAAACTTCTGTCTTGAGAGTTGTATTTTGCAGAGTGTGCCTACTTGGATTCCTGGTCTCAAGGACTTTCAGCTGGGACCAGTCAGGACATATCTGGTTATAGCATTTGTTTCATTCTTCCTAACCTCTATCCACAAGGATAACCTAACACCCATGTACAGCTTGAAGAAGTTATGGAAGAGTCACTGCCCCAGTTCCCTGGACTTTTGGGGGGCTGAAAGTGGTTATTCTAAAGTTGATTTTATGAGTAATTTAGAAATGGTTGTAATTTAACAGGGAGGAATTAGCTAGATTGAGTTATACAGTCGTAATCTCATTTGGTAGCTAAGATAAAATCATATCTTTGCTTTGATAGAGAATTTATTTGTCAAAAAAGTTTAAAAGTACAAAGTTTAGAGCCAGTCTTTCTATTGATGTCATTACAAACTTCTGAGTTGATTACACATGTGAGTTAAGGGCCAAACAATAAATCATGGCTCTCAGTTAGTGAGAGTACTTTCAAGATAATATTTAAGATACAAAGACAACAGTCCAGATTACCTTACATAGATAGATGTTTTTCAAAAACATCAGAAATCCACAAAATTTGAGATTTAAAGTTATTTATCTGTTATATACCTGTTCCTAACGGTTCCCCTTTGGTAGATTTAATGAAGAAGTTGAACATCTCTACCTCCAGGTGAGGCAATACTTTGTGTCTAGGCAGCCAGAGGACAAAACTGCCTGTTTCATCTGCAGACTAATACTGTCCAGAAAAGGACAAATTATCCAAAATAGTTGACTGATAGGCTCTGCCAAGACAGGGTGATCAGCCCTTCAAAAATCTGCATTTCAATAGTCTGTCAGTTGATTTGGGGCCAGAAGGTTAAAGACTTGAGATCACATGTTGCTAACAGGGGACTGTGCTAGTGGAGAGTGGTCTCTACAACCTCTCAGTTCTGGAAGCTGTGTTAGGCTTCCTATGTGTATAGATATTTGGTTATTCTCAGGTTTCTGACAGGGTTGAATACTGATTATAGTCTCATAGCCTATCAGGCTGTTTAACTCTGAAAGTGCATATTTTATTAGATATTATCAGATAGTATACAAGCTAGCCAGTATATAATATAGATTTTTAAGCCTTTTTAAGCTGGAATGGATAACTAAATGTTCTGTTTAACTGATAAAGTGTTGGACTGTGTGTCAGATATATTTTATGCTTTTAATTACAAAATGATAATAGTTGTCCAGAGCTTATAATTGAGAGAAAAGTTTTTTTCTTAATTAGACAAAAAGGGTGAAATGTGGGATGATGTCCCAGGTGAGGCAGGTACAAGATAGAATGATGCCTGTCATTGGACGAGAAGGAAGGATGGGTAGGAGAAAAGTTTGAGGGACGGGGAGGAGACTGGGGCAGAAAGGGGAAGAGATAGAAGGGATAGGAGAAACTGTGGCAGAGAGAACATGGAAGTTGATGTTAAGATTCCATGCTGTATATTTACAGGTTGTTATAAATGTTCTTAAGGGATGGATGTGTACAGGGCTTTGTATGTTTAGGTGGGCAATTTTATCTTAACAATTGGATCAAAGGTTATTGTGTTGTGTGGCATTTCATGGGGCAATTTGACTTTAGGAGATGCATGGCAGCTAGAGACACTGGGCTGTTGCAGAGCTGGGCGAGATATCTACCAGATATCTTGGGGCACTATGGTGACAGACCTAGTGGGGGAAAAAAGACTGTTTTATTTTTTATATTGTTACAGCAACAGTTTATATGTTATTTCCCTATACTCTATACTTTTTTTTCTTTCTTAGAGAAGGATTTCTTTAATGCACTGATAACAGATATCACCCTATTGTGTACATGTAGTACATGCACTACATACATTTTCATTTGACTTCTTCATTTAGGATTAATATTTAATATATCTTTTAATATAAATAATAGAATTTATTTAATTTTTCTCTTAGAACTTTTATAGCTCTGTTGTTTTATGTTGGTATATTTTAAGATATCAAAAAATGTTATGGTCTAAGACAAAATGGAAAACTATAGTCATGGGACAAATACTATTCCAAGGAAGCCAAAGACAGCCAGTCTAGTTAAGTTATATATTATAGACAGCTTTTTTTAATGTAGCATTGTTAGAGTTATACAGAAATCAAACCATTTGAAGTTGAAAGTATCCACCCCTTTATAGAAAATAATTTTCTGGTTTCTGAAATGTATTTTTCTTAAGGAGTTAAACATTCTTGAATGTCATTAAATATTCTGTGGTTGAAACTTTACCTTTATAGTTTACTAAACTTTAAAAGTCTTTATAAAGAATAGTAGAGACAGATTAAAATAGTACCAGAACATTTACTGGAGTACTAAACAGATCTTCTGCATTTAGTCATTTGAATAATTCTCACGATTTGTCATCCAGGTAAGGGTTTTGCTCTTAATTTAAAAGGGAGCCATATAAATTAAGTTTTATTTATTTATTTATTTCCCTCTGCCAGTAGATATCTAATGCTAGAGATTTAAGTCATAGCTTCTTTTGTTGAGTTATATTCGAGTAGTACAAGGCCAAGTACATTTGAAGTATGGACACATAACAGGATCTTCATGAAAGTTACAGAGTTTAATGCACATCATCAATGACTCAACTTTAAGGTGAGAAGATAACGCAACTCTGGCAAACACTGTGCAACAACTTTACTGAATTGACCAAAACCCCTTTAAAACACTACATGCTTTACCTCCTGAAATCCACTTCTGAGATGATGGAGCAGTCTGAATTTGGAATGCAACAACATACCTGTGCAAGAAGCTGAAGCTTTGTCAGTACAAACACACATTTCATATACACATATAGGAAATCATATACACATTAATGCAAGATCCCCATTAAATGAATAAAAATGAACGCTGTGGGAACAAAATTTGTTTTTATTTCTGTTTACAAGTGCTTTGTATGTAGGCGTACCTTTGATTAAGAAATATGTTTAAAAATATCCTTATGTGGGTTTACCTCTCTTCAAAATCTGCCCTTAAATTTTTTTATAATGATCATCAAAATTGCATAAATTAATATCCCAACTACAATACAACCCACATTCTTGCCAAGTGAAGATATCACGTCAATATTTCAACATTATTCTCATTGTCAATCTATTATATATTGTCTAAAATAGTTAGACATAACATATTTTAGTGTTTTTATCAGTTCTGTTTATGAGAAACAACTCCTTGACATCAGAAGAAATTAATAGTGTCTTCCCCAAACCTATTAAGTGTGCTTAATGTAGGAAAGAGAAAGATTGGTAAAATGACTACAGTTCTTGGGAGCAGAAAGTAGACGGAGTATGTCAAGTGAAGTTCAGTTCTTTAAAGGCGCAGTTAAAGCTCCGCAGTTCAGATACCTAGCAAGTTTTAAATGGCCACTCATTGTGCGGGAAGTCATTTCGAGTTCGTTTGAAAGGCAAAGCATCTGAAGGTTTGGTGGCCTTTCCAACCCATAGGAACTTTGATTGGGACCCGACAGCGAAGGAGAATGCAGAGAGCGCATAGTCACCAGCACAGCTTCTATAGCACCCTGGGGTCCTTTGGAAGTGACACTCTACCAACCTCAGTCTGGGAAAGGTGAGAGTAGTTACTACTCAAGGCAGGGGTCTGAGATAAACGACCTCCTGAGTTCTGCTCTGCCTCATGGGTCTTTGATTTGGAACTGCTGAAGTGCAAGCCAACTTTAACTAGGTCATCTGAAGAGCTCACATCCTGGCATGCGGTTGGTCTTCACAGATAATATGGCGCAAAAGAAAGCCAAGAGAAGTAAGTCAAAGACCCAGAAAGAAATCTTTCTACATACATTCTTATTTTTCACAAGGTTCTGTGCTGCTCTTCCTCCTCTAGGAAGTCGTGGGTAATAACAATGATTATTATTAAGAGGAGACTAATATTGTGCCTGATTCTTTATGACACCTATGTTCACAAAGCAGTAAGTATGATTGTATATCCTTCTCCTATCTGTAATTGGGAAGAGTAAGCAGATTCCAGTTGACCTTGTGAGTCAATATTAAATTTTTTATTATTGGACTTTTAAATGCAAGGACTTCACATTGGAAATATAGTTACTGACTCTGACAACCAGCAACTGATTTTTGTTTTTGCTTCCTTCCAAAGCTCTGAACTCTCTATCCACAAGGAAGAAGAAGAGTCAGATGCTGTGTAGGGACCTGGTACCTATATGACCTCTATTACCTGGGCATGATACTTCTTCGAAAAACATATATGACCTTACAAAATCTTAAAAAGAGAAATATGTTTTATGATCAATAATTTCAATGAATTTGCCAATAGCAAGAAATAGTGCTCTCCCTGTCGGTTTTCCATCCTATGTATATTCTTTTACTTAGTAAAAAAGTTTGTCTTTTAGTTTGATTCCTAATGAGTGATTTTACCAACACAAATTTTTATCAAAAAAAAGCCTAAAGCACATTATTTTCATGAATGTTTCTCATCAGAGGTAACCATACTTCTCAGGAAGTATGATGATATACTCAGATGACAGATCACTTCATTTATGCTTCACTGACATACTTATATCCTCATTTCCAGGACCTAGACTTAAGCACTCACCAATGGATTCCCCCATATTTGCCCTCACAGCTTAGGTTGTATATGAGAGAGTACAAGAGAAGTTTTTTTTTTATAAACCTGTTGTAAAGATTAGGACTCACTAAATAACATTCACATGAGTCAGGAAGCATGCAAATGACTCATTGAACTATGGAGAAATTTATTGTGAAATATTTGAAGCATAAAACATTTCAGATTTGGGTTATTTTCTACATTACTATTCATTTTAGCAATTGGTTAAACTTTTTGTCTTTACCATATTTATCATTATACAATAGACTTAAATATAGCAAGATTTGTTTTAAATCTACATTTATAATTTGTTACCAGCAAATTTATTCACTGAGTCAAAGTTATGAAGAGGTATGTAAGATTGCCTTCTGATATTTACAGCACTATTTCTTAGAAATTTCAATTCCATTACTTTACTACAATGAAAAAATGACAAATTGAAGAAATATTAGCTTTGAAGGATAGATAGCCTACAAATCTATTCAGAACACTGAAATAAAAGATAGAAGTCAACAGATTTTGAGACTGGTGAGTCCCATTTAAATGATTAGATATTTCAAATGAATTTTTATTTTGTTTTAACCAAATTCACTGCTATTGGCAAATTTCAAATATAAATTGATTAACTCATGCGGATGCTGTCTTGATCTATATAAGAAATGCCTTTTCACTTGAGTAAATCCTGAGACTCTTTCATGGTGGTAGATGTTTTAGTGTATAGACATTGCTCTAAATTACTATTGCTGTAATAACAAATGTACTCAGAGAAAGAACATTTCCTCCTGGAATCAAATAAAGACTTCAGGAAAGGGCACATAGGTATAGAAACTGACAAACAAAAGTCAAGATCATTTTGTTGTTACATAATTAAAATGCAGTAGTGTGCTCCACAGTTTGAGTATTCAGAGTGAAGCATTACTTTTATGTAAGCATCAGGTTTGACAAATGCTGAAAAAACAAACATTGAGGATGTGTGATAAGCCACTGCAACAAATAAACTATTGAAATTAACCTCTGATTTCATACTTCACAGTAAGAAGAACTCTTATCAATCCACACCACGTATTTTGAGTGGGGGATAAATTCAAACAAAATTCTTAGAAGCTTAGTAGAAAAATTTGGATATATGAGTAATAAAACATTTTATAATGTGTTTTTGCTTAAAGGGATCATAAAGTTTTGGAAGGGCAGGATTATATATGAGAACATTCTTTTTCTTCTGAACAGCAAAGACCTTCTTTTTACCACAGGAGACCTGTATTCAATGCACTTGTTTTTAATCTGGCCTTTTTTTCAGGGTTTCTGTTTAATTGAGTAAGTAAAATGAAGAGTAATTCACACTTAACTCAGTGGACCTGAGTGAAGTTGATGTTAATAAAGATTAGTGTCACACAAACATCAATCAAATCACCTATGGATAATTTTCTGACAAGCAAATATCCTGAGTTTCTCAATAGGAGTATCCCTGTAATCACCATAAGCACTAGGAAGAAACAGCATTCATCATTCTTGCTATTCAGAGGTGTTAGAAACTATTTGTTGAACTGGACCAAATTTAAAAATAATGATCATGATCAATGACAAATATAATTTTCATAATATACATGAAATATTTTAAGAAGGGATTTATACATATTTGATTAGTTAGCCTTCACAAGGTTTTCAAGAATCTGCTGCCATTTCTTTAAGGTCAAATTCAAAATTAAGAAAAATGAGTCAAAATTCCAAAGAGAGCGAGTCTCCCAGGAGTGCTATCACACCTAAAATCATTGGTGAGAACACCAATATTGTTCTAACAGTAGGCCTAAAAAAAGGACCCACCAGGAGCCCTCAGGGAAGAGGAATCAGAGAGAAGCTTGACAGGATCTTTCCAGATTCTGTCTGAGACCAGATATAACCCTGTGCCACAGCTCTCAGTAACTTGATCAATGAATATCCTAGTAAGAGCACCAGTGGAAGGGGAAGCCCTTGGTCCTGCCAAGACTGAACCCCCATTGTTCTTGATTGTTGGGAGGAGGGCGGTAATGGGGGGAAGATGGGGAGGGGAACACCAGTTTAGAAGGGGGGGGATGTTGGCCTAGAAACTGGGAAAGGAATAACAATTGTGATGTAAGAAATACCCAATTTAATAAAGATGGAGGAAAAAAAGTTCAAAAAAATATTAAAAAAAAGAGGAAACAAATAAATCCCTTAAAGAGTTACAGGAAAACACAACAAATAGGTGAAGGAATTGAACAAATCCATCCAGGATTTAAAATCAGAAATAGAAACAATTAAAAAAATCACAAAGGGAGACAATCCTGGAAATAGAAAACCTAGGAAAAGTATCAGGAGTAATAGATCGAAGCATCACTAACAATGCAAGAGATAGAAGAGAGAATCTCAGATGTAAGAGGATACCATAGAAAACATTAACACAACAATCAAAAAAAAATGCTAAAGCAACTAATCCAAAACATTCAGGAAATCCAGAACACAATAAGAAATCCAAACCAAAGGATAATAAGTATAGAATAGAGTGAAGATTCCCAACTCAAAGAACAGTAAATGTCTTCAACAAAATTATAGAGGAAAACTTCCCTAACCCAAAAAAAGTGATGCCCATGAACATACAAGAAGCCTACAGAACTCCAGATAGATTGGACCAGAAAAGAAATTCCTCCTGTCACATAACAATCAAAACAACAAATGCACAAAACAAAGAAAGAATATTAAAAGCAGTAAAGGAATACAGACAAGTAACATTTAAAGGAATACCTATCAATTACACCAGACTTCTCAACAGAAACTCTAAAAGTCAGAAGATCCTGGGAAGATGTCATATAGACACAAAGAGAACAAAACTGCCAGCCCAGGCTACTATACTCAGCAAAAGGCTCAATTACCATAGATGGAGAAACCAATATATTTCATAAGAAAACTAATTTATGTATCTATACACAAATCAAGCCCTACAAATAATAACAGATGGAAAAGTCCAACACAGGGAGGGAAACTATACCCTTGGAAAACCAAAAAGGTAATCTTCTTTCAACAAATGTAATTCCATCATTAAAGACAATAATAGCAAGAAGCAATAATCACTGGTTCTTCATATCACTTAATATCAATCAACTCAATTCCCCAATAAAAAGACACAAACTAACAGACTGGATAGGTGAACAGGACCCAGCATTTTGCTACATATAGGAAACACACATCAGAAAAAGGCAGACTACCTCAGAGTAAAATGCTGGAAAATTTTCCAAGCAAATGGTCCCAAGGAACAAGCTAGAATAGCCATTCTTATATTGAATAATACCAACTTCCAACAAAAAGTTTTCAGAAAAAGGAGGGACATTTCATTCTCATCAAAGGAAAAAAATCTACCAAGATGAACTCTCAATTTTGAACATCTATGCTCCAAATGCAAGGGCAACCACATTCATAAAAGAAATTTTATTAAAGCTCAAAGCACACATTGTACCTTACACAATAATAGTGGAAGACTTCAAGAACTCACTCTCAGCAAGGGGCAGATCATGGAAACCGAAACTAAACAAAGACACAGTGAAAATAACAGAAGTTATCAACTAAATGGATTAAACAGATATCTAAAACAAAAGAATATACCTTTTCTCAGCACCTTATCTCAGGGTACCTTCTCCAAAACTGAGGCCATATAATTGATCACAAAATAGGCCTTGACAGGCACAAGAATGTTGAAATAATCCCATGAATCCTATCAGATCACCACGGACTAAGGCTGGTCTTCAATAACAACAAAAATAACAGAATGCTCACATATAAAAAGAAGCTGAAAAACTCTGATACCTTGGTAAGGGAAGAAACAAAGAAAGAAAGAAATTAAAACCTTTTAGAATTTAATGAAAAGGAAAGCACAACATACCTAAACTGATAGGAAAAATGAAAGCAGTGCTAAGAGGAAAACTCATAGTTCTGAGCACCTCCAAAAAGAAAATAAAGAGAACATATACTACCAGCTCAACAGCACATCTGAAAACTCTAGAACAAAAAGAAGAAAATATATCCAAGAGGAGTAGACAGCAAACAAAAAAAAATCAAACTCAAAAATAAAATCAACCAAGTAGAAATGAAGAGAACTGTACAAAAAAAAGGAACTGTTTAAAAAATCAGCAGAGATGGATAAACCATTTTTCAGACTAACCAGAAGGCACAGAGACAGTATCCAAATTAATCAGAAAGGAAAAGGGATTTATAACAACTAAAACTGGGAAAATTAAAAAAAAACATCGGATCCTACTACAAAAGCCTATATTCAAGAAAACTGGAAAATCTGGAGGAAATGGACAATATTCTAGACAGATGTCAGGTACCAAAATTAAGTAAGGATCAAATAAGCAATCTAAACAGTCTTATAACCTCTAAAGAAATAGAAGCAATCATTAAAAGTCTCCCAACCAAAAGAGAGGAGGGAAGGCACAGAACTAGACGGTTTTAGTGCAGAATTCTATCAGACTTCCAAAGAATACCCAATACAAATACTCTTCAAACTATTCTTCAAAATAGAAATAGAAGGAATAGTATCGAATTAGTTCTATGAAGCCACAATTATGCTTATACCTAAATGACACAAAGACCCAATGAAGAGATTTTTATACAAATTTCCCTTATGAATATCAATGCAAAACTATTCAATACAATTCTTGCATACAAAATCCAAGAACAAATCAAAATGATCATTCACTAGGATTAAGTAAGCTTCATCCCAGGTATTTAGGACTGGTTTAATATAAGGAAATCTATCAATATTATCCACTACATAAACAAACTCAAAGAAAAAAAGCACATGATCATGCCATTAAATGCTAAAAAAAATTGACAAAATTCAACACCCCTTTATGCTAAAAGACCTGGAACGATCAGGAATTCAAGACCCATACCTAAACATAGTAAAAGCAATATACAGCAAACCAGTAGCCAACATCGAACTAAATGGAGAGAAACTTGAAGAAATCGCACTAAAATCAGGAATTTGACAAGGCTGCTGACTCGATCTATTCAATATAACACTCAAAATCCTAGTCATAGCAATTAGACAAACAAGGAGATCAAATGGATACAAATTGGAAAAGAAGAAGTAAAAAAAAATCACTATTTGAAGATTATATGATAGTATACTTAAATGACCCCAAAAATTCCACCAGAGAACTCCTACACCTGACAGCAAACTGGTTGGATATAAATCCAATGCAAACATATCAGTAGCCTTCCTCTACTTAAAGGATAAACAGGCTGAGAAAGAAATTAGGGAAACAACACCCATCACAATAGTCACAAATAATATAAAGTATCTTGGTGTAACTCTAACCAGTCAACTGAAAGATCTGTATTACAAAACTTCAAGCCTCTGAAGAAACCAAAGTTCTCAGAAGATGGAAAGTTCTCCAATGCTCATGGATTGGCAGGATTAATATAGTAAAAATGGCCATCTTGCTTAAAGCAATCTACAGATTCAATGCAATCTCCATCAGAATTCTAATTCTTCATAAAATTAGAAAGAGCAATTTGCAAATTCATTAAGAATAACTTAAAACCCAGGATACCAAAAACTATTCCCAAAAATAAAAGAACTTCTGGTCCTCTGCTTTCCCTCTACCCCCAAAACTGGGGCTAGCCCAAAACCCTCAGAACCCAAAACATGCCTGTAGACAGCTGGTCTCCCAGAAGTGCTCTTACTGCTAAGCCCAGAGGTGGGACCCCACATTCTCTCCACTGACTATCCAAAGAAAGAACCATCAGGAGGGCACACGGCACTGGAACCGAAGAGCAGACTGGGATGGAACCCTTCGTGTCTTTGTCCAACAGTCCTCCAGACTGAAAACAAAGCACTCTCACTCCTAAGATCACAGGCTCACAGGCCCAGAGCATGGAAAAGCTCCAGTCAGAGATGGCAGGACCAACTAACATTAGGGATAACCAAATGGTGAGAGGCCAGCACAGAACCAATACTATTTGGCAGCATCCGAACACAGATCTCCCACCACAGCAAGTACTAAATATCCCAACACACTAGAAATGCAAGATTTGAATTTAAAATCACATCTCATGATGGTGAGAGAGAAATTTAAAAGGGACATAAATAACTCTTTTAAGGAAATATAGGAGAATACAGCTAAACAAGTAGAAGCCCTTAAAGAGGAAACACAAAAATCCTTGAAAGAATTACAGGAAAACACAACCAAACAGTTAGCAGAATTGAACGAAACCATCCATGATCTTAAAATGTAAATATAAACAATAAAAAAATGACAAAGGGAGACAACCCTGGAGATAGAAAACAGAAAAGAAATCAGGAGTCATAGAAAAGAAACATCATCAACAGAATACAAGAGATTGAAGAGAGACTCTCAGGTGTAGAAGATATGAAGAAAACATTAACACAACAGCTAAAGAAAATACAAAAAGATTCCCATAAACATTCAAGAAGCCTACAGAACTCCAAATATATTGCAGCAGAAAAGAAATTCCTCCTGTCACATAATAGTCAAACACCAAGTGCATGAAATAAAGAAAGAATATTAAAAGCAGTAAGGGAAAACAGTCAAGTAACAGATAAAGGAATACCCATGTCATACAGACCAATACAAATGACAGCACAGACTACTATATCCAGCAAAACTCCCAATTAACATAGATAGAGAAACCAAGATATTCCATGACAAAACCAAATTTACACAATATCTTTCCACAAATCCAGACCTAAAAAGGATAATAGATGGAAAATTCCAACACTAGGAGGGAAACTACATCCAAGAAAAAGCAAGAAAGTAATCTCCTTACAAAAAAACCCAAAAGAAGAGAGACACACAAACATAATTCCGCCTCTAACAACAAAAGTTACTAGGAAACAGCAATTACTATTCTTTAATATCATTTAACATCAGTGGTCTCAATCCCCCAATAAAAACATAGACTAGCAGATTCAATATGTAAAGAGGACCCAGCATTTTGCTGCATACAATAAATGCACCTCTGTGCCAAAGACAGGCAGAATTGAAAACTGGAAAAAAAATTTCTGGGCAAATGGTCCTAAGTATAAAGCTAGAGTAGCCATTCTAATATTGAATAACATTGAATTTCAACCAAATATTATCCAAAAAATATAAAAAAGGACATTTCATACCCATTAAAAGAAAAAAACCACCAATATGAACTCTCAATTCTGAACATCTATGCTCCAAATGCAAAAGCATACACATTTGTAAAAGAAACTTTACTATAGCTCAAAGTATATATTGCACCTCATTCAATATACATCAACACCTGACTCTCAACAAGGAACAGATCATAGACACAGACTCTAAACAGTGACAAAGTGAAACTAATGGAAGTTATCAACCAAATGGATTTAACAGATATCTCCAGAGCATTTCATCCCAAAACAAAGAATATACCTTTTCTCAGCATCTCATGGTACCTTCTCTAAAATTGACCATATAATCAGTCCCAAAGCAGGCCTCAATGGATAAAAGAAGATTAAAATGATCCCATGCACCCTATTAGATCATGGACTAAGGCTGATCTTCAATATCAACAAAAACAACAGAAAGCTCACATATGCATTGAAGGCTGAACAACACTCTACTCAATGACAACTTGATCAACGAAGAAATAAAGAAATTAAAGACTTATTTAAAATTTAATGAAAATGAGGACACAATAGAACCAACAAGTGGGATATAATGAAAGCAGTGCAAAGAGGAACACTGAGAGCTCTGCGTGCCTCCAAAAATAAACTGGAGAGAGCATACACTAGCAGCTTGACAGTATACCTGAATCCTCTAGAACAAAAAACAGCAAATACACCCAAGAGAAGTGGAAGGCAGAAAATAATCAAACTCAGTTACAATCAACCAAATAGAAACATAAACAACTATACAAAGAATCAATCAAACAAGGAGCTGATTCTATAAGAAAATCAGCAAGATAAATAAACCCATAGCTAAACTAGCCAGAGGGCACAGAGATAGTATCCAATTTACAAAATCGGAAATGAAAAGGGAAACATAACAGGAGAAATTGAGGAAATTAAAAATGTTATCAAATCCTACTACAAATGCCTATACGCACCAAAACTGTAAAATCTAGAGGAAATGGACAATTTTCTAGACAGATACCAGGTACCAAAGTTAAATCAGGAACAAATAAACCATCTAAATAATCCCATAACTCCTAAAGAAATAGAAGCAAACATTAAAAGTCTCCCAAACAAAAATAACCCAGGATCAGATGGGTTTAGTACAGAATTCTATCAGACCTTCAAAGAACCTAATACCAATACTCCTCAAATTATTCCTCAAAATAGAATCAGAAGGAACACTGCCCAATTCATTCTATGAAGCCACAATTGCACTTATACCTAAATGACACAAAGACAATATAAAGAGAATTTCCGACCAATTTCCCGCATGAATATCGATGCAAAAATACTTAATATAATTCTCAAAAACAGAATCCCAGAACTATCATTCAGCATGATCAAGTAGACTTCATCCCAGGGATGGAGGGATAGCTCAATATATGGAAATCCAACAATGCCCCAACATATAAAAAAGACACGTGCTCAACTCTGTTCATTGCAGCCTTATTTATAATAGCCAGAAGCTGGAAAGAACCCAGATGCCCTTCAACAGAGGAATGGATACAAAAAATGTGGTACATCTACACAATGGAATATTACTCAGCTATCAAAAACAATGACTTTATGAAATTCGTAGGCAAATGGTTGGATCTGGAAAATATCATCCTGAGTGAGGTAACCCAATCACAGAAAAACACACTTGGTATGCACTCATTGATAAGTGGCTATTAACCCAAATGCTTGAATTACCCTAGATGCCTAGAACAAATGAAACTCAAGACGGATGATCAAAATGTGAATGCTTCACTCCTTCTTTAAAAGGGGAACAAAAATACCCATGGCAGGGAATAGAGAGGCAAAGATTAAAACAGACACAGAAGGAACACCCATTCAGAGCCTGCCCCACAGGTGGCCCATACATATACAGCCACCCAATTAAACAAGATGGATGAAGCAAAGAAGTGCAGACCGACAGGAGCCGGATGTAGATCGCTCCTGAGAGACACAGCCAGAATACAGCAAACACAGAGGCGAATGCCAGCAGCAAACTGCTGAACTGAGAATAGGACCCCCGTTGAAGGAATCAGAGAAAGAACTAGAAGAACTTGAAGGGGCTTGAGACCCCATATGTACAACAATGCCAAGCAACCAGAGCTTCCAGGGACTAAGCCACTACCTAAAGACTATACATGGACTGACCCTGGACTCTAACCTTATAGGTAGCAATGAATATCCTAGTAAGAGCAACAGTGGAAGGGGAAGCCCTGGGTCCTGCTAAGACTGAACCCCCAGTGAACTAGATTGTTGGGGGGGAGGGCGGCAATAGGGGGAGAATGGGGAGGGGAGCACCCATAAAGAAGGGGAGGGGGGAGGGGGATGTTGCCCGGAAACCGGGAAAGGAAATAACACTGGAAATGTATACAAGAAATACTCAAGTTAATAAAAAAAATGAAATCCAACAATGTAATCCATTATATAAACAAACTCAAAGAAAAAAAACATGATGATCTCATTAGATGCTGAGAAAGCATTTGACAAAATTTTAAAACCCTTTAATGATAAAAGAATTGGAAATATCAGGAGTTCAAGTCCTATACCTAAACATAGTAAAAGCAATATTCAGCAAACCAGTAGCCAACATCAAACCAAGTAGAGAGAAACATGAAGCAATCTCACTAAAATCAGGGTCTAGACAAGGCTGCCTACTCTCTCCCTACTTATTCAATATAGTACTCAAAGTCCTAATCAGAATCATCAGACAACAGAAGGAGGTCAAAAGGATACAAATTGGAAAGGAAGAAATCAAAATATCACTATTTGCAGATGATATGATAGTATACTTATGTGACCCCAAAAATTCCACCAGAGAAATCCTACACCTGATAAACAACTTCAGCAAAATGGCTAGGTATAAAATCAACTCAAATGCATCAATACCCTTCCTCTACTTAAAGGATAAACAGTCTGAGAAAAAAATTAGGGAAGCAATTCATTTCATAATATTCACAAATAAAATAAAATACCTTAATGTGACTCTAACCAAGCAAGTGACAGATCTGGATGACAAGAACTTCAAGTCTGTAAAGAAAGAAGTTGAAGAAGATCTTAGATGATGGACGTTCTCCCATGCTCATGAATTGGCAGGATTAATATAGTAAATCTTACTGAAGGCAATCTATGGATTCAATGCAACCCCCATCAAAAGTCCAACTCAATTCTTCATAGACCTAGAAAGCACAATTTGCAAATTATTTGGAATAACAAAAATCCCAGAATAGCTAAAACTCTTAACAATAAAAGAACATGTCCTCAAGCAGTATTACAGGACAATCCTGACCAAAAAAAAAGTCATGGTACTGGTATAGAGACAGGACTGTAGATCAATGGAATACAATTGAAGACCCAAAATTGAAGAACCCACACTCCTATCTATGGTCACTTGATGTTTGACCAAGAAGCTAAAACCATCCAATGTAAAAAGAAAGCATTTTCAACAAATGGTCCTGGTTCTATTGGAGGTCAGCATGTAGAAAAGTGGAAATTGAGCTATTCTTATCTCTATACAAAGATCAAATCCAAGTGGATCGAAGACCTTCAGATAAAACCTGATATACTGAAACTAATGAAGAGAAAGTGGGGAAGATCCTCAAACATATAGGCAGAGAGGAAGTTTTCCTAAACAGAACACCAACAGCTTATGATCTAAGATCAAGAATCCACAAATGGGACCTCATAAATTCGCAAAGTTTCTGTACAGCAAAGGACATTGTCAATAGGACAAAATGAAAATGGCAACCAACAGGTTGGGAAAAGATTTTTATTAATCCTACATTTGATAGATGTTTAATATCTAGTGTGTGTGTGTGTGTGTGTGTGTGTGTGTGTGTGTGTGTGTGTATGAAGAATTCAAGAAGGTAGACACCAGAGAATCAAATATACCTATTAAAAATGGGGTACAGAGCTAAACAATGAAATCTCTGCTGAGAAATGTTGAATGGCAGAAAATCACCTAAAGAAATGTTCAAGACCCTTAGTCATCAGGGAAACACAAGTCAGAACATCCTTGAGATTCCAACTCATCCCAATCAAAATGGCTAAGTTCAAAACTCAGGTGACAGCAGATGTTGGCAAGAATGTGGACCAAGAGGAACACTCCTCCATTGTTGGTAGGAAGACAAGCTGATACAACCACTCTGTATATCAGTCTAGCTGTTCCTCAGAATATTGGACATGGTACTACCTGAGGACCTAGCTATACCACTCCTGGGCATATACCCAAAAGACGTGCCAACATATGACAAAGACACATGCTCTACTAGGTTCATAGAAGCCTTATTTATAATAGCGAGGAGCTGGAAAGAGCCAGATGTCCTTCAACAGAGGAATGGATAGAGAAAATGTGGTACATTTACACAGTGGAGAAATAGTCTGCTATTAAAAATAATAACTTCATGAAGTTCAGAGGCAAATGGATGGAACTAGAAAATATCCTAAGTGAGGTAATCCAGTCACAAAAGCATACACATGGTATGTACTTGCTGATAAGTGACTATTAGGCCAAAAGCTAAGAATACCCATGATACAACTCACAGACCATATGAAGCTCAAGAAGAAGGAAGGCCTAAGTGCATATGCTTCAGTTCTTCTTAGAACAGACAGTAGAGGGTAGAGGGGACTTGGGAGGAAGAGATGAGGGGGAGAGGAAAAGGGATAGGTTCGGGTATAGAAGAAGACAGGGATGATATACATAGGGCCAGGAAATTAAACAGAGGTGTGTAGTTATGGGGAATGGGGAACTGGGAGTAGACACCTGAAAATCTCAGATGACAATAAAGCAAAAGGCTTCCAGGACCCAACAGGGATGATATTAGGTGAAATGCCCAACCAAGTAGAGGGAGAACCTGTAGAGACTTTATTCAGAGATTAGGCAAGACCCCCTGTTGAGAGATATGGTCACCCACTCACCTTCGAATTTTTAACCCAGAATTGTTCCTGTCTAAAAGAAATACAAGACCAAAATGTAGAGCAGAGACTAAAGAAAAGGCTATCCAGAGATTGACCCCCATCTGGGGATTCATCCAATATACAGACACCAAACCCAGACACTATTGTGAATATCAACAAGTAATTGCTGGAAGAGCCTGATTTAGCTGTCTCCTGAGAGACTCTGGCAGAGCTTGACAAAGGCAGATGAAGATGCTTGCAGCAACCAGTATACTGAGCACTGGGACCCCAATGTAGGAATTAGGGAAAGAACTGAAGGATATGAAGGCATTTGCAACCCCATAGGAAGAACAACCCCCCACACACACACACACACCTAGCTCTCCCAGCAATTAAACCACCAAACAAAGAGTACACATGGAGGGAACTATGACGCCAACTGTATATGTAGCAGAGGAAGGACTTATTTGGCATCAATGGCAGGAGAGGCCCTTGGTTCTGTGAAGGCTCAATGCCCCTGTATAGGGGAATACCAGAATGGTGAGGTAAAAATGGGTGGGTGGGGGAGCACCCTCAGAGAATCAGGGGGAGGGGTGATGTAATAGGTGGTTTTTGGAGGGAAAACTGGAAAGGGGATAGCATTTGAAATGTAAATAAAGAAAATATCCAGTAAACATTATATAATAATGAAAAAGAATATCCTTAAAAGAAAAAGAAAATAGAAAAAAAAAGACAAATGAGTCGAGAGCAGTGAAGGAGCATATGATATGGGAGTAGAGAAAACACATTCAATCCAGGAATCCAGGAGACTCAGTAGCAGTGTGTTGGTCTCACTTGATAAATCTAGAAAAATGAGCTTGGTGCTATGTCTGTAACTGAGATTCCCAGTGTAGTAGCAGATCTGGCTTCTTTTTCATGCCTGGCAGCAAGAAGAATCATTTCTAGCAGCATGTAAAAGATGCTAGAATTCACTATTCTTAAAGAAATTCTAAAGGCCTTTGAATTATATTCATTAATTAAATCATGTTCTGAGAGAACATGGTCTCAAAAAGTGAAATGGTAGAAATCAATTTACATCAAAATGTAGCCCCCCTGGTCTCAAGAAACAAAACACCTCATTCATTCTGCTTCAGCCTTAGGAAAACAACACTTAATGATATCTGCTTAGTTGAGATTACTGGTGAGTAATCCTTTTGCCATTTCCTGCAATTTATTAATTCGTAGAAAACTGAAATACTAAAATCAATAACTAGAACTCATTTTAATCAACTTACCCAGATGTCTTGTTCTTCAACAAAAGGGTGTAATATTGATTCTCTTTCTAAAATATTGAACATACAAAAACTGTCAATAGTCATTGTTGAAAAAAATATACACTTCAGGTATACCTTTCTAAACACAGCAATTAAAACTAAACAGATGAAAATTAAAATTCTCTTGCTTGCTTTATGCATTTAAAACAATGATGCATTAGAATGTGATTGGTAACTATTATTTCAGCAATTCATTTTACACCAACTCCTTTATTTTTGAATACTGGAGATCAGGTGCGATAAACAATGTAAACTTTAACAATAGTATGTAAATAGGCATAAAAGATACTTTTTTCCATTAGCTTCATTTCAGTTATTCCCATGTCATTGTCAGGTCCCAGAGATTCAGGACAAATGGCTATCTGAGGTGCTTATCATCATATCTGGCCTAAAGGTTCATTGAGTAAATATACTTAGCTCCCTGCACTTTTCACTATAATCCCTAACCTAAACCTCTCCATCTCTGGGAGTTACCTACCCAGCCCTGTATAACTGCAATTTTGGCCATAAGTTCTTTTGATACACACTCTCTCTCTCTCTCTCTCTCTCTCTCTCTCTCTCTCTCTCTCTCTCTCTCTCTCTCCCTCCCTCCCTCCCTCCCTCTCTGTCTTCCTCTCTCTCTGTCTCCATGTCACTACTGCTAGTCCCTTCCTGTCTTGATCTTCAATCCTCACATCTCATGGCCTGGTAAAGTCTTGTTTAGTTCATCATTTTCTCTCCCTGCTCTGGAGATGCTTCTGGCTATACTCATCTTCATATCCACACTGAAAACTCTCCCCTCAACCATACCTTGGAGTGATCGTGTCCTCATTTAATTCATCCAGGATAACATTTATCCTTTTATTTAATATATGCTGATGTTGTCCTCTTGCTATAAATAATGCATTCAGAAACACCTACCTGGAGCTATCAGTTCCCAAAACTATCAGAACCCCTGATTTTTTTTTCTGTATGTCAACACACAGTCATGACATTCTCCTAAGAACATAGAGGGAATACAAAGCAAGGAATAGAATACCTACCCACTAAAGATAAGAGCAGATATCAGCAACTAGATTTATAATTTTCCAAATTCTAATTATATGCAAGTATGCCAATGCAATCAGTAACAGTGAAAATGCATTTCTACTAGAACCCAGCAACCTTACCGCAGCATACCCTCGATAATTTGCCATAGCTCAAGCACAAGTAAGAGACATGAAAACAACCTTGTACATATAATAGAGGTTCTTTTATTTATTTTTATTGGGTATTTTATGAATTTACATTTCAAATTATCCCCTTTACCCTTTCCTCCTTGTCTCCTTCCCTCCCCCTGCTTCTATGAAGATGCCCCACTCCTACCTCAACACCCTGGCATTCCATACACTGGGTAAATGAGCCTTCACAGTGCCAAGGGCTTGTCTTCCTATTAATGTCAGACAATACCATCCTCAGCTACATATGGGGTTGGAGCCATGGGTCCTTCCATGTGTATTCTTTGGTTGGTAGTTTAGTCCCAAGGAGCTCTGGAGGATCTGGTTGGTTGATTTTGTTGTTCTTCCTATGGGGTTGCAAACCCCTTAAGCTCCTTCAGTCCTTTCTTTAATTCCTCCATTGAGGTCCCTGTGCTCAGTCTAATGGTTAGCTACAAGCATCCTCATCTGTATTAGTAAGGCTCTGACAGAACCACTCAGGAGATATCCATATCAGGCTCCTGTCAGCAAGCATTTCTTGGCCTCAGCAATAGTGACTGGGCTTTGTAGCTGCATATGGGATGGATCCCCAGGTGGGGCAGTCTCTGGATGACCTTTCCTTAAGTCTCTGATCCACTCATCCCTGTATTTCCTCCTGTGAGTATTTTGTTCCCCCTTCTAAGGACTGAAGCATCCAAATTTTGGTCTTCCTTCTTCTTGAACTTCATATGATCTGTGAATTGTTTCTTGGGTATTCAGAGCTTTTGGGATAATATACACTTATCAGTGAGTGCATACCATGTGTGTTCTATTGTGACTGGGTTACCTCAGGAGAATATTTTCTAGAGAAACTTGAAGCAATACTACTAAAATAATAGAAGTTCTTAAAGAGGAAACAAATAAATCACATAAAGAAATCTATGAAAACACAGGCAGTGAAAAGAAATGAATTAAACTGTTTAAGACTTAAAAGTGGAAATAGAATCAAAAAGTAAAAAAAAAAACTAATGGAAATCTTTTTTATTGAATTTTTTAACTTTTGAAATATTTTTCATTTGAAGGTAATCTTAATGCTATTAAATTCACAAATAAGCCATTTTGATTACCCAATGCTAATTATCTAAAACACACATTGCAAACATAGAAGTATCTCTTCTCTCCAAATTTGACCATTATGTATTTATATTTTAAATGAAAAATTTAGGAACTTAATCATGATCCACAAAAGCAAGTTTCAATAATGACTACAAGATCTGGGAGAATAAATCTCAGGCATTGAAGAAACAATAGAAGACATAGATCCATGAGTCAAAAAATGATAAATCTAAAATATTCCTGTCATAATCCATAATAATCCCAGAAATCTGGAACACTACAAAAAGAACAAATATAAGAATAATAGGAATAGACAAATGAGAAGAATACCATCTCAAAGGCACAGAAAATATTTTCAGTAAAATCATAGAAGAAAATTTTCCTAACCTAAAGGATATGCAAATCAAAATACAAGAATCCAGAAGCTGGAAAGAACCCAGATGCCCTTCAACAGAGGAATTAATACAGAAAACGTGGTATATCTACACAATGGAATATTACTCAGCTATCAAAAACAATGACTTTATGAAATTCATAGGCAAATAGATGGAACTGGAAAATATCATCCTGAGTGAGGTAACCCAATCACAGAAAAACACACATGGTATGCACTCATTGATAAGTGGATATTAGCCCAAATGCTCGAATTACTCTAGATCCACAGAACACATGAAACTCAAGAAGGATAACCAAAATGCAAATGCTCACTCCTTCTTTAAAAGGGGAACAAGAATACCCTTGGGAGGGGATAGGGAGGCAAAGTTTAGAACAGAGGCTGAAGGATCACCTAATCAGAGCCTGACCCACATGCGGCCTATACATATACAGGCTCCAAACTAGATAAGATGTATGAAGCAAAGAGGTGCAGACTGACAGGAACCGGATGTATATCTCTCCTGAGAGACACAGCCGGAATATGGCAAATACATAGGCGAATTTCAGCAACAAACCACTAAACTGAGAATGGGACCCCAGTTGAAGGACTCAGAGAAAGGATTGAAATAGCTTGAAGGGGTTTGAGACCCCAAATGAACAACAATGCCAACCAACCAGAGCATCCAGGGTCTAAGCCACTACCCAAAGACTCTACATGGACTGATCCTGGGCTCCAAATTCATAGGTAGCCTTGAATAGCCTAGTAGGGGCACCAGTGGAAGGGGAAGCCCTTGACCCTGCCAAGGCTGGACCCCCAGTGAACGGGATTGTGGGAGGGAGGGCGGTAATGAGGGGAGAATGGGGAGGGGAACACCCACTACAAGGGGAGGGGGAGGGGTTAGAGGGATGTTGGCCTGAAAACCGGGAAAGGGAATAAAATTTGAAATGTAAATAAGAAATACCCAATTTAATAAAGATGGAAAAAATAAAAAAAGAAATACCCAATTTAATAAAACTTGAAGGAAAAAAAAACAAAAGAGCAAAAAAATATGCAGAAGAGTAAATAGATTGGACCAGAAAAGAAAGTGCCCTTAGCACATAAAAATAAAAACACTAAATGTGTGAAACAAATAAACAATACTAAATACTGCAAGCAGAACTGAATCCAAAAACACATCAAAAAGATCACCCAACTTAGACAAGTGGGTTTCATTCTAGAAATTCAGGGATGGTTTAATATGCAAAACTTTGTAAATGTAATAAACCACACAGACTGAAATATAATAATCATCTTTTTAGATCCAGAAAAGACATTAATAAAATTCATCACTCTCTTTGTGATAAAAGTCAATGAAAGATTAGTGACAGGAGGGATATAAGTCATATAATTAAAACAGTTTACAGGAATCCCATAATCAACATCAAATGAGAAGAAACTCAAAGCAATTCCAGTAAAATCATGAACAAGACAGTTTGACTACTCTCTATTAGGTAGTGTCCCTAAAAACTTATCTAAAGCAATACGACAACTGAAGGAGATCAATGGGATAGAAATTGGAATCAAATTATCTTTATTTGTAGATGATATGATAGTATACATAAGTGGCCCTATAATTTTCACCTGAAAACATCTATAGCTGACAAAGACTTTCAGCAAACTAGCAGGGTACAAAATTAAGCTCACAAAAATCAGTAGCCCTCCTATATACAAACGACAAATGGTCTGAGAAAAAAATTAGGAAAAAAAACACTTTTCATAATAGCCTCAAATAATACAAAATATAGTTGGTTATTTCTTACCAAGCAAGTGAAAGATCTGTATGGGAAAATGTCAAATCATTGAAGAAACAAATTTCAGAAGATGACAGTGATAAGAAAATCTTCCATGTTCACAAATTGGTAGGGCTAACATATTATAAGTGACCAACCCACAAAAAGTGATCTACAGATTCAGTGCAATTCCCATCAAAATTTAAACATGATTCTTTACAAATTTTGAAAGGAGAATTGTCAGTTTTAAATGAAAACACAAAAACCACTAGTATAGCTAAAACTATTCTGATAATAATAATAATTATTATTATTCTAATGATAATAATAATAATAAGCTGCTGAAGTTATTACCATCCCTGCAAGTCATAATATAAAGTCACAGTAATAAAAACAATATTGCAAATAAACCGATTTGTTGATCAATGGGATAGAATTGACAACCTGGACATAAATCTGCACACCCATGGATACCTCATTTTTGACAAAGAAGCCAGAAATATACACTGGAAAAAAGACAGCATCTTAAAAATTAGTAGTGGTCAAACTGGATGGCTATATGAAAACAATGAAAATAGAGCCATACTTATTACGTGTACAAAACTTGCCTCCAAATAATCAAATACCTCAATGTAAAACCTGATATGATAAACCTGATAGCAAAGGGGAGGAAAAGTACAAAATTGTCTTCAACTCATTGGCACAGGAAAAGACTTCCTGAATAGAACACTAGTAGCAAAGTCTCAAAGACCAACAATTAATAAATGGGACTTCATGAAACTGAGAAGCTTCTATAAGGCGAAGAATGTAATCATTTAGACAAAGTAGCAGCCTACAGAATTTTTAAAAAATTAAACAATTCCATATGTGATAAAAGACTAAAAAGACCAACACTATATGTGTGTGTGGGTGAAGAAAGTAAATATCATGAAAAATTTAATACAATTAAAAATAGGAAACAGATCTAGACAGAAAATTCTCAGAGATGGAATCTTAAATGTCTGAGAAATAAAAGAAATGGTCAACAGCTTTAACCATCAGGAAAAAAACAAATAAAACTTACTTGAAATTCCATTTTATACCTGTCAAAATAGCTGAAATTGACAAAACAAGTGACATATTATGCTGGTGAGAAGATGGAAAAAGAGGAACACTCCTCCATTGCTGATGGAACTATAAGCTTGTACAGCCACTATGGAAATCAGTGTGACACTTCCTCAGGAAGGTAGGAGTCAATCTCCCTCAAGACCCAACTATACTCAAAGAATCATGCACAGAAACCCTTGCTCAACCACATTCATTGATGCTCTCTTACTAATAGCCAGAAATTGGAAAAAATTTAGGTGTTCCTCAGCAGAAAAACAGATAAAGAAACTGTGTACACTTACCCAATGGAGTATTAGTTATTTGCTAATGAAAATGACATCACAAGATTTACCTACTTGGAATCTAGTTCTTTAGGATTCCAGCAAAGGATGAATTTGATAGATAGATAGATAGATAGATAGATAGATAGATAGATAGATAGATAGATAGATAGATAGATAGACAGACAGATGAGAAGAAGAAGAAGGAGAAGAAGAAGAAGAAGAAGAAGAAGAAGAAGAAGAAGAAGAAGAAGAAGAAGAAGAAGAAGAAGAAGAAGGAAGAAGAGGAAGAAGAGGAAGAAGAAGAGGAAGAAGAAGAGGAGGAGGAGGAGGAGGAGGAGGAGGAGGAGGAGGAGGAGGAGGAGGAGGAGGAGGAGAGGAAAAGAGATATCTGGCTAAGAGAGGACCCCATCGGAATCCCCAAACAACCAAGATTTGCCAAGACTATATGGTACTTTCTGCAGACTTACAGCAAGGTGCCATTGCTGAAGACATCACTTCCCCAACTCACTGAACATGAAGATGTCAAACTGGTACCTACATAGAACCTTCACCCCTATATTCCAATACCTTTATAACAGGAAGATATTCTGCATGATATGGAAAAAAAACATAAACATGAAGCCAGACACAAACCCTTTTTGTACAATGATACATTCACTACATGAACACTATGTTAGAACAACATGGGCACAAACTTGTGGAAATAACCAAGCAATAATTGGGGAAAAGGCCACGTAACATAAAGGCAGACATATCAGAATTATACCAGAGTTCTCACCATAGACTATGAAAGCCAGAAGGTTTTGGGCAGATGTCATACAGACCCTAAGAGAACACAAATGCCAACCCAGGCTATTATACTTTTCAAAACTCTCAATTAACATAGATGGAAGAACCAAGATATTCCATTACACAATTTCATTGTATAAATCCAGCCCTACAAAGGATAATAGTGTTGACCACAAGTTAAACACATAGGCTCTAGGATTTGCTAACAGTATTTAAAATTCAACTTGCATAATTTCTCATATAATCTCTAAGACAATAATAATATTATTATATTGTGTTAAGTGAGAATTAAATTACCTAATATGGAAGAAATTAGGAGAATGCTTATAATAGTGATTTTGTAGTTGGGCAAACTTCTTTGACATCTGAAAATTCAAACCTTTCTCTATTAAAAGGGGAGAGTGCCAATAGTCTATTTATTTGCCAATGAAAATGAAGTTAACAATGTGTACAGAGATCTCATAACATCGCCTGATGTTTATAACTAATATTTTTATAACTAACAGTGAACACTAGCTTCATTATTATTCTAAGCCTGGGATCATTGTTTCACTTTGCATTTTTAAAGTCCTGGTTTTTGCTTTTGTTGTTTTTCTTGCTGCTTGTTTCTTTTTTGGAAATATTTTCAAATTAAAACACGTGCATAAAAATAATAAGGATGGCTTCAACCATGTGACAGGTTACCTGAGGCAGCTGTGCATTCTTACAGAGTATACATATAGATCTGGAATCCCCAGCCTCCTATTTTATGCATAATTTTCTGAAAAATGGTTATTATTTGATTCATGTCCAAAACAAACATTATTATTTATTCATTAAAAAGCATTTCTTTGTTATTTGCAGAAAAAAATGTATCTGGATTTAGATTTGTCTTTTTATTATTTTAAAAACAAATTTCCCTTAAATGCTCACCTCATTTATTTGCACTCGAATTTTTATATCATTCCTTTTTAAGTCATCAGTTATTTGTCATCTACGAATTTAGTCACTGACAAGCTAGATACTGATTTATTCTGACTAATGCTCAGTTTGTGTCATATTTTTAATTTTTTATGATATTTATAGGAGAAATTCAATGTTTTCTTCTCTTAGAATAGTAACGTCTGTCTCATAGATTTTACTGCTGCACTGAAATACCATGACCAAAATCTGGCTGAGGAGGAAAGGATTTATTTGGTTAATGCTTCCACACTATAGTTCATCATCAAAGAAAGTCAAGACAAACTGACATAGGGTAGGCATCTGGAGCCAAGACCTGATGCAAAGGCTATGGAGGGATGCTATTGGCTGGCTTGCTCTTCATGGCTTGCTCCTCCTGCTTTCTTATAGAACCCTAGACCACCAGCCCAGGAATGTTAACATCCACGATGGGCTTGGCACTCCCTTATAAATAACTAAGAAAATGCCATATGGCTTGCTTACAGCCTGATCTTTTGGAATTATTTTCTTAGTTAAATTTCCCATTTCTTAGATGACTTCAGCTTATGTCAAGTTGACATAAAACTGTGCAGCACAACATCGTACATACATACACACACTCACACACATACACACACATATACATACATACATACATACATACATACATACATACATACATACATAATTTCTGCTACAGATGAGTTTTCAAATGCTTCTACTATTTTTCTTTGTCTGTGCAATGGGCTAACTATTCCCCTTCTCAAAGTTTAGATATCTTTCTTTGAACCACCAATTTTATAATTAAGATAATACTTTATCTAATATGTAAGCTTGATTAATTCTTGAATTTAAATTTCTATGAATCACTTTTTCATGTCTAAAACCCAGGGAGAATATATAAACCCAAAACAAATATGTCTGCACTTTAGTGCTAAATAGAACTTTAACTATATTTATTTTTGCTGTTCTATCAAAAGAAGACATTTGAAGCTTGAAAACTTTAAAGTACACATTCATTAAAATATTTTGGTATTTTGGCATTTTAATATTAACATCTGTTGTTGTTGCCTTAATAAATAACATATACACAGAACCAAGCATCAGTTGAAACTTTGTAATAAAAACTTGTATTTTCAGGCATTTCCATAAAATCACCATATTCAATATTAACTTGGGTAATATTTCTCTTTATAAATTGACTTCTGCTCTTTTGGGGTGCATAAAAGGTTCTCATACATACGGGTCAAGTAATACTTGTTGGATCCTCCTATGTTGCCTCTTTATTTATTATGTATGTGGTTCGTTGGTTGGTTGGATGGTTGGTTGGTTGGTTGGTTGGTTGGTTGGTTGGTTGGTTTTGTTAACACCCGGTATTTCTACCAGCCTCTCTTCCCTCTTGACTCCATTGGCTCACCAAACAAACATGCTTCCTAGACTATGTTTTTGTCCTCCTACCTTTTATTTTAGATTAACTTATTTTTGTGAGTATGAGTTCTTTGCTTGAAAGTATGTATATGAACTGGGAAGAAGAGGATCTCATATCACCTAGAGTTAGAGTTGCAGATGGTTATGAGCTGCTATGTGGGTGCTGGCAATCAATCCCAAATCTTCTGCAAGATGATCAAATGTTCCTGGTAATCATCTATCCAATATCTGTCTCTAATTTTATGAAGCAGAAGCAATAGAAATATTTCCTTCCATAATTAAATGTTCACATACTTATCACCTTTCCAGTCAGTGTGTTGTAAGACCAGTTTCAATCTCTCCCTAAAATTCCCCCCAATTATTCTATGGTCACTTGATCATACACAAAGGATATAAAACCATCCAGTGTGAAAAAAGAATGTTGAATTGGTGGTCACCATGTAGAAGAATGCAAATTAACCCATTCTTATTGCCCTGTATAAAGCTTAAGTCCAAGTGGATCAAGGACCTCCACATCAAACCAGATACACTCAAATTAATATAAGGAAAAGTGGGGAAGAGCCTTGAATACTTGGGCACTGTGGAGAATTTCCTGAACAAAACCACAATGGCTTATGTTCTAAGATCAAGAATTGCCAAATGGTACCTCATAAAACTGCAAAGCTTCTGTAAGGCAAAGAACTCTATCATTAGTACAAAATGATAATCAACAGAATGGGAAAAGGTGTTTACTAATCCTACATCTGAGAGGGTGCTAATATCAAATATATACAAAGAACTCAAAAAGTTAGACTCCAAAGAGCCAAATAACCCTATTAAAAATGGGCTACAGAACTAAACAAAGAATTCTCAGCTGAAGAATATCAATGGCTGAGAAGCACCTAAAGAAATGTTCAACATCTTTAGTCATAAGGGAAATGCAAATCAAAACAACCCTGAAATTCCACCTCACACCAGTCAGAATGGCTAAGATCAAAAACTTGGGTAATAACAGATGCTGGAAAGGATATGGAGAAAGAGAAATACTCCTTCATGGTTGGTGGGATTAAAAGCTGTATAAACACTCTGGATATCACTCTGGAGGTTTCTCAAAAAATTTGACATTGTACTACCTGAGGACCCAGCTATACTTCTCCTGGGAAGATTCCCAAAAGATGTTCCAACATACAACAAAGACACATGCTCCACTGTGTTCATAGCAGCCTTATATATGATAGCCAGAAGCTGAAAAGAACCCATATGCCTTTCAACAGAGAAATAGATACAGAAAATGTGGTAAATTTACACAATGGAGTACTGCTCAGCTATTAAAAACAATGACTTCATGAAATTCGTAGGCAAATGGATGGAACTAGAAATTGTCCTCCTGAGTGAGGTGACCCAATCACAAAAATACATACATGGTATGCATTCACTGATATGTGGATATTAACCCAAAAGCTTGAATTAACCAAAATACAATCCACAGATCACATGAAGCTCAAGAAGAAGGAAAACCAAAGTGCAGATGCTTCAGTCCTCCTTAAAAGGGGAAACGAAAATATTCATAGGAGGAAATATGGAAAGAAAGTTTGGAGTAGAGACTGAAGGAATGGCCATTCAGAGCCTACCCCATCTGGGTATACAGCACACACACACACACACACACACACACACACACACACACACACACACACACACAGCCACCAAAACTAGACAATATTGATGAAGTCAAGAAGTACATGCTGACAGGAGCCTGATATAGCTGTCTCCTGAACATCTCAGCCAGCGAGTGACAAATACAGAGGCGAATGCTAGCAGCAAACCATTGAACTGAGAATGGGGTCCTTGTTGAAGGAATTAGAGAAATGATTGAAGGAGCTGAAGGGTCATGCAACCCCATAAGAACAACAATACCAACCAACCAGAGCTCCCGGGGACTAAACCACTACCCAAAGAGTACACATGGACAGACACACGGCTCCAACTGCATATGTAGCAGAGGATGGCCTTGTTGTGCACCAGTGGGAGGAGAAGCCCTTGGTCCTGTAAATGCTGGACCCACTACTGTAGAGGAATGTTAGGACAGGTAGGTGGGAAGGGGTGTGCTTGGGGAGGAGGAATACTCTTATAAAAGAATGGGGAGGAGTATGGGTTAGGGGGCTTATGGATGGGAAACCAGGAAAGGAATAACATTTGAAATGTAAATTAAAAATATCCAATTAAAAAAAGAATTAAACGATATCTGTAAAATAGCTAAGAATTTAATAAAGAATCATGGGGTTTCCAAAATACACTCATATTTAATAAACCAATTATCACCTGCTGTCTTCATGTGAACAAGAATGCTTAACAAATTATTTGAAATAAGAATAAAAACACAAGAAATTCGAGTCAGAAAAATTGTTTCAAGCCAGTGATAATACTTAAATTTCACACATGAGTTTGTGCAAAATTCTGAAAAAACTAAATCTGCAAAAACACACAGATATATAATAACTATTTGTGATTGTTTGTATATGGTTGGCCCAGGGAGTGGCACTATTAGGAGTTATGGCCTTGTTGGAGTAGGTCTATCACTGTGGGTTTAGACTTAATACCCTCCCTCATCCTAGAAGCCTGGAAGCCAGTCTTCCACTAGCAGCTTCAGAAGAACATGTAGAACTCTCAGCTTCTTCTGTATCATACCTGCCTGGATTCTGCCATGCTCCCATGTGGATGACAATGGACTGAACCTCTGAACCTGGAAGCCAGCCACAATTAAATGTTGTCCTTATAAGAGTTGCCTTGGTCATGGCATCTGTTCTCAGCAGTGAAACCCTAACTAAGACACATGTATTTTTAGACTTTTGGGTAAATGATAGTATGATTTCTTATGACCCTGTTCAAGTAGGTATGACCTTTTTAAAGTAGGTGTGTCACTGTGGGAATGGACTTTAAGACCCTCATCCTAGTTGCCTGGAAGTGAGTATTTCTGCTAGTAGCCTTCACATGAAGATGTAGATCTCTCAGCTCTGCCTACATCACGACTACCTGGATGCTGCCATGCTCCCACTTGAACTGAACCTTTGAATTTGTAAGCCAACCCCAATTAAATGTTGTCCTTTATAAGCCTTAAAAAAAAGAAAAGTATTATTGGAGCCAAATATTGTACTTCAAGATAGTACAAAAGGCTATTTTGTTTTTGATCAAATCTCTACACTAATAATCAATACACCCACAAAAGGCATACTTTTATACATATAAATGGAACTAACACCTATTTTCCCAATAACATCTCCTCAGCTCTCTGCCAAAATCATGATCTACCAAATTCTTCCCTGTATCATTTTAGATAAACAGAATCTCATATTGTATTCTGCACTGATTTACAAAATTCACCTTTCCTGTCCAGCAAATTTCATTTCCACCTGACTGAGGTTTGAAAATTTGGACAAGAAACTCCCTTAATAAAAGGCTTTACTGGTTGAATAGCAGGTTCCTAAATGCTGAACTTTTGAAGCCTGTGAGTGAATCTGACATCATTTGGAGGAAAATGTCACTCATGATGTAGCAAAGGACTTCAAGATGAGGTGATACAGTAGAACCTAAGCACAAAGAAAAGTGAGAATATTAGGCAGACAATGCACAGAAGATAACCAATGGTTACCATAAGTCAAGGATCCCAAGAACCATGAGAAGCTATATTCTAAAAAAGCACTGCTCTGATGTTTTAGGACTTCTGTTCCACAACAAAAGAATGAATTTCTGCTGTTTTATGACTTTTTTAAAAAATTCACTTCTTATGGAAACCCTCAGAAACTAATATAAAGCCTTAGTAGTACATATTTTTGACTTTTATTCATCACAAAGTCTCTATAGCAACTGGTACTTTTTGTGTATTTTGAAGAGAAATCAATGAGAACACATCATCTAAAGAAATTATTTCATTCATTATTTAATATATGATATTAAAATATATTTCATTCATTATTTAACAATTATCTCTCTGTGGGTCAAAGTCCTAGTTCCTATTCAGCTTATCTCACACTGCTACTACCATGGTCATGTCTAAAAATTTGTTTCCTAAAATTCTATATCTACATTAAAACCAATATATCTTTCCACACTCTATAGTTGACAGTCCCCTCTTCAGAGGCTATTTTTTGTTCTTGTGTATATATAGTTCCAAGGCAGATCACTGGGCAAGAAATAAAGTAGTTTATCACTGGCAGATGATAATTCCTCTTCTCTGAGCAATTGATCATTGCCTTCATTCTTTCTCTAGAAGCAGGTTTCTAAAATATTTTCCTCATTTTACATTAACATATATTTTTCTTATAATCTTATTTACATAGCCCTTTTAGGAGGATTATTTCAGATTATACAATAGACTTTCTGATTTTCTGGGTCTCACAATGTTTCGTCCTCCTTCTTCTGACATGTTTTCTGGGCCATAGATAAAGAAACTGTTAGATATATTCCTGGGCACAGCTTCCCACAATCTGTTGTTGCTGTTGTTGTTCTTGTTGGTGGTTGTGGTGGTGGTGGCGGTGGTGGTGGTGGTGTGTGTGTGTGTGTGTGTGTGTGTGAGAGAGAGAGAGAGAGAGAGAGAGAGAGAGAGAGCAAGTATGGTGTGTGTGTGTGTGTGTGTGTGAGAGAGAGAGAGAGAGAGAGAGAGAGAGCAAGTATGGTGTGTGTGTGTGTGTGTGTGTGTGTGTGTGTGTGTGTGTGAGAGAGAGAGAGAGAGAGAGCAAGTATGGTGTGTGTGTGTGTGTGTGTGTGTGTTGGTGTGTGTGTGTATTGGTCTCTATTTACTCTAATGAGATACTTCTTTGATGGTGGCACATGGCACTGGAATTTTTTTTTGGTCCATTACTTCATTTGCCCTGGGATCTTGGCTAGTTTTTCAGCACAATTTAAGATTTTTATATTGCTACGTGGGCCTGGAACTCAATTAGACAGCTGTTGGTTGCAACTGACATGTAAGTGACACTCCTTTTACCTTTTTGCGTATTTGGTCATGCTGATAATTGTTGTGGTTCATAGTTGTTACAGCTAATGAGAACTGTTTAATTACTCCCTTCCTTGAAAACTTGTATAATATTTCCTGAAAGGGAGACAGACTGCAGAGAAGAGAACTCCAAGACTGATCAAGCTTGAATCATCTAAGTAATGTGTCTTAACTGTATGAAGTTTGAAGCAATATGGGCTCACCTCTATTCAGCTCTAAAGAAAAATGAATTCATGAAATTTGTAGATAATTGATGAATTAAAAAAGATTGTACTGAAAAAGGTAACCCTGTTCCAGAAAGACAAACTTCACATATTCTCTCATCTCTATTTTCTAGATCCAAATCCTTCACAGTGAATATAACCAGAAAACCCAGAAAAAAAAGTAAAGGGATCATAGGTATGTGTGGGATGGTGGGCTGTGAAAGGTACTCTGCTTCCCAGTGGAGATAGGTCGGATCCCTGAAGACCCTAAGGGATGGCAGGAGCATTCCCAGTCTCCTAAAGGATCAGCCCCCCCCCCACAGCTCCCTGTAGAGAGGTTTGAAACAGATCAGCCCCTCCGCCACAGGTCATATAGACTCAATATAGATCAGTCAGGTAGAAGCAGGACCATGCCCTCAAATATGTAGATGGGATATTCCCAAGCTCTCAGTCCAAACCTATAGGAAGCACCTGCTGTCAGACCCTGACCCATCCCGAAACTGTATTTTAGAATACTATTCAGAAGGATTAAAGGTGTGCAGGAATTATTCCACTGTCTGAGAGCTTCTGTTATAAGAGCTGTAACACTGCCACTTGAGGAAGAGATCTGCTCTCCCAAGATCTCAGCCAGAACCTCCCCTGCACTCCTCACCAGCTAATCAGTCTCCTGATGGCTCAGCCAGGCCCAAGCAACCAAAGTGGCAGCTACAGAAATGGAGGTAGAGCAGCAACATCAGTGGAGGCTGAGGAAGCAGTCCCTCCTCCCTGCCTGATTTCTCTCCCCTTTGTCTGAACCCACTCACCTAGCCAGACCAGAGATCTCTGTGGGAAGACTCCAGCATGAAGGGCCATGGGTATGGAGAATTGGGACACTTGGGAAAAGAATAGTAGAATACAGGTTACATGAAGTAAATAAAGAAGAGGATCTAACAAGGAAGGAGGGAGGGAGGTCAACATAGAATAAGAAAAAGGGACAAACAACACCAGTGATGTTTGATAAAATCTCAGTGAATATATAATTTTTATATTAACTATACAAAACATACATATCACACACACACACACACACACATACACATACACAAAAAGAACTCAATTGTGAAACAATTTGAGGGGTTGATTTGGGTGGTTCATTTGTCTTCTTAAACAATATAGATAATTAGGGTGTGTGTGCATGTGTGTGTGTATGTGTGTGTGTGATTGTGTGTGTGTGTCTGTGTGTGCGTGTGTGCGTGTGTGTTTGTCTAAAAAGCATGAATTCAAAGCTCTGGCTTATCACTTTAGGGAGGGATTATTTAATTGACATGAGTGTAGATGTTGTTTGTTAAATTTGATCAATTGTTATTTAAAGGAGGTATAGAATTTTATGTTAAAGAATGCTATTTATTGCTTTGAAGAAAGTAAAACATCAAAAACCTGATACTTAATATTATTCTCTATTTCTACATTATACTCTTAGATTTGGTAACACTGATGCGGTTTCTTCTCTTCTGTTTTTCACATCGCTTGTCAAAACAGGCAAGTATGGCAACAATCTTTCACAAATTGCACTTCTATGACAATCTTTCAAGAATGGAAGTGCTTGTGAGCATATGCAGGTAAATGCACTTAATAAGAAGAAAATAAAATTAGCATCTAACCAAGAGAAAGAGGAAACATAAGTAATGAATATCAGTACTAGGTGATCACTACAGTGCAATTAAAACTTTTAAGTCACAAAAATTGATAAAGAATGGTACAGTTTTGTTAAAATAAAACAAAACAAACAAAAACAAAACAACCATAATGCACACAAAGAGAAAATTAAAATATAAATATTACCATACTTATTAGAAAAATTAAATCACCAGTTTATAACTTAAACAGAAGTTCTATATACAGCTACTGTGGATTCAGTAAAATATTTTAGAGAAGCATTATACCAGTTTCCACAACCTTTCTAAAATGTAGCAACTGAAAAGATGTATCCTCAAATATTCTATGATTTTTCTAATATCAAAATAAGATAATATATATCATTTGTGTAACCTATAAACCAATATCTCTCATAAGTGCAACAATCTTCAACAAAATATTAATATATGAACTCTAAAAATGTTTTAAAAGAATTATATATGATTACATCGTATTGGTTTCAGATATAAAATTTTGGCTAAACTAAATACTGGGTATTGTTAAACTATCATATTCCCAAGCTATTTTGCAGCATTGCAGAATCGTATCATTAGTGTAGAAAAGAATTAGCCATGTCCTGTGGAAATTTGTGGTGAGCTCTCATTTAGTGGGATTGATGGTTGTTGTCTCAACGTAAAAAAGAACACTTATGAAAAATTCTACAGGTGATATCATCTTTAAAGGTAAAAAGCAAAAGCAAATAGACTTTAAAAAGACCTTCCTCTCACTCCTGTTCAAAATCATTCTTGAAATGTGAGTAACTATAGTAAATATATATATATATATATATATATATTTCAAAAGTCAGATTACATATATATATACACACACATATATATATAGTGTTCAAAAGTCAGATTTATTTTCTGCATTCCAGAAATAATCAATTTTTAAAACAATTTTAAATTTAAATTAGTTTTTTGTATAAAGTGAGAAAAAGCCAACAACCGAAAAAACCTCTAGGCATAAACCCATTAAATCATAACCAATAGCTATGCAAGGAAAATCACAAACATCTCATTAAAGATATAAGAAAATAAAATAGTTGTAAATAAAGCCTATCCTTATTGAAGGAAGATCTAATATTGCCAAGATGCCAGTTCTTACAAACTTCAGTTATAGATACTTTGTGTATCAATTTCTTGCCATAATAAAACCCTCCATCCTGGCTAAAATTTTGTTAAGACAGAATGTTCTTAAGGAAGAAGGCTTTTTAGGATTTCTATTGTTCTAACAAAACATGCTGAGCAAAAGCAACCTGAAGAGGAAACAATTTATCTCTTCTTACAACTCTGTGTTCATACCCATCACTGAAGAAAATTGAGGCAGGAACTGAAACAAAAGCCATGGAGGAATACTGGTCTCTGCCTTGCTCCTTGTGGCTTGTTATCTTGATTTCTTATACAACTCAGAATCACTTACTGAGGTTTGCCCTCACCCACATTGGTCTGGGACCTCCAACATCAAGCATGAATCAGAAAAAATAACCCACACATTGACCACAGGCAAAATTGGAGGAGGCATTTTTCTCAATGTATCGTTCCTCTTCTCAATTGACACCAGCCTGTCTCAAGTTGTCAGAATACTAACCAGGACAGCAGGTGAAACATACCATCTTCAGGGAAGCTCCTTAGTCTAAAACATCTCAAAGGCTACAGGACTTTCCGACCAGAGAAAAGATATATTATCCTGTATCCCCAAGCATATACCTTCAATAAGGACTGATGAGAGACATTCTTTTTTTTTCTTTTTTCTTTTTTATTAACTTGAGTATTTCTTATATACATTTCAAGTGTTATTCCATTTCCAGGTTTCCGGGCAAACATCCCCCTAATCCCTCCCCCTCCCCTTCTTTATGGGTGTTCCCCTCCCCATCCTCCCCCCATTGCCGCCCTCCCCCCAACAATCTAGTTCACTGGGGGTTCAGTCTTAGCAGACCCAGGGCTTCCCCTTCCACTGGAGCTCTTACTAGGATATTCATTGCTATCTATGAGGTCAGAGTCCAGTGTCAGTCCATGAATAGTCTTTAGGTAGTGGCTTAGTCCCTGGAAGCTCTGGTTGCTTGGCATTGTTGTACATATGGGGTCTCGAGCCCCTTCAAGCTCTTCCAGTTCTTTCTCTGATTCCTTCAACGGGGGTCCTATTCTCAGTTCAGTGGTTTGCTGCTGGCATTCGCCTCTGTATTTGCTGTATTCTGGCTGTGTCTCTCAGGAGCGATCTACATCCGGCTCCTGTCGAGCTGCACTTCTTTGCTTCATTCATCTTGTCTAATTGGATGGCTGTATATGTATGGGCCACATGTGGAGCAGGCTCTGAATGGGTCTTCCTTCTGTGTCTGTTTTAATCTTTGCCTCTCTATTCACTGCCAACGGAATTCTTGTTCCCCTTTTAAAGAAGGAGTGAAGCATCCACATTTTGATCATCCGTCTTGAGTTTCTTTTGTTCTAGGCATCTAGGGTAATTCAAGCATTTGGGCTAATAGCCACTTATCAATGAGTGCATACCATGTGTGTTTTTCTGTGATTGGGTTACCTCACTCAGGATGATATTTTCCAGTTCCAACCATTTGCCTACGAATTTCATAAAGTCATTGTTTTTGATAGCTGAGTAATATTCCATTGTGTAGATGTACCACATTTTCTGTATCCATTCCTCTGTTGAAGGGCATCTGGGTTCTTTCCAGCTTCTGGCTATTATAAATAAGGCTGCGATGAACATAGTGGGGCATGTGTCTTTTTTCTATGTTGGAGCATCTTTTGGGTATATGCCCAAGAGAGGTATAGCTGGATCCTCAGGCAGTTCAATGTCCAATTTTCTGAGTGATTTCCAGAATGGTTGTACCAGTCTGCAATCCCACCAACAATGGAGGAGTGTTCCTCTTTCTCCGCATCCTCGCCAGCATCTGCTGTCACCTGAGTTTTTGATATTAGCCATTCTCACTGGTGTGAGGTGAAATCTCAGGGTTGTTTTGATTTGCATTTCCCTTATGACTAAAGATGTTGAACATTTCTTTAGGTGTTTCTCAGCCATTCGGCATTCCTCAGCTGTGAATTCTTTGTTTAGCTCTGAACCCCATTTTTAATAGGGTTATTTGTCTCCCTGCGGTCTAACTTCTTGAGTTCTTTGTATATTTTGGATATAAGGCCTCTATCTGTTGTAGGATTGGTAAAGATCTTTTCCCAATCTGTTGGTTGCCGTTTTGTCCTAACCACAGTGTCCTTTGCCTTACAGAAGCTTTGCAGTTTTATGAGATCCCATTTGTCGATTCTTGATCTTAGAGCATAAGCCATTGGTGTTTTGTTCAGGAAATTTTTCCATTGCCCATGTGTTCCAGATGCTTCCCTAGTTTTTCTTCTATTAGTTTGAGTGTATCCGGTTTGATGTGGAGGTCCTTGATCCACTTGTACAGGGTGATAAGCATGGATCGATCTGCATTCTTCTACATGCTGACCTCCAGTTGAACCAGCACCATTTGCTGAAAATGCTATCGTTTTTCCATTTGATGGTTTTGACTCCTTTGTCAAAAATCAAGTGCCCATAGGTGTGTGGGTTCATTTCTGGGTCTTCAATTCTGTTCCACTGGTCTATCTGTCTGTCTCTGTACCAATACCAGGCAGTTTTTATCACTATTGCTCTGTAATACTGCTTAAGTTCAGGGATAGTGATTCCCCCTGAAGTCCTTTTATTGTTGAGGATAGTTTTAGCTATCCTGGGTATTTTGTTATTCCAGATGAATTTGCAAATTGTTCTGTCTAGCTCTTTGAAGAATTGGATTGGTATTTTGATGGGAATTACATTGAATCTGTAGATCGCTTTTGGTAAAATGGCCATTTTCACTATATTAATCCTGCCAATCCATGAGCATGGGAGATCTTTCCATCTTCTGAAGTCTTCTTCAATTTCTTTCTTCAGAGTCTTGAAGTTCTTATTGTACAAATCTTTTACGTGCTTGGTTAAAGTCACACCGAGGTACTTTATATTATTTGGGTCTATTATGAAGGGTGTCATTTCCCTAATTTCTTTCTCGGCTTGTTTCTCTTTTGTGTAGAGGAAGGCTACTGATTTATTTGAGTTAATTTTATACCCAGCCACTTTGCTGAAGTTTATCAGCTTTAGTAGTTCTCTGGTGGAACTTTTGGGATCACTTAAATATACTATCATGTCATCTGCAAATAGTGATATTGTGACTTCTTCTTTTCCGATCTGTATCCCCTTGACCTCCTTTTGTTGTCTGACTGCTGTGGCTAGAACTTCAAGAACTGTATTGAATAAGTAGGGAGAGAGTGGGCAGCCTTGTCTAGTCCCTGATTTTAGTGGGATTGCTTCAAGTTTCTCTCCATTTAGTTTAATGTTAGCAACTGGTTTGGTGTATATGGCTTTTAATATGTTTAGGTATGGTCTTTTAATTCCTATTCTTTCCAGGCCTTTTACCATGAAGGGGTGTTGAATTTTGTCAAATGCTTTCTCAGCATCTCATGAAATGATCATGTGGTTTTGTTCTTTCAGTTTGTTTATATAATGGATCACGTTGATGGTTTTCCATATATTAAACCATCCCTGCATGACTGGGATGAAACCTACTTGATCATGGTGGATGATTGTTTTGATGTGCTCTTGGATTCAGTTTGCCAGAATTTTATTGAGTATTTTTGCGTCGATATTCATAAGGGAAATTGGTCTGAAGTTCTCTTTCTTTGTTGGGTCTTTGTGTGGTTTAGGTATAAGAGTAATTGTGGCTTCATAGAAGGAATTCGGTAGTGCTCCATCTGTTTCAATTTTGTGGAATAGTTTGGATAATATTGGTATGAGGTCTTCTATGAAGGTCTGATAGAATTCGGCACTAAACCTGTCTGGACCTGGGCTCTTTTTGGTTGGGAGACCTTTAATGACTGCTTCTATTTCCTTAGAAGTTTTGGGGTTGTTTAAATGATTTATCTGTTCCTGATTTAACTTCGGTACCTGGTATCTGTCTAGGAAATTGTCCATTTCCTGAAGATTTTCAAGTTTTGTTGAATATAGGCTTTTATAGTAAGATCTGATGATTTTTTGAATTTCCTCTGAATCTGTAGTTATGTCTCCCTTTTCATTTCTGATTTTGTTAATTTGGACACACTCTTTGGGTCCTCTCGTTAGTCTGGCTAAGGCTTTATCTATCTTGTTGATTTTCTCAAAGAACCAACTTTTGTTTCTTTTGATTCTTTCTATGGTTCTTTTTGTTTCTACTTGGTTGATTTCAGCTCTGAGTTTGATTATTTCCTGCCTTCTAATCTTCCTGGGTGTATTTGCTTCTTTTGTTCTAGAGCTTTTAGGTGTGCTGTCAAGCTGCTGACATATGCTCTTTCCTGTTTCTTTCTGCAGGCACTCAGCGCTATGAGTTTTCCTCTTAGCACAGCTTTCATTGTGTCCCATAAGTTTGGGTATGTTGTACCTTCATTTTCATTAAATTCTAAAAAGTCTTTAATTTCTTTCTTTATTTCTTCCTTGACCAGGTTGTCATTGAGTAGAGCATTGTTCAATTTCCACGTATATGTGGGCATTCTTCCCTTATTGTTATTGAAGACCACTTTTAGGCCGTGGTGGCTGATACCATGCATGGGATTATTTCTATCTTTCTGTACCTGTTGAGGCCCCTTTTTGACCAATTATATGGTAAATTTTGGAGAAAGTACCATGAGGAGCTGAGAAGAAGGTATATCCTTTTGATTTAGGAAAGAATGTTCTATAAATATTTGTTAAGTCCATTTGGCTCATGACTTCTCTTAGTCTGTCTACGTCTCTGTTTAATTTGTGTTTCTATGATCTGTCCATTGATGAGAGTGGGGTGTTGAAATCTCTTACTATTCTTGTGTGAGGTGCAATGTGTGTTTTGAGCTTCAGTAAGGTTTCTTTTACGTATGTAGGTGCCCTTGTATTTGGGGCATAGATATTTAGGATTGAGAGTTTATCTGGGTGGATTTTTCCTTTGATGAATATGAACTCTCCTTCCTTCTCTTTTTTGATGACTTTTAGTTGAAAATTGATTTTATTTGATATTAGATTGGCTACTCCAGCTTGCTTCCTCCGACCATTAGCTTGGAAAGTTGTTTTCCAGCCTTTCATTCTGAGGTAGTGTCTGTCTTTGTCTCTGAGGTGTGTTTCCTGTAGGCAGCAGAATGCAGGGTCCTTGTTGCGTATCCAGTTTGTTAATCTATGTCTTTTTATTGGGGAGTTGAGGCCATTAGTGTTGAGAGATATTAAGGAATAGTGATTATTGCTTCCTGTTATATTCATATTTGGATATGAGGTTATGTTTGTGTGCTTTTCTTCTCTTTGTTTTGTTGCCAAGACCATTAGTTTCTTGCTTCTTCTAGGGTATAGCTTGCCTCCTTATGTTGGGCTTTACCATTTATTATCCTTTGTAGTGCTGGATTTGTAGAAAGATATTGTGTAAATTTGGTTTTGTCATGGAATATCTTGGTTTCTCCATCTATGTTAATTGAGAGTTTTGCAGGATACTGTAACCTGGCCTGGCATTTGTGTTCTCTTAGGGTCTGTATGACATCTGTCCAGGATCTTCTGGTTTTCATAGTTTCTGGTGAAAAGGTGGCGTGATTCTAATAGGTCTGCCTTTATATGTTACTTCACCTTTCTCCCTTACTGCTTTTAATATTCTTTCTTTATTTTGTGCCTTTGGTGTTTTGACTATTATATGACGTGAGGAGTTTCTTTTCTGGTCCAATCTATTTGGAGTTCTGTAGGCTTCTTGTATGCCTATGGGTATCTCTTTTTTTTAGGTTAGGGAAGTTTTCTTCTATGATTTTGTTGAAGATATTTACTGGTCCTTTGAGCTGGGAGTCTTCACTCTCTTCTATACCTATTATCCTTAGGTTTGATCTTCTCATTGAGTCCTGGATTTCCTGTATGTTTTGGACCAGTAGCTTTTTCTGCTTTACATTATCTTTGACAGTTGAGTCAATGATTTCTATGGAATCTTCTGCTCCTGAGATTCTCTCTTCCATCTCTCGTATGCTGTTGGTGAAGCTTGTATCTACAGCTCCTTGTCTCTTCTTTTGGTTTTCTATATCCAGGGTTGTTTCCATGTGTTCTTTCTTGATTGCTTCTATTTCCATTTTTAATTCCTTCAACTGTTTGATTGTGTTTTACTGGAATTCTTTCAGGGATTTTTGTGACTCCTCTCTATGGGCTTCTACTTGTTTATTTATGTTTTCCTGGAATTCTTTCAGGGATTTTTGCGATTCTTCTCTGTAGGCTTCTACTTGTTCTCTAAGAGACTTCTTCACGTCTTTCTTGAAGTCCTCCAGCATCATGATCAAATATGATTTTGAAACTAGGTCTTGCTTTTCTGGTGTGTTTGGATATTCCGTGTTTGTGTTGGTGGGAGAATTGGGCTCCGATGATGCCATGTAGTCTTGGTTTCTGTTGCTTGGGTTCCTGCGCTTGCCTCTTGCCATCAGATTATCTCTAGTGTTACTTTGTTCTGCTATTTCTGACAGTGGCTAGACTGTCCTATAAGCCTGTGTTTCAGGAGTGCTGTAGACCTGTTTTCCTGTCTTCTTTCAGCCAGTTATGGGGACAGAGTGTTCTGCTTTCAGGTGTGTAGTTTTTCCTATCTACAGGTCTTCAGCTGTTCCTGTGGGCCTGTGTCTTGAGTTCACCAGGCAAGTCACTTGCAGCAGAAAATTTGGTCTTACCTGTGCTCCCGAGGCTCAAGCTTGCTCGTGGGGTGTTGCTTATGAGCTCTCCGTGGAGGCAGCAACCAGGAAGATCTGCCCTGCCCTTTCTGGGAGCTTCCGTGCACCAGGGTTCCAGATGGCATTTGGTGTTTTCCTCTGGTGTCAGAGATGTGTGCGGAGTGCAGTCTCTTCTGGTTTCCCAGGCGTGTCTGCTCTCCCTCCCACGGGATTTGGGTGCAGAGAACTGTTTATCCGGTCTGTCCCTTCAAGTTCCGGCGGTGTCTCAGGCGCAGCGGTCCTGCTGCTCCTTGGCCCTCCTCCACGGGAACCCAGAGGCCGTATATAGTTTCCTCTTGGGCCAGGGATGTGGGCAGGGGTGGGCAGTGTTGGTGGTCTCTTCTGCTCTGCAGCCTCAGGAGTGCCCACCTGCCCAGGCGGTGATGTCTCTCTCCCACGGGGTTTGGGAGCAGAGAGCTGCTGCGGGCCGGGATCCTCGGGTTTGGGATAGAGACATTCTTAAACACACTAAACTCCACGGAAGTGACTCAGACCACATGAGCTACTAGAAAGATGTAGTTTCCAACATGTTTAGTTGCCTGAAGATTGACTAGCTACAATAATCAAGGTAGTTTGAGTTGAAACAATAGATGACCACAACAAAATAGATAACTTTGAGTTAATTTCATAGAAAGAATACAATTGATATTGTCAACAAAGCAAAGTGGAAAGTTATTATGGTTATTTGCAACCTAAGGTCATTTGAGCTGAATATGAGTTGTGTATAATGAGACACCAGAACCATTTAAGTAAAACCTTTGTTTTGCTGGGACTGTTAATACTGATCAGGTGTGACTGAAGAAGGAGATGTGAATAAGAAGAGATTGGCATCACTGTGGCAAAAACTTCTGAAAAGTGTTTATTCAGGGTCAGAACACACAATTTATGGTCCGGAGTCAGCCCAAGCTATGTTCTGTGCTGGCCGCTGAATGTAGTAATATGTACTCCTTTTCCAGATGGTACTGATTTTGAAGGTGTGAAGAAGGCATGGAAAATAGCCGAGACTTCCTAGTGTGAGAGGTCTGGAGTGGCTATTGGTTAAGATGAAAACCAGTTGCAGAGGAGGGCCCAGAATTTGGTCATGTCAGTACCTGGGATGACCACTAGAGGGAACAGCAGCTGTGCAGTGGAGCTGGTCTGCACCTAGAAGAGACTCTACATTTGCTGTGGATAGCAAAGCCAGAGAGATAAAGATACTCTAGTGCTTTGGAACCCAAAAGATAAGTCCCAGAAGTCAAACACTGAATTAAACTTTCATTTTGTCTTAGTTAAGGTTTCATTTCTGTGATCAGACAATATGACTACTGCAACTCTTATAAAGGAAGACATTTAATTTGGTGCTGGCTTACAGTTTCAGACGTTTTGTCAATTCTCATCGTGGTGGGAAGTATGGCAGCTTTCAGGAAGAAAAGGCACTGGAGAAGGAGATGAAAATTCTACATTTTGATCAGCAGGCAGCAGAAAAGGGACCATGTCCCACACCGGGCATTGGGTGAATATATATATGACCTCAAAGCCTGCCTCCATCCACAGTGACATACAGTGGGCCACACCCATTCTGACAAGGCCACACTTCCTAATAGTGTCACTCTCTATGCCAAAGCTTTCAAACACATGAGTCTCTGGGGGCCATATTTACTCAAACCATCTCAATTTGGATTTTATATGAATAAAACTGTGACCTCATTCTTAACTTTTAAAATAAGAAAGGACTTAACTTGCATTTTTAGCTTTTAGTGGAGCTCATAGTTGAATGACTTTGGATAATTTAGAGAGTAGCTATTTTAGGGAAATCTTGCATATTCTAAAGAGACTTGGGACTTTGACATAGCCTTTGAGTACTTTAAAATGGGTGAGTTTTTACACTGCTGGAACTCCTAAAGTCTGTGGAATTTAAAATGTTTATCAAAGCAGTAGCAACCCTTACTAAGACAGATTCTCAGTAGTATGTAAAAATCCTAGTACAGTACAGTGCACTCATAGTGATAGCAATCAGGAGGCAAAGACAAGAAATTTCTTTGGTCTTGTTAGACAAACAGATTATCGAATCAATGAGCTCCAGGTTGTGTCCATATGCACATGTATGTGTATGGCCCTGTATGCACACATGCATAAACACACACATACACACACACACACATATACACCCATGCACGTGCGCGCACACACATACACACACACACACACACACACACACACACGTGAGTACACACACAATACAGTTCTTGGAAAATGTTTTCCAATTACAAATAAGCAAAAACTTTTTATACTGATAGCAAATACATACACTAAAACATGTTAAAATCTGGTTATTAGGGCCCTGCAAATTAATTGAAACAATGACATAAACCCTTTGATTCATCCACCAGCTCCTACAGAGAGGAGGAAAGAGGAGAAATCAATATGGGGACAATGTAGCAGGATGATCCTAGATCCAGGTGGACTAGGTCCATTTTATCTTGTCTAGGTGGGCAATTTAAATCTTTATTAATTAGGAATGAATTTATTGTGTAGATGTATTATGGATTGAGTATTTAACATATAAATCTAATTGCTAAATTACAAGTTTCTGGAACTTTGATTTTACCTGCCAAGGAGACAGTGTGTGAGAGCGGCTGGCAGAGAAACAGCCGGAGCTGTGAGGAGTGAGAATGTGTAGGAACCAGTTCCACAGCTTATTAATTTTTACACAACAGTAATCTCCCTTTCTGCTTTGCTGTCATACTCAATTCATTTCACAGGTCTTCTCCTAAGCCCCCAGAACCCCATTGGTTTGTCTCAGCAACCACCTCTAGCAGGGCTGGCTTCCCTGAAACTTGCTGGTCATGCCAGCTAGAAAATCAAGTACACTATTTTCACTCTCCCTCCTCTCTTCCAATTCTAATCACTTCCAGTCCTGTCTCCAGCTTTGTAGCAAACCACATCTTGTAGCATCTTCTTTCACTCTTTCATAATCCAGGATTCTTTCCTATATTTACCAAGTCATGTCTCCTTCTGCCTAAGCTGACTCATTAGTGCACTTGCCACTGGTTTTGTTGTTGTTGTTGGTGGTGGTGGTTGTTTGTTTGTTTGTTTGTTTGTTTGTTTGTTTTTCAGGTCTGTGAAGTCCCACAAAACTCCTATTGCATTTTTATATTTTACACAGTTGAGAAATCTGTAAAGAACAGTCCTTACACTGATTTGTGTATTCTTGAATTCATGTTTTCAGAGTTCTTTCCCACAGCCTTGAGGACTGTCCTGAAGGTTATAGCATCAACATTTTGCTGGGGGTCACCTGACATATTCTCACTTCCTTTAATATGAATATCAAGGAGTCATTAGCATTGCCAGTGAGAACATTACCCAAAAAAGGACATGAAGTAAAATATGTACATTATTATGTAAACAAGCTTTATGCCTATAGTAACAAGAAAACACCACAGTAACAAAACAATAGGAATCAAAACACACTGTTCATTGATTATTCTCAAGATCTCTATTCCTTAGTAAAGAAACACATGCTCACAGATGGGATTTGAAAGCAAAGTCCATGTTTCTTTTGCATCCAAGAAGCACACCTTGACATCAAAGATAAACAACCTTAGAGTAAAAGGATATAAAAAAGATACTCCAAGAAAATTGATCCAAGAAACAAGGGAGTATAGCCATTTTAATATCTGCAAAATCAACTTTAAACCAAAAATAATCAAAAGAGATAGGGAACAATACTACATATTCTCTGGAGGAAATATCTACCAATAGGACCTTGAAAATCTATGAACAAAATACAGAATACCCAAGATCATAAAAGAAACATTATTACATCTTAAATCAGATATGGCTCCTCAATGATTGTGGTTTACTTTCATACCACACTTTTCCTAATAGAAAAGGCATCTAGAACAAAATTAAAAGGAGAAATTCTAGAGTTAAATGATGTCATTTGACTAGAGCTAAATGTTAACACCAAATACATGTAGAGGATATTTACAGAACATTTTATTCAAACACAAAAGAATATGCCTTCTTCTTAGCAGTTCATAAAACATTCTTCAACATTGATTACATACTCAGAAACAAACAAGAATCAACAGATAAAAAAATTTGAACTAAAACCATGCACTCTATCTGACTAACAAGGAGTAAAGTTGGATATCAACAACAACAAAAACACCAAAAAGCTTAAAATTCATGAAAACTGAACAAATCAATATTAAATAAAAATTGGGTCAGGTCAAAAATAAGTAAGTAAGTAAGTAAATAAATAAATAAATGAATAAATAAACTTCCTAAAACTGGATGAAAAAGAAAACAAAATACCCAAACTTATAGTGCACATAAAGGTGATTCTAAGAGATTAATTCATAGCATTAAATACCTATATAAAAAGGATTGGAGAGATCTCCTATTCATAATGTAATAGCATACCTAAAAATTCTAAAGAAAGAAAGAAAGGAAGAAAGGAAGGAAAAAAGGAAGAAAGATACCTAGAAAGAAAGAAAGAAAGAAAGAAAGAGAGAAAGAGAGAAAGAGAGAAAGAGAGGAAGGGAAGGAGGGATGGAAGGAGGGAGGGAGGGAGGGAAGAAAAGAGGGAGGGAGGGAAGAAAGGAAGGAAGGAAGAAAACAAATCACATGCAAAAGAGTATATGGAAAGAAATAATCAAATGCAAGGGTGAAATTAGTAAAGCAGAAGCAATAATCAAAAATCAAACAAACAAATAAAAAACCCACAAAACCACAAAGAATTAAAGAAATGAAGAGTTGGGCCTTCATGAAAATCAAGATTGGCATACCCCTAACCAAATCAACTAAAACACACCCAGAGAGATAAATTCTAAATTAACAAAATTAGAAAAAAAAAGAAAAGAGAAAAACAAGAAAAAATAACAAGATTAGAGATGAAAAGGCAGACATAATTACAGACAACAAAGAAATCCAAAGGACTGTTAACAGCATACTTTAAAAAAACCTCTACTCCAGCAAACATAGAATCTAAAAATAAATGGGTAATTTCCTCAATTACCCATTCCTCAATAGATACCTCTTTATAAACTTAAATCAAGGTCAGATAAATAATTTTAAAAGACATATATCATCTACTGAAATAGAAGTGGTAATTAAAGTTTCTCAACCATAAGAAGCCCAAGGCCAACCTTTTTTAGCACAGAATTCTACAGGTTGTTCAAAGAGGATTAATGCCAATACTCCTCAAATTATTACACAAAACAAAACAAAGAAAACATGGCTCAATTTTTGTAAGGGGTAACAGTTACCCTCATACCTAAACAACATAAAGATAGAACAAACAGACCATGATAAATTCAATTTTTTTCAATAAAATGCTTGGATATAAAATCCAAGAAGACATCAAGAGGATACACCAAGGTTGCAGGGATTGTTACACATACTAAAAATGATAAATATTATCTACCATATAAACAATCTGAAAGACAAAAATACAAAGAGCTAATTAGGTACAGAAGATGCCTTTGACAAAATCCAACATCCCTTTGTGATAGAAGTACTGAAGATACTATATATACCTCTCAAATAAAAGCAACTTAAAGCAAGGCCACAGCCAATATCCATCTACAAGAAGACAGACTCAAAACATTCCCATGAATATCAGGAACATGATCAAGGAAAATGCAAAGAAGGAGGTAAGAAATCAAATTAATTATTTGCAGAAGATATGATAGTACACATAAGTAACTCTAAAAGTTCCACTAGGAAATTCCTACATCTGAGAGACATTTAAAGTAAAGCATCAGGGTACAAAATCAACTCACAAAAATCAGTAGCCTTCATGTATGTAAATCAGAAACAGACAGAGAAAGAAATCAGGGAAATAATACTTTTCACTATAGCCTTAAAGCAAAGGAAAGACTTGTACAATAAAAACTTCAAGTCTTTGAAGAAAGAAATTGAAGAAGATATAAGAAGATTGAAAGATCTCCCATGCTCATAGACTGGTAGTATTGATGTAGTAAACTGCCTATATTATTAAAGGTAATCTTGCAGATTCTGTGCTATTACATAAAAATTCTAATACAATTCTTTACAGAACTCAAAAGGACAATTTTGAGACTTACATTGAAGTACAATAAAGCAAAGCTAGATAAAACATTACTGAACAATAAAAGAACTGCTGTATGTATCATTCTCCCCAATTTCTTGTGGAGGAATTAGAGATAGAAACTCTGCAGCAGAGAACCACTGCAGATTCTAGAGCTATGTGTGCCTCTCTGGTGTGCCTGTGTCTGTCTCTACATCATTAGGTTATACCAAGGCTAGAACTCCAAAAATGGTTTTATTTGGTTCTTGAAGTGGCAATCACTTGACTGCCCAGCCAGTAGCCCAAGAGGCTAGGGACATTTCTCAATAAACAGATAATAGGTGAACATAAATATATGTAATTAAAACCAAGTAATTTTCCATGAGGAAGGTTAGACTATTAAATATATTTATATATAATAATATATATAATAATATATATTGTGTTATATATTATTAATATAATATTAATATAACATTATATAATTAATATTAATGTATATTAATACATATTAATTTCATGGTCTGACGATCTAGCCCTCAGTGTAAAGCCTTCAAATTCCCAAGTCTTAACAGTGAAAAACAGAAACTATCTACATAAGAGTGCCTAAATTGAGTGCTTGCCTAGCAAGCGCAAGGCCCTGGGTTCAGTCCCCAGCTCCGGAAAAAAAAAAAAAGAGTGCCTAAATTAACTTACATTTTTTTTATTTGTTTGTTTGCTTGCTTGTTTGTTCTGGGTTTTTTTTGGGGGGGAGTTGGTTTTTGCAGAAGATTTGTTCATTTTTTTGGCCATTTTTTAGACTAGTTTTAAAGTTGGTCCAGTAATATTTGCTCCTAGTAGACATAGCAATAACCATAGTTTTTTTTACACTATTTTAACATTTTGATTTTCTGAGAAAGAGACAACTAGGTATAACTATAAGTGCAAAAATATTTTGTGTGAGGTAATTGTGAAATACAAGAGTAAAAAAGAATGAGTACTTAGGAATCCAGTTGAAATCCTGATTGTTTTTATAGGACAGAGTCAAGGAAGGATCAGATAGTGAAAGTTTCAGATTCCAACACATCTTCTGTCATAATGATAAGAACCATTAAAATAAAATAAAAATAAAACTCCTCCCTTCCTTAATAACAGCAAGTCAACAGCATAACTTGGGGAAAAACCGTCTCTGATTCAGAAGAGATAGGAAAAAGATAGTGTAAGACTCTCAAAGAGAATCTTCCCTCAGGAGGGAGATCCTCAAGCCCCAATGACCAGTCCGAGTCCACAGGCTGCAATCTGCAAGAGGATTTTTATTGATCAGGATACACAGGTATCTGTGGGCGTCCCAGTCAATTCGGAAGACTGGCGCGCCTAGCAGAACCAGGGACGGGTTTTTATAGGGCATTGGGGAGCAGAAGCAGGCTTACAGAAGCAGATGCATGGTTACAGGGATATGATTGGTTGAGTAAATGAGGCATACGTGTATGTTACCTATTTTGGCTATAATCATAACAGTGAGTTAGCAAAAAATGCTACACATGGTGGTCAGGGCTTCCGGGGGGTCAGGGACTTTTTCTTTTTCCTGCCAGGTGGCCCATGGAGCAGTGCCCATAATTTAGTCTGGCTTCTGCATTTTGTTTTCTTTTATGGTCTGTTTCGTCTAAATGATGGGTCAGCTTGTCCCACATATCTAAAAACTTACTTTTTACTTCTATAGTTGAGGGCCTTGGGCTTGTACAATTCCCTTTCTGGGAGGGGGTCTTTCAATAGTCATGATCATTTTAACTTTCTATCTTTTCTCTTGACAAATAACTATCATTGTCTTTTGAGCCATTAATATTGTGTTAATTTAAGCTTTTCGTCTGTCTTTTTGGTGGTTCTTTAGAATATTCTGTACATGTGTCACTGAATATTCTCATTTATTGCCTTCTAGGGGTTTTATATTTGTTTTCTTAACAACGGATAATGTTACTTCTGCTTTACATTCTGAATGTTCACTTCAGATGTTAATAACTACACCTAATAAATGCCTCATGAGAGTTTTGTTTTTCTTTTATTACTATTACTATTATCTTCTTTTTTAATGATGCTAATTTAAAATAGTATTGACATTACTCTCTCCTGTAACTTTCCTCCCATCAGCCCTTCCCAATTACCCGAAGTAATCAAACTCCTTTCTTGTCACCTGTGATGGTTTGTATATGCTTGGGCTAGGAAAGTGGCACTATTAGGTGGTGTGGCCTTGTTAGAGTAGGCGTGCCACTGTGGGTGTGGACTTTAATATCCTAGTCCTAGATGCCTGGAAGCCAGTATTCTGCTAGAGGCCTTCAGATGAAAATGTAGAACTCTCAGCTCCTCCCACACCATGCTTGCCTGAATGCTGCCATGCTCCTGCCTTGATGATAATGGACTGAACCTCTGAACCTGTAAGCCGGCCCCAATTAAATGTTGTCCTTATAAGAGTGGTTTTGGTCATGGTGTCTGTTCACAGAAGTAAAACCCTAAGACATCACCTTACAAACACTTTAATATTGATAGTCTCTTTTTCTTTAATTATTGTTAAATATATCTGTGTGTATGTATACACACACATACACACACACACACACACACACACACACACACACACACACACATCAGTGAGTTTGCTTTTATTTTTAGTTTGTATGTGACTTCAAGACTGATCACATACATTGAAAAACCAATGAGGGGCTCATCCCCAGGAAAAGCTAATTCTCCTTTCAGCTGTCAACGTTTCCCATAGTTCCTTGTCTAATTAAGGGTGGGACCTTGCCAACTTTCCTCCATTGGCATTGACATGTGCATTGATATTGCTCTTGTTCTAGTCTTATTTATGCAGTCATTTCAAGAAAACATGATTTTATCAGACTTTCTGGTATCCTGGCTCTTATAATCTATCTTTCCTCTCTTCTGATGTTTTCTGAACCATACATGTAGGAGCAGTGACATAGAAATATCCATTATATCCATTGAGCCTATATTCCCCATGATCTCTGCATTGTATTCTTCTGTGGGTTTCTGTAATGGCTGGCATTTACTATATAGAAAAGCTTCTTTGTGATGGATGGTTGCTATATAAGGATATGATTTAGAATGTATCAAGGATTTATGCTGCTCTAGCAAATTAGGACTAGTAAGATTCCTTTCTAAACTACAATGCCCTCACCAACCCTGGGAAGCTGGCCAGGTTTCCAATATCAAACATGATTTCTTTCTCTTGAGTGGGCTACTAATTATAAAATACAAAAGGCTTAACCTTACAATTCAAATAATGTAATAAAACTTTTAACTCTTCAAGTTTTGGTTATGATTTCTAACGCTTTCTCTTGATCCAACTCCACTTTATGCACATAGCTTTCTGCTTCAGATATTCCATGGTTCTGATATCTCAAAAACCTGGGGTGGGGTTGGTCATTATAACTTAACCCCATCTTCATACCTTTACAAAATAGAATTTTGGGACCTCCCTGTGGAGACTCCAGTCTTGACATATATTGTCTAGCTTCATTTTCTCTCTGAAACCATGGATCAAGACTTCATGAGACCCTCTCACACTTTGAACTTTCACAATTTCAAAAACAGAACTCTGGAGATGACACTCACATTCTACTGCTGGCTTAGTATGTAATCTAATCTCTTTCGTCAATGCTATGTAAACATTGATCTATCTTTCTGCTGACCTTGGGTACAAACTTTCATAGCCCATTGTATTTGAAGAACGAGAATTCCTTAACTTACATTCTCACTTCACATTCTTTATGTTTAAATAAATTTGCATTTTACCTCAGTTGAAGTGTTTGATGAGAAGGGTTTCCCTCTGGGGCATGTTTCTTATTGTTTGATAAGGGTATTTATTGTTGAATAGGGTGTTTGTTTTAATTTTTTTCTGCAAGTACTTTGACTTTATGTTCAACTTGTTTACGCTCTTTTTCTACTTAACAAACTACATATTTTTATATTTCTGTTCAACAGTTGTCACTTTTAAGCAGAAAGCCAGGATAGGAGCCATAAAAATTAGCCCTTGCATAGCCCAAATTTAAACCTTGCCTTGAAATTTATTTCTCCAAAAATATGTGTCTATTATTTTCAAACTCGGCCTCAGTAAATTTCTCAGAACATGGACAGTTAACAAGATTCTTGACCAAAATATTACAAGAACAGTGTCCCGCCAAGGTCCTGATAGTGTTGTTATGTCTGAAATCTCATGAGCTCGATCCTCACTGTGTTCCTCTCAGCACTTTTGTCTTACATGTTTCCACCCGAAACATGGTTCATTAAGCTTTAGCGTGCTATGGCTTTTCCGGTAGATTCTCAAACTCTTTCATTCTCCAGGTACAAAATCGTCACAAATCTTAAGATAGACACAGTCATGTTTACTGAATCATGGCTGATTTCTCAGTGTCAACAATATATTTTAGTTACTTTTTTGTGAGCTGATAAATTGACAGAGAAAAGCAAGAAGAAAAGACTTATTTTGGAATAGAGTTAAGGATACAGTCCATCGTAATGGAGAGACAAAAGGCAGTCGGTTCTTGACTCTGCATTAGCCCTTGGTGCAGAATCTCACATTCCCTTTCATGCTAAGTCAAAGAGCCAGCACTTGCCGCCTCAGTGCAGATGTCTCCTTTCTTTGAAGGAGGCAGAAAGTTAGTGCCCCTGAAGTGATAAGGGCCCCACTCTTGAGCTATGGGAAAGAGGCAATTAAGTGTTCCCAGACAGTTGTGACAGGTTTGTAAAAATATGCTAGCCTCTGATAAAGGAATAAGTTATCTCTTCCCATGTCAAAAAGGTCCTTTACTAGCTGTATGGTCCTGCCTTGCTGTCTGAACAAATGTTATCAGTGCTGAAGGATAACATTCCTTTACCTCTTACCTAATCATGTAACAGAAGGATAGAATGCCCCAGCTTATGCCTCTCCCATATATATATATATATATATATATATATATATGTGTGTGTGTGTGTGTGTGTGTGTGTGTGTGTGTGTATGTATGTATGTATATATATATATATATATATATATATATATATATATATATATATGAATCCCAAGATTGGGGAAGGCTGTGATCCAAGTCTGAACTCATACAATAAAGACTCTGTGTATTTACATTGGTGTCATGATCTCTGGTGGTCTCTTCGGGTTCCTGCAAACTAGGCATAATAATAATGGAGAACTTAAAACAACAGGAGGTGCAAACAGCTGATTATATTGTATCTGTAATCAAGGAATAGAAAATAATGAATGTTTAAACTCATCTAACTTTCTTCTTTTTGTACACTCAACCACCCAAAGATAGGAAGTGGTGCCACAGACAAGAGTGACTAGATTTTCCTACCAGAATTAACTGAATAAAAGATAAACTCTCAAAAGCATGGCTAGAGGCTAAGCTGTTTAAAATAATCAATCTGTGTGATAGTCACAGTGGTTTTGCCTTAGGTAATTCACACCCTGTCAAGTTTACAATACTAGTCATGTATGGATACAGTAGATTGTAGATGAAAAATACAACTTGCAAAATACATTTTATACCTTCTATTTATATATTTATCTGTATGTAACTTTTATATTTTATTTCAAATTAAGATTCATTGCCCATAAATAAGATACTTTCTGTCTCTTTAGTTCAATATTTTTGGACTTTTTGAAGACCCACAATAGTACAGCCACATGTATGCTAGAGTAAGGGCTGGGAAATATTTAAAAAATTATTTAGAATTTAGTAATCCCAGTTTTTCACTAAATATTTTCTGGGAATGAGGTGATACTCTGTGGTTAAGAAACTTGCTGTTCTTATTTGGGCAAAAGGGTGTACTGTGTGACATAATATTGTGGTATACCACCATTTCCATAGAGAATTATTTTTTTTTTATTTTTGACTTCTTCCAAAAAAGAAAATAAAAGTAACAAGTTATATATATATATATATATATATATATATATATATATATGTGTGTGTGTGTGTGTGTGTGTGTGTGTGTGTGTGTGTGTGTGTCAGGGTTCTCTAGAGTCACAGGAAATGTGGGATGAATATATATATATATATATATATATATATGGAATTTATTGGAACACTTTACACAGTGCAATACAACAAACCCCAACAATGGCCAGCTGTAAAGGAAAGGTCAAGAGTCTAGTAGCTGCTCAGTCACATGAGCTGGGACTGTATAAATTGGAATCCTGAAGATGTAGGCTCCAATCAATATGCTGGCAAAGTAAGTGCAAGCAGGTGAAAAACAAATGAACCCTTCCTTCTTCCATTGTCCTTATATAGATCTCAAGCAGACTGTATGGCCCAGATTCAAGGTATACCACAAGAGCTGGATTAATGGTGTGTGTCAATCCAGATTAAGATCTTGATCAAGGGGTTGGGGATTTAGCTCAGCGGTAGAGCACTTGCCTAGCAAGCGCAAGGCCCTGGGTTCAGTCCCCAGCTCTGAAAAAAAAGAAAAAAAAAAGATCTTGATCAAAAGCTTTTCTCTGCGAGCTTCAAGATCTAAGTCACAGGCATGGCCTCCATTCCTGGATTGTAGTTCATTCCAGATATAGTCAAACTAACAAATGAGAAAAGTTATCACACATGGGTGGATGGTGGATATAGAAGGACATGGAGATAAGCGGATTTGGGGTATATAATATAAAGTTCAAAAGAATCAAAAAATTAAGTTAGAACATTTAAAACCAATTCTTTAGAATATTATATGCAGTCTTTACTAAGACTTAGTGGAGACTTATAAATTATTAAACTTTTATATATGTTTTAAAAATATGCTCTTTGCTTTACAATTATATAAACTGCAATATTTTTCTTACTTATTGTGAGGAGGGATAATATGTTTCTTGACATTTTAATAATAATGTTACTGAACTTGCATTTACATATGCACCGTTTTCTTAAGACAAGTTGACTTCTACACATGTTCTATGATCAGCTATAAATTCCACTGCTAGTATTTTATGTTTTAATATAAAATCTGGTAGGACATATAGTCAGTAGCTCATGATTTGCTGTCCTTGAAGCAGTTAAGTATAAGGGGCTTATAGAAGAATATGATGATAGCTTCTTAAGAAAAGCAAACTCCCTTATACCCAGTGGTTTGGCCCTTTGTTGACCTTCCTAACAATTAGATTGCAGCCATATTATATTACTGACTATGAACTGAGGTATTCATTGAAGGCCTCCTTTGTTTCTCTATTTTTCTATGATGGTTAACCTTGAACTATGATTTAAGTGGCAAAGTTGAAAGAAGGAAAAGAACTGGGTAACCTCCAGCAGAGGTAACAGAGTTATTTTAGATCTGGAAAGAACAGATTTAAAATCAATGTGCTTGCAGCTCTTACTTAATTGGCATATGTAAATAAATATGATAGCTGTTAGATTTTTAGGAATAATCAGTCAAGGCATAGTTAGTTGACTAAAAGAGCAAATTCTGGAAAGTTAGAGTCATTTTCAAAGTTTGTTTGCATATACATGTAGCCTGTCAAAAATTATTCCACAAATGCCTTCATTTCAAAACCTAAGTCACTAAAAGTCCTGAGGAATGTGAACAGACAAAAGAAAGTAATCTTATGCACAGATTAGAGTAAAATTTTAGATGGACTGAAACAGTTAATATGCCTCACTAATCTGAAGGGTAAACAAAGGAAAACACAAGGAAAGGGTGCAAGAATGTGAAGATTGTTAACAAAGCAAAGCAACTGTTCTCTTGCTGCAGGAATGAAGGAGCTAAAGAGACACAATTACAAAATTCTCAGCCTGTTCTGCAGGTTAAGATTGTTGTACTCAGCATCAATTGTGAGTTGCTTGAATAAGAGCACACCAAGATCTCTTGCATTTCTTATAACGTGTGCATTTCCAAGTAAACCTTTGGCAAAGAATGAGAACAAATGTATCACAGCAAATATGTTTGTTTTGTAGGCATTCAGTTACCTTAAAATGAATATAGTCATTTAAAGTCTTTGAGTCATGACTATTGAAGCACCACATCTATGTGACAGAGCAATTAAGGCTCCATAGGAAAAAGAAAAACTTGGAAGACAATTTTTTCTTTCTTCTTTTCTTTCTTTCTTTCTTTCTTTCTTTCTTTCTTTCTTTCTTCCTTTCTTTCTATTTTGTTTTGCTATGTTTTGCTATGTTTTGTTTTGTTTTGTTTTGTTTTGTTTTGTTTTTAAAAAGAGAGAGTGAGAGTGTTTTTCTGTGTAGCCCTAGCTGTCATGGGACCTACTCTGTAGCTCAGGCTGTCCTAGAATTCAGAGAGCCTCTTCTGCCAAGATTAAAAACATGTACCAGTATGCTTAACTCAGAAGAGATTTCTATGGAGCAGACCATACATACAAATTAAATTATCTGCAAAGAGTTGATTAAAACCTGTGAAAAACTGGTTTCATTACATATGCCTGTGTGTAACACTGATTCTTGCCTTCAGTCAAGTATCATCTAAGGAGGAAAAACAGAAAAAGTCATGTTTTCATCCCTGCTCACTCCCACCATATGTTTGTGTTTTTATGTGTGTATAATATATATATTATAAAATATCACAATATTATATATAATATATTATTTGTAGTAGTGAATTTTATTATTTCATTATGTTATGGTTTTAAAAATATATACAGTATATGATTGAATAGAATCTCTATTCAATCTATTCTATTCAAGAAATGTTTCACAGATTGTAGGAGATATATTATTTACTTGAGATATAAACCTTGCTGTTCATTTGTGTCAAGATAATTTAATATTTACTGTTATCGTTTCCTAGATAGGGTCAATGCCTTTCTCTGATCACATGTTTCTTAGATGTTTAAACGTTATTCTGATGGTTTTAAAGAGAATTGGCCCCATAGTTTCATAAATTTGAATGCTTTGTTACAAGGGAATGACACTACTTGAGATGAATTAGGAGATGTAACCATGTTGGAAGACATATGTCAATAGAGGTGGACTTTATCATTTGAAAAGTCTATCCCAATATCTCTCTCTCCCAAAAACCTGTGAATTACATTGTAGATCTTTCTAAAACTGCTCCAGCATCATGTCTTCCTGTGTCCTGCCATGTTCTCTACCACAATGAAAATGGACTAAACTTATAAAGACGTATGCGAGCCCTAATTAGTGTTTTCTTTTATATGTGTTGCTGTGATCCTGGTCAACACCAATAGAACATTAACTAAAACAGGTATTTTAATTTTGAAAAACACAAATCAAACAAATTTTCATCCCTCATATCCCCTTTGCTTCTTAATACTTATACCATATATTTGTTAAGAATAACATTTATTTTTCTTTTTCTCTTGTATTAAAAAATAAACCAAAAGTTTATCTCAGCTCATTTCAGAATACATAGCCTTAATTATTTTTATCATTTCTGGTTAAGTACAAATCACTGATATATTTCCTGGTTTATTTTAATTGTTTTAACCTAGTCTTGCTTTGACTAGGGTCTTCATATTGTTTATTCTCCAATAAGAAATCAGGGCAACGTTCTGAAAGCATGAATTATACTACATCAGGTCAGTGTACAAAGGATTTTCTAGATCTCTCTATTTCTAGATTGGATGCTATAGTCATTGTCCTAGTCAAGATACTGGAGTGATACTACTTAAGAGGTATTTGGAAGTATGTCTGGCTTTGTTAACTTTAGACTCTATCTTCTTTCTATACTCAGTAAATTCATTTTTATAACTTGCCATTAGTGAAGTTCCAAATGCTTTGAATTTATCAGACATTATCTACAATCTTAACTCCTCACATAGATATTGCCTTCCCAGGACAACTTTGTAAAGCATCAATAATCGATCCAAACCAAGCTTTACCTGTCCCAATAAACTTTATCTTGTGGCATGGTTATTATTATGTGTACTTCTACATATATATCTCTCTTTTGACTAATTACTCTAATATTTATTCTCATCTATGTTGTTGATGGATATATTCCCAGCCTTTTGAATAATATTAGGGTCAAAATATTCACAGTAAGAATAAAAATTTTACTTATTTTTCATGTCTGTAGTTTTTTTTTAAAGAAATTAACTTACTTTGAAGGTGACAATCTATTTCTATAATAGTTTCTAAATTATTAGTGTCACACAGAAGTAGATAAATGGAGGATGAGGAGGAGAGAAGTAGAGGAAGAGTAGGAAGAACAAGAAGAAAAAGAACAAGAAGACAGAAAACAACAAGAAGAATAAGAACAGGAAGAACAAGAACAGAAGAAGAATAAGAGCAAAAAGAACAAGAAGAGTAAGAACAAGAAGAACAAGAAAAGGTAGACAAAGAAAGAGAGAGGATTATTGAAATGAAGTCTCAAAACTTTACCAACCATAACATTTGTAACAATTTGGACATTGATGAAATAGCATACACTTAGTAATCTGTCAAGATGAAGGAAAAGTCTAGATTACCTCATTGCACTGTAAATTACCTGCCCAGTGCATTGTGATTTTTGAGTCCTTAGAAACATGAGGACATGTCTGGAGACAACTTTGTAGATCCATGTCCTGCTTATTTATCTTGCCAGTTGTAATCAATATTAATCAAAGTATTATCAGATAACCCAATGTCAAAATATTGTGTAAATATATCAGGGGGAAATGCATTAGATTGGAAACGCTTTATTCATCCATGTACTAAAAGAAGATTACTTACTGAATGATTACCATACTATAGGCAATTTACAAATATTATCTTAACTCTGTTTTGATCTATGGCTCCACACTAAGTCACATAAGGTTGATGAATCAAACCATTATCTGTCTGAGTTCTTGTCTCTCATTTCTCCTGGAAAAACTGCTTTGTTTCATGTCTTGCCTGTAGCATGCATTTAAATCTAATGAAACAACTGGATTGTCTCTGAATAAGACATCCTAAGATCATATTAAAAAGCATATTAACAGTTAAAATTTACTACAATACTATGCAACACAATTTTTCCTAGTGGGGTGCCCCTATGCAGCTTTCAGATTGCAGTGAATTCACTCAGCTGTCAAAGAGTCAGGCTAGCATCATTTTTATTCTGTAAAATGTCAGTTATGCAAATGGATTATAAATTAACTTTCTGTGCTTCACCAAATGAACTTCTGCAGAGCTGTGCAACAGAGTGAACTCTTATGTTAGACTCAGCAATTTTAAGGGTTATTTTAGTCATTATTTTCTGTCACTTCACAAGTGCTTTTTTTATGAGTCTAAGATATTTGAAAATTCAGGTTGTATCCCATACTTGTTACAATGTGGTGTTTTACTCCATCTGTCATGGGCTTGGTTTTCTCTCTGACCAAGATTTGGAAGTACACAAGGAGTAGTACGTCTTTTCTTTCAAAATACTTATTTCTTGATCATTTCAATGTGACGGATTTGTACCCTTTGGGTACAAAATATGAGGAGTTAACTAACATAGGTAGTTCTTTATTTAAAATTATTGTGACATAGGCCATATCTTATGTGTATTGTCTATTTTCTAGGTAACCCAGGTTTATATTGCATAAAGCATCAAACACTGTATGAAGCAATGTGTGATTCTCTACCAGATGAGAATTACCCATAAAATATGGAGGAAGATGCATGGAGCCCTGGATTTTCCACCTTCCACGTGAAACACTGCCAGAGCAAGTATCTATTATGAAGGTCATAGCTTCAGGACTGCACTTCTTCTTTGCATGCTCCCTCTCCCTTACATTGGCTTATTTTGTTATCCAGAAAAAATAAGTAATTCCAGCTTCGTGTATAAAACTTTTGTTAGATAAAAGTTAAATGAAAACAACTTTTTTCTTAGCAAATAAAAGGTGTTTTTCAGTAATGAGGAAACTGTCAACAGAATAAAATAATAGCCACGGTAACCAGAAGGAGAGGATGTCTGTCTGCCTCTGCACAGTACTTTCTTCTTCCAAGGAGAGCAACCCAGATGGAGCTCACACTTGTCAAATAAAAATTCAAGTTATAAGTTTTGCTTTGTGAGAACAAACTCCCATTATAAAACAATGTCCCTCAAGGAAACCCATGTTCCCAAAATTTACTGGATTCTTCCTTTTATCAAATGAGATCATTTCATCAAGTTTACATTCAAAGCAGGAGGCTTCAGTGATCTGACTGTATGTATGGTTCAGATGAAAGCTGAGCTTCAGAGTGAATTTTCACAATTAGCATAGTGCTATTCCTTTTCCCAGAAAAAGCAGAAAGCTAAACTTAGACAATATCACATACTGTAAGCCGCAAAATAAATTTGTTAGCATGCTAGAATCATAGACTAGAAATGGAAATGTGACTAAGCCTTATTCAAGTTGCTAAGTTTTGTAATTTGATGCCAAGTATTAGAAATTTTTGTACACTATTTTGTATCTTTTTACAGTCTAGAATGAGGAAAGGCACAAAAATAAAGTCTAAAAGATAGTATCTATACACATGACAGCACCATATAAAACCCAGATTTTAATGAATAAAAATAAGTTATGATCCTCTATACATGTTATCCAATAATTTTAAGAGTACAATTTGATGATTGGTGAATGACGTATACTTATATTACTATCAAAATGCACTATACTTTATATGATTGCAAACTCTGCTCCTGCTCTTAGTATTCTACCCTGCTGTTTTCCCCAGGAAGCCAACTGCCTTCTTGTTCTCAGTCAAGAACTCAGATAGCATGTGCTTTCCTTCACTCAGCTGTGATGTATTCATAATGTTATATCAGGCAATAAATAATAAGCAGAATCTTAGAGTTCAATCACATAGAACTCTTCACATTACCTTTTCATTCAGCTTTTAATAGATATTTATTACTTGGTAAATTGGGTCCAGTTGTTAGCTATCCAAAATAAAGTAACAAGAAGGTAAATTACTAAGATATTGTCATTTTAAAAGTATTTGGGCAAATTTTTGGTTCTAACCAGCAACCATCTCCTCCCACTTTGTTATGGACAAAGCTCCATAACAATTAGCATAATTTAACTTATGCTAATGGATGTGTGTTTGTTAAAATGTTTTTATTGAAGGCCAACACACATATAGAAGTTATAAAAATGTTCTAAATTTCAGGAACTAAGGAGAGTCTCCCCTTTGAACACAGCAACAGATATTGGAATAGATTACCCCTACGAGAATGAATGAGAAAACTCTTGAATCCACAGTAAGGGAGGTCCAGACAGGAGGAGTTAGAGCCTATTTGATATACTTTTACTTTTTCCTTTAATGTAAATCTGAGTCTATTTTCCATACTTCCCATATCTTACAACTTTTTAGTCTGTAAAATACATTATAGCTGCCTTGATGTCCTCTTGGGCAAATATAACTAACCTTAATTGTTAGGATTTTATTTTATTTTGTTATAATTCTCTTTTATCATCCCATTCTTTTTGCATATTTGATAACTGTGAATAAGTAGCAATAATTATAACTTTGGTCTTGCAGGATTCAGGAAATTCATCTATTCCCAGAAACTCTTTTGAGTATTTTTCTGACATGCAGTTGACTTGCTTAGGGGCAGCTTCATCTTTTCATATTTTAGTTTTCAACTTTACTGAGTTTAGTAAATATACTGCTTCCTACTGGATGTTATTCTACACTATGGAGAGAAGTCTTTTTGTATGCACTCCCCAACTCTATTAAATTGGGACTCAAGAGATAGCATAATTATGGAAATTCTTATAAGAGAAAGTATTTTATTGGGGATTTGTTTACTGTTTCAGAGGCTCAGTTCATTATCATCATGGTGGGAAACATTGTGGCATCCAGGCAGATACTGGAGCAGTAGCTGAGAATTAACCTAATCCATAGGTACAAAGAAGATAAAGACTCTAGCATTGGGAAGGGATCTCAAACCTCAAAGTCCACCCTTAGGCCATGGTTCCTAATCCTTCTAATCCTTTCAAATGTTGCCACTCCCAGGTAACCAACTACTTAACAAGGTCATTCTTATTCAAACCACTACACTCTATAAAAGAGGAGTGCCTCCAGTATGGGTAATGGAAATAAGTATTTTTCCAGCCTTCTGTGATCATTAAAACCTGCTACGTTGATTTTTGTAATTGTGGGCTTTCCCACCAGTGCAAAAATTCCCTCAAACTAATGACTATAAGACTTCTTATTTATAAATAAATACCTAGGCCAATAGCTTTCACTCATTTCCACTAGCTCATAACTCAATTGTGTTTAAAGTAGCCTGTCATGCCATGTGGGTAGTTAACTAGTCATTGGTTCCATGTAACCATCCTCTGTGTCCAGGTGAATCTCCTCAGCTGACTCAACCCCACAATTTCTCTCTCTGTGCCAGATGGTCCACTTTCTAACCCTGTCTCAGCTCATTGGCTATTCAGCTTTTATTGACAGATGAATGCTATCCCACATGCACAAGATACTATCCCTACATCTCCCCACTCAGTTCAATAAAAAAAGTATTTTACTCTTAAAATAATAAACTATATATAATAATGTCAATTATGAAAGCTATCAGATAAGATTTATGTTCACAATGTCCAATCCATAGGTATTTGGCAACCTTGGATAAAGTATTCTACTATCTATCCTCTTGGGGAATTCAGAGTTCTATATCTAAATCAATTTCTATTATAATTTGCATTACCAACCTAAAACATCTTAGACTGAAGAGCATTTTTTTTAAATCCTAAACAACTTAAGTTCAATTATAAGACTATAACTATCTAGTTTTCAACTCCATCAGAGACCTGATAAGGAATAAATATTGCCTGAGTATGCAGGAAACACAGGCAAGCAGCTTCAGAATCATAGAAATTAAAGAGGAACTGGCTGCCTGAAAAGTCACCCAAGAATTCTCCGTACTGTAGGAGCATACATCTTCACCCTTTTGGCCAGAATATCTGACAGACTTTTCTGTGAAGTGATAATTATGAAGGACTGCTTATCCTGTATTGACAAAGCTCAGCAATCAACTTCCCTGTGTGGTTGACCATTTTAGAAAGCATTCTTAACCAAGCAAGTAAAAGATCTGTACAATAAGAACTTCAAGACACTGAGGAAAGAAATTGAAGAAGACCTCAGAAGATGGAAAGATCTCCCATGCTCATGGATTGGCAGGATTAATATAGTAAAAATGGCCATTTTACCAAAAGCAATCTACAGATTCAATGCAATCCCCATCAAAATACCAATCCAATTCTTCAAAGAGTTAGACAGAACAATTTGCAAATTCATCTGGAATAACAAAAAACCCAGGATAGCTAAAGCTATCCTCAACAATAAAAGGACTTCAGGGGGAATCACTATCCCTGAACTCAAGCAGTATTACAGAGCAATAGTGATAAAAACTGCATGGTATTGGTACAGAGACAGACAGATAGACCAATGGAATAGAATTGAAGACCCAGAAATGAACCCACACACCTATGGTCACTTGATTTTTGACAAAGGAGCCAAAACCATCCAATGGAAAAAAAGATAGCATTTTCAGCAAATGGTGCTGGTTCAACTGGAGGGCAACATGTAGAAGAATGCAGATCGATCCATGCTTATCACCCTGTACAAAGCTTAAGTCCAAGTGGATCAAGGACCTCCACATCAAACCAGACACACTCAAACTAATAGAAGAAAAACTAGGGAAGCATCTGGAACACATGGGCACTGGAAAAAATTTCCTGAACAAAACACCAATGGCTTATGCTCTAAGATCAAGAATCGACAAATGGGATCTCATAAAACTGCAAAGCTTCTGTAAGGCAAAGGACACTGTGGTTAGGACAAAACGGCAACCAACAGATTGGGAAAAGATCTTTACCAACCCTACAACAGATAGAGGCCTTATATCCAAAATATACAAAGAACTCAAGAAGTTAGACCGCAGGGAAACAAATAACCCTATTAAAAAATGGGGTTCAGAGCTAAACAAAGAATTCACAGCTGAGGAATGCCGAATGGCTGAGAAACACCTAAAGAAATGTTCAACATCTTTAGTCATAAGGGAAATGCAAATCAAAACAACCCTGAGATTTCACCTCACACCAGTGCGATTGGCTAAGATCAAAAACTCAGGTGACAGCAGATGCTGGCGAGGATGTGGAGAAAGAGGAACACTCCTCCATTGTTGGTGGGATTGCAGACTGGTAAAACCATTCTGGAAATCAGTCTGGAGGTTCCTCAGAAAATTGGACATTGAACTGCCTGAGGATCCAGCTATACCTCTCTTGGGCATATACCCAAAAGATGCCTCAACATATAAAAGAGACACGTGCTCCACTATGTTCATCGCAGCCTTATTTATAATAGCCAGAAAATGGAAAGAACCCAGATGCCCTTCAACAGAGGAATGGATACAAAAAATGTGGTACATCTACACAATGGAATATTACTCAGCTATCAAAAACAACGAGTTTATGAAATTCGTAGGCAAATGGTTGGAACTGGAAAATATCATCCTGAGTGAGCTAACCCAATCACAGAAAGACATACATGGTATGCACTCATTGATAAGTGGCTATTAGCCCAAATGCTTGAATTACCGTAGATCCCTAGAACAAACGAAACTCAAGACGGATGATCAAAATGTGAATGCTTCACTCCTTCTTTAAATGAGGAAAAAGAATACCCTTGGCAGGGAAGGGAGAGGCAAAGATTAAAACAGAGACTGAAGGAACACCCATTCAGAGCCTGCCCCACATGTGGCCCATACATATACAGCCACCCAATTAGACAAGATGGATGAAGCAAAGAAGTGCAGACCGACAGGAGCCGGATGTAGATCGCTCCTGAGAGACACAGCCAGAATACAGCAAATATAGAGGCGAATGCCAGCAGCAAACCACTGAACTGAGAATAGGTCCCCTATTGAAGGAATCAGAGAAAGAACTGGAAGAGCTTGAAGGGGCTCGAGACCCCAAAAGTACAACAATGCCAAGCAACCAGAGCTTCCAGGGACTAAGCCACTACCTAAAGACTATACATGGACTGACCCTGGACTCTGACCCCATAGGTAGCAATGAATATCCTAGTAAGAGCACCAGTGGAAGGGGAAGCCCTGGGTCCTGCTAAGACTGAACCCCCAGTGAACTAGTCTATGGGGGGAGGGCGGCAATGGGGGGAGGGTTGGGAGGGGAACACCCATAAGGAAGGGGAGGGGGGAGGGGGATGTTTGCCCGGAAACCGGGAAAGGGAATAACACTCGAAATGTATATAAGAAATACTCAAGTTAATAAAAAAAAAAATAAAAAAAATAAAGCATTCTTTTTGTAGTTGAAACAAGGGTGGTGTTTTACCCTGTGGCTAGTTTGCAATATTTGAAGTAAAACTCGATATGGAGATTCTTTTTTGAATACAATGAGGGTGCTTCCAGGAGCAAACCTGTCTCATTGTCAAAAAAACAAAAAGATTTTAGTTAGTACATCCTTAAATGCCAGTCTGTGAATCTCTGAGACTTACAAAGACCATCTGTCTGTCTGTAATATATTTAAATAGCAAAGAATGCTTCTTTCTAGTTATTTACCGTCTGTTCAACCTTGAAAATATATTACCTCAAATTAACTAGATTAGGATATCTGACTATTAACTTGCATTACTTAATTATTCCAAACAGTTTTCAATAATAGCTTTCAAAAGGACTCGAACTTAACATTGCATAGATACAATAACTTAAATAAGAGTTAAAACATGATATATAGTGTATTATAGAAAAATGTAAACCAAGTCTGTATTAATATAGAAAGATATATACCAATGTAACCAAATATTACCTTAATTTTGTATCAATATATAAGATGTATGCCAGCATAAGACTTTTGGCTAGTAGCAGCTCTATAGAATAGATTTAACAATCTATCCCTTATCACTATTATTCCTAAATTATTCCTATAACCGCCTTTTCTTTTCATCTTGTCTCCTTTCCCACTAGCATTAGATCAGAGAGATAAAAGGATAGAGAAAAGAACAAGCAAAAAAGAAATCTCTGTATCTAAATTATCATGTTTGCTTCCTCCCTAATCAAGACTATAACATCTTGTAACAGCCATTGCTTAAATGAAGACAATCATTGATTATCCATTGAACAACCAAAAAATCTACCCTACCTCTTCAGAGTAGGGGCACAACTCTCTTAAAATTGCTTCCTACTGATTTGGGGCACTGTTATCCTTTTCAGAGCCCCTAAAAATTAGAATATTGGTCATTCTTAAGAAGCTAGCTATAGCATTTGTTGTCTAGTCTCTGCATTCTGAGAAAGTTCATGGCTTAAATGAAGTCTTTGACTGGAAAAGTGTTTGATGCTGGACAAACTAAGGTTATCTGGGGTCAACAGCTTATTTTGAAGCTGTTCTGGAAGCAAGTTTTGATGAAACAGCTAGTAAAGTAGTCTAAGGTTGGATCAAGCAGGGTGCTGGAACACATTTATCTCGGTGTCTCAGCATCCTCAAGGGAAATCTTATCAGGACTGCATGGATGTATATCAATATATAAACACTCACAGATAATTACATTTCTGCAATAACATATGTGCAGTGTGCACAATTCAGTAAAAGGATGATTTTCTTTCTCTGAATTCAAGCAGGTAAGGCATCCGTGGTTTCTTATAAGCTAGTTTGAAATGTATAACGAAACTGTAATATAAATGTCTGTCTATTCCATTTAAAAGGATAGCATGATAAGTCTTGAGGATTCTGTAGCCAACAAGATTTATTCGCTACATATAGCATAGCTGAAGTTATGACTGGAAAAGTTATTTCCATGTTTCAGCCAGTCTCAGAGCTATTCTCAGGAAGAAGGATGAGTGATACAAGTTGCCTCTTTTGTTTGTCTTCATGATGTTTGGCTTTCTGTTTGCAGTCGGAACTTTAAGGGGTCTCTGTCTGTCAATTCTGATTTTCATCAGTGGAATCAACAACCCTTTCTCTCCTATTGAAATAAAAGCAAAATGTTCTTCCCATTGCAACATATTTCCTGCCCTTCATTCCACTGCTATCACATATATAGGCTGATCTAATTCATCAGTCCTTTCCAAACTCTAGTCAGTGTGTTAACAGCAGCTGCGTTATCTGTCTCATTCAAATAATCCAATGTCAATAAAGTTCTGTTAAGTCTCTGGGAGATCTCATATCCCCTTTCTCCTCTATGAGCCTTTTCTTTAAAGTTTTGTTACATCTTTCCACAATTGCTTGACTATAGGATTGTAAGCTATATCTGTAACAGATTTATGCCATAAAGTCTAAGAAATTGTATTCTAATGGATATATCCATATATATGTATGTGTATATATATATATATGTTTGCATATATATATAAGCACCATCATCTTCAATCTGCTAAGGCATCTTCAAGATAACCATCATCTCTCATAAATCTGCAGCCACAGAATCTTTTCCAAAATTCAAGGCAAAAGCCCATTGAAATTCTGAAAATGTATCAATATTATGATGCATCAACAAATGTAAATATCTTAATTTTCCAGAGTCTACAAAATGAACATAATAATCTATTGTATGATTATACATTGATCACTCTAAGATGGCTTTATTAAACAGAATTTGTATTTTTAAATCAGCATATAGACTTTCACTTGTAATAGATCCTTGACAACATAAATAGAATATCCAGCCTGACCATATTGGTTTATAGCCAAAACTATTTACCTAGCATCTCAATGGGGTGGCATTCTGTATCTCCTTAGGCCTTTGTGGATCTTTCTTATCTTGAACTACCATTTTCTTTCTGTTATTGTAGGTTCCAGATTGGATTCTTCTGAAGGTTTTTATTCTGATTTAAAAAAATCCTCTAGCTTCTGTTCTATGGCCTTTACTCTAGTAATCCATTTTTTTGAGCTGTTTCTTCTCTAAATCTGTTTCCATTAGTTCTCTCTTAAAGCAGATACATAAAACTGCAATTCCTATTAAATAATTATTTGTATGCTGATACGTGAAAGAGAAACATTTGGGACTCAGTTGTATTGTATTTCTCTCTATTTTTAACATACAAGATAGTTGTTCTCTTTTTAAATCTCTAATTCTTTCCTTTCTTTAGACTCTCTATATGATGTCTCCCTATGACTCTCTATATTCACTTTCTTCTTTCTGTAGCATTTAACATGGTTTCAGATATTTCCCTGATCAGAGGCTTGCGTCTGGGTTTGAATTTCTTTTGTGTGTTGTCGCTGGAATATCTCAGCTTGAACTTCATGCTCTCATTCAGCTTAGCACCTGGCAATGGTGGTTGACTCCACCCTCTTAGGGCCAGTTCCTCTGTCATCTGCCCACTCTGGGCTCGAAGCAGGCTACCTTTGCTGGTTTGAGCTGGAGCTGCTCTTTGCTCTCTGACTTTCTGGCTGCAGTTGGCTGCCACCTGGTTTAGCTCTAGGCCATTACAGGCTTCTCCAATGTGGACCGTCTCCAGGCCTCCTTGACCCAAATTGGTTTGCAGTATTCCCACAAGCCTAGCTCTATCTTAAAAAGATTTCACCTCCAGCACAACTAGGAAATTACATCTGGCTCTGGGAAGTATTTTCCTGTGAGGCCATTCTATAAGGCTCTGTTTCAGACTTTACCCATTGCTCATAGGCCTCCACTCTCCCCAGAGACCAGCTTCTCTTCCAAGTAGCACTTCTCTTAAAGGAGCCCATCTGTACTCGCCTTTGGTTACCTGTGTCTATCTAGCAACTGACTTTGTTTCCAGTGAGACTTTAATCCTGGTTCTGAGTTTGGATACTCTGACAACGGACGCCATTTTTTACTATGGCCATACTCACACATGCATAAATTCCCTGAAATAATGACTCTGAGATTTTTTTATATATATAAATAAGTGCCTAGGCCAATAGGCCTTGCCTCGTTTCCACTAGCTCATAATTCATTTATCGTGTCTAAAGTAGCCTAAGTCATGTCACTTTGCTGGTTATCTCCTCCTCATTTTCATGCGAACATCTTTTGTGTTGGGTGAATCTCCTCACTTGACTCAATCCCACAATTTTTCTCTCTTTGCAAGATCTCCCACCTTCTAATCCTGCCTCAACTCATTGAACATTCAGTTCTTTATTGGCAGGTGAATGTTTTTACACAGTCCACAAGATATTATCCATACAGATTTTATATTATATGTAACCTAGACCACAATATACAGAACACAAACTTTTATCTATGACCTAAGTAAAATTGATAAATAACTACATTAAAATTCTTCTCTTTAAGAATATTTATTAATATTGATTTTAACTTGCAATTTTTTTGTAGTTTTGTTCTGAACTAGAAAATTTCACATTCTACTTTTTTTTTTTTTGGTTCTTTTTTTTTTTTTTCGGAGCTGGGGACTGAACCCAGGGCCCTGCGCTTCCTAGGTAAGCGCTCTACCACTGAGCTAAATCCCTAGCCAAAATTTCACATTCTAAATATCCAGATGTTCTTAGGAGTATTCTCACAAGTGCTACCTTTCTGATTGTTGACATAACAGTAGGATTCAACAAGCAAATTTAACCTATCATTCTTTCTTCAGAAATAGCAAAAAGGAAACTTTAAAATAGATAATCATGACTGGCCTTAGCTGAACGTAACAGTAATCTGATGGCTTATAATATTTCAAGGTATTTGGAATCCACTGTATAATGTGGAAACAGTGTTTTGTGAAAATTAATGCTCTGTGTATTATGAAATAGAGTAGTTTGAAACTCTATTTCTCACATGAATGATGATTTTTATTGAGATTTCAATGAGTTTGTAATTTGCTTTTGACAGAATAGTTATTTTCACAATATTAATCCATGCACATACATGTGAGATAGTCTAATGTCTTCCTTAATCTTTTTTTTTCAGAGATTTAATGATTTACTTACAAAGATCCTTTATCTCCTTGCTTAGCTCTTATTCCTGGACATTTTTTATGCTATGAGTAAAATTGTTTTCATAATCTTGTTCTCAGAGACTTTGTTATTGGAATACAGGAAGGTTTCTAAGTTTTTCTTGATTTTGTTCCCGCCATTTGACTGAAATTGTTGATAATTTCTAAAAATTCTGAAGTGGATTTTTTCGGTAATATCTTATCAGTGATATTATCTCATCAATAAAGGAAAATTTCCTCCTCTTATTCTTTAACTTGAGACTTGAGAATGATTGAATGTAGTAGACATCTTGTCTTGTTCTTGATTCTAATGGTATTGCTTTGAGGTTTTCTCCACCTAGGTTTTTATTGACTGTAGCTTTGTCACAAGCAACCTTTACACTGTTAAGGTCTGTTCTCTCCAGACCTATTATATATTTTTATCATGGTGTGTTGGATTTTGTTAAAGACCTTTTCTGTATCAATGAGATGTTATCTTCAAACCAGTTGTATGATACATTTTTTACTTATTTAATTGATTGATTTATTCACTTTATATCTCAATATCAGCCCCCCATAGTTTTTCCCACCATCGCCACCTCCATTTTTCCTCTGAGAAGGAGGAACCCTCTTGGGTGTCACCCTCCACATGGCACATCAGTCACAACAGGATTAGTCAAATCCTCCCTCAGAAGACAAGGTGGCTCAGTTAGGGCAACTGGATCCACAAGGAAGCAACAAATTCAGTGACAGCCTCCATTGTAGTTGTTTTGGGGATCCACATGAAGATCAAGCTACTTGTCGGCTACATATTGTTCAGTGCATGCTCATTCTTTGATTGATGGTTCAGTCTCTGGGAGCCCCCAAGTGTCCAAGTTAGTTGACTCTTCCTCTGACTCTTACACTAGACTGCCTGAGCTCCATCTAATGTTTGTCTGTGAGTCTCTACATCTACTTCTGTAGGCTGTTGGGAGGAGCCTTTGTGCCAGAAACATAGGATGGGGTGGACGTGGAGGTGGAGACCCCAGGGTACCTATGGTGGTGACTCTCTCTGGAATTCCTTGCAGTGGAAGATATGGATCCTGAAGTGACCGGGCAGGACTCCCAGTAGAGGGATAAAGACAGCAACCCACCCACAAAACCATCAACCTAAATTGTGTTCTGCATTCATGATGTGCAGTGACAAAGAGCAGAGATGGAATGAATGGCCACCAATTACTGCACCAAATTGAGACTCATCCCATGGACAAGAACCAATCCCTGACACTACTAATGATACTCTGTTATGGTTGCAGATTGGTTCCTAGTATTACATTTGTTGGCTTGTGTGTATAGAAATCATATTTTCTATCTAGAAAAAAATGGAAACCTGATCCTGTTAGAATGTCTGAGATGCAAGAACAGCTACTGCATGTCAGATACATGCAGAAATTCATCATTCCAACTTCCAATTTGAGGCAAAACATCCTCACTTTACAAGTTGAATAACACATATTTCTGTTCCATAAAAGTACATAAAGTAGAAAACTCCCTTTTTATAATGAGGTGTTAGTTGCATTATGATTTTATATTGGGACAGGTTTGGTAACTGCTTCTTATTATCAATTTTACTGTGTGAGATCTCCTCTCTCATTCTCTATGATTTCAAAACAACTACCTAACTCAAATATTTTCTATCTGTACATTTTATTACATAACTGGCTTTTCAGCAGCTCTCTCAAAACACTACATCTTATATGCTTCTAAATATAAAGCACCAACTTTAACCTACAACTCTAGCTATTGCCAACTCACTACAAAGCATGGCAGATTAATTGCTTCCATTAATCTAGTCACTAAATGCCTATTTATGTGATAGAAGGCAGCAATAGTTTTTACAACAATTATATTCTGCAGTTGATATTTATTTTGGGATTGCAACATTGAGGAGGCCATAAACCTTCAAATTATGCAAACCATATTCATATAACACTAGATATGGAACTTCTTGCTGAGTTTGAATTTTTACCAGTTATATAAGGATAATGTCCAACAGTTTATAGAGCTATTGCTATAAGAATACATTGAATTAACGTGTTCATTTTGACACACAGTGTCTTTAAAATAAGTATTAATGAGTATATATTCTTTTAATATAAGCAATTGCAACAAGAACTCAAATGGAGAGTTAAACAAGACAAGGTCAGGTGCAAAGCTGGACCTGGTGTGAAGCAGCTGCCACCTTCCCAATATTAATCTACAAAATTCCCTCTGAGTGTGGGCAGAGAAAATGGCCTTTAGTATTAGCTGTACCAGAAACTTCTGGTTTGTCTTCAGGGACAACTGAGAAACTTCTCGAATGGCATTTAGAGTCCTGAGCTATGACATTCTGAGTGTTACTCTATCTAGCAGATATATTTGGGGAGGAATCAAAACTAAAATAAATTGAATGTCCTATGTTGCATTTCATGAGATCATGTGAGCTCAATGTGACACCCCTTCCCTGTGAGTTTTCATATACAACTGCTTTCTAATGCCATCCATTTGGGGAAATTTATATCAGGTTCAACATTTTAAACATAAACCTGTTTGTAATTTGAGCAAACTGACCTATCTCCCAGATGATTGTTACTTTTGTGTTCTAATTTTCACTTTATGGAGTTGTTTTTGGAAATATTAATCATTCTTTGTGAGTTCTTAAGATAGAGGGAAAACTGTAAATTAAAATATTATCTTTAAAAAGGAAAGTATGAGTAATTTGGAGTACTGTCCTGGTAAGTCACTACTGACACTTAACAGGACAGCCCAATCCAAGTATTCATTCATTTTTGTGTGTTATCCCAAATTCAGCTTAGAGAGTTTTTAATATTCTCATATTTGTACCACTATTTCACCAGGAAATGTGGCTTTGCTAGATCAGTCATGATTGTAGCTCACAGGATTCACAATTTGGTAAGAATGATTCCTTTTCTCCTCCATTACTTTGCAAGTTATCCAATAAGATAAAGTTTCTAGGTAAGGTTGGTTCTTCTGGTGTGCTCCGTGGCACAAGTGTATGGCTTCTTAAGTAAAAACATCTTCGGCAAGATAACCAAGCTCCACCTAATGTTTGGCCGTGAGTCTCTGTATCTGTTTCCATGTCCCCATCCCTTTCTCCTCAGTAGATTGAAATTAACACAGAATCCTCCAACTGCCCAATGTGCATGTACTAAAAGACTTCAGAATACTCAACCCTTAATGTGACATTCATATCATATCCCTGCCTTAAAGGCCCAGGGATCTTCACAAAAGAGGGATGAATATGGTTTATATGAGCTGGACATGGTCAAGAACAACTAGGAAATTATTTTCTAGACAGAACAAAGAAGATGCACATGTAAATTCACTGCGATTATGACGGCATGTACAAAACCTGAGCAAGATCTATCCAAACAAACTCTCATCACAAAAAAGGGGAGGTTGGCACAAAATCCCACCAGAAAATTAGGAGCTGTTACATGTGATGGCTGCTGGGAGAATGAATGCCAGTTTTCTTTAATGTTCTGACCTGTGGTAAACTGACTGTATACCAGTGCAGAGCCCACTTCCAACATTCACTTGACAACAAATCATGAACTCAATAGGGAAAGAAAAATAAAAGAGTATTTTCTATGTTGGAACAGAAGGTTAAGATAGTATAGATGGTGTCAATTGTTGCAGTTGCAGTAGGAATATATTCATACTATATTGCATAGAGTTTTCAAAAAATTAATTAAAAGAAAATAATTTGCAAATAACATGATTACATTTTAAGTTTAGCTTTCCAACTAAATGTTCCCTTCATTTCAGTTTTTAGTCAAATCTATTTAGCAAAGAATCTATGAATAAAATGTCTCTCTTTCTAAGTCCTATTAAATTATAACAATAACAATACTAATAATTCATATATTCTTATTTTTAAGATGGTTTAAGTATTTTCCACATTTCCCACAACTTTATGCAGTAATTTAAAAATAAGTTATTTATTAGCATATGTAAGTTTTAGAATAATGTCACAACTCCCTGGAGATAAGAGGGTACCTTTGTGGTATAGGTTATTTCCTTTAACCTTTGCATGGGTTCCTGAGATTGAACTCACTTGCCAGACATGCTTATCTAGCACTTTTCCCTTCTGAGTCTTCTTATTGGCTCCTCTAAACACAATCTTATAAAGCATGTATTTTATAGAATTTATTTTATTATTATGGGTCTATATATTTGATCCTCTATATGAATTTATACATATGTGCAGGTTCCCATAGAAGACATAAAATAGCATTGGAGCCTTGGAACTAGGGTTGCTGGTGGATGTGAGCTACAGAGAGGACAGAATGAAATTCCAGACATCCATAATTATTGCTGGGATTATAGGCATTGGCCACTATACTAGGCTTTGGCTAATCCTCCTTTCTTTGTAAAGTATGTAGTATTCCATACTGTGTTGCAGTCACAGAAATGAACCAATATAATTCCAGAAAGTACAAACAGGAGGTAGAGGGTGGGAGAGCCTTGGGAGGAAGAGAGAAGGGGAAAAGGGGGAGCAGGACCAGGTATGGGACGAGACTGGGATAATATACAAAGGGTCAAGAAATTGAACAGAGGTGTGTAACAATGGGGGAATGGGGATACCAGGAAAGCAAGAGGCTCCAAGGACCCAAAAGGGATGAGATTTGCTGAAATGCCCAACAAAGGGGAAGGAGAACCTGTAGAGACCATATCCAGAGGTTAGGCAAGGCCACCCATTCATCTCCAAATTTTTAACCCAGAATTGCTCCTCTCTTAAGGAAATACAGTGACAAAGTGCAGAGCAGAGACTGAAGGAAAGGCCATCCAGAACTGCCCCACCCGGGAATCTGTCCCATATACAGACACCAAACTCAGACCCTATTGTAGATGCCAAGAAGTGCTTGCTGAAAGAGCCTGATATAGTTGTCTCCTGAGAGGTTCTGCCAGAGCCAGATGTGGATGCTCGTAGCCAACCATTGGATTGAGCATGGGGACCCCAATTATGGAGCTAGGGAAAGGACTGAAGGAGCTGAAGAGATTTGCAACCCATAGGAAGAACAATAATATCAACCAACCAGACACCCCAGGGCTCCCAAGGAGTAAACCACCAACCAAGCAGTACACATGGAGGAGCCCATGGCTTCAGCTGCATATGTAGCAAAGGATGTCCTTATATGGCATCAGTGGGAGGGAAGGTCCTTGGTCCTGTGAAGGCTCAATGTCCCAGTATAGGGGAATGCCAAGGCAGTAAGATGGGAGTGTGTGGGTGGGGTAGTACCCTTATAGAAGCAGGGAGATGGGTGATGGGATGGGGGATTTTCAGGGGGAAAACTGGAAAAGGGGATAACATTTGAAATGTAAATAAATAAAATATCAAAAAGAGAGGTAGAGATGTTGGCAAGTCTGTAGGCCAATTTCTTGTTCCTGGATTCTATAAGAAAGCAGCATAAGGAAGCCATAGGGAAGAAGCCAATAAGAATTACTGTATCATGTCCTGCCACTCGGTTCCTGTCATGATTTCCTTTGATGATGAATTCTGACATGAAAATCATATAAACAATTTCCTCCCACAGTTGCTTTGGTCACGGTGTTTCATCTCAGCAATAGTAACCCTTGCTAACACACCATTCATCTGTTGAGAGACATCTACATGGTTTCCAATTTCTCTTATACACCTATGAACACTTGTTATTTAACAAAGTCAGAAATACACATTGGAAAACACAGATTATTCAACAAATAGTGATTTTAAAACTGGACGGCTTCATATAGAAAAATATAAATAGACACATACTTATTACCATGTACAAAACTCAACTAGAGATGGATTGACTTCAATATAAAAGAAGATACACTGATCAACATGACTGTTTTATTTGCCAAAATAATGTTGTTTTTATTACTGTTATTTTGTATTACAATGTGGTTAGAGTTTTCCAAATTCATGGAGTACTCATGTTTTAAAAATATGTCCTTAAAATTCTCTATATTTCTTCAGAGTCTGTTGTCATGTCCCCATTTTCTTCTCTAATTTCATTCATTGACTCTTCCTTCTCTATCTTTCAATTAATTTGCCTAAGGGTTTGTGAGTCTTACTGATTTTTTCCAAAGAGCTAACTCTTTGTTTATTAAATCTTCTATTTTTACTTTTTGTTCTTATGTCTATTTTATTGATTTTAGTCCTGAGTTTGATTATTTCTTGGCATATCCTGTTTTCAAATGTGATTTCTCCTTTGTTCTAGAGCTTTCAGGTCTGCTGTTATTATTATAAGTTCTCTCCAATTTTGTTGTTGTTGTTGTTGTTAATGTAGGCATGTCTTGCTATTAAAATAACTTTCATTGTATTCTATAGTCTGGGTACATTATGTATTTATTTCAAGAAATTATTTTCTTTCTTAATTATTCTCATGACCCATTTTTCATTCATTAGAGACTAGTTTAACTTCCATGAATTTTTAAGTTTTCTGTTATTTCTGTTGCTGTTGATACCCAGTTACAGTCCATGGTAATCATATAGGATACAGGATGTTACTTTGATTTTCTTGAATCTTTTGAAACTTTCTGTGTGGTTTGTATGTGTTCAATTTTGGAGTAAGTTCCATGAGGTGCTGAGAAGTCAGCATATTCTTTTGTGTTTATGGGAAATGATATATAAATAGCTATTAGGTCCATTTTGTTTATAACTTCAGTTAGTTTCAGCCTTTTTCTGTTTAGATTTTGTTTGGATGACTGTTAAAGCTACGTTTACTTGCCAGATGTATTAGTCTTTTCAGACACCTACTGTAGAATAAGCTCACCCTTTCTAGCTCTGTCTGAACTCCCACTGGGTGGTTCAACTCAGCTGTTCTGGCTAAACTCTCCAAGCTAGCCTCTTTCAGCTTCTCGCTGAATCGCTCTGCTTGCCCTCAAACTAACTTTGCCAATTTGTTTTAATCTTCTAGGTTCTTCTTATCCTCTGGCTTTGACTGCCTCTGGTGACCTGCACTGAATCGAATGAACTCAACTCTACTGCACTGCACTCATTGCACAGACTCCCACCTGAATGGCTCCCTATCTTGCTTCCCTGCTCTTAAACAGCTTCTCTTTCCTGTGCTGTTCTGAGTGTTGGGTGTATCCTGTCTCTGACCCATTCTGTCAAATCATTCTCATATTCATCACTTTGTCTAGCCTTCACCTGGACACCACTACTGATTAGCTTTGGTTTGAAGTCAATTTTATCACATATTAAAACGGATACTCTGGCTTGCTTCTTGGATCCATTTGTTTGGAGTACCTTTTTCTAGCCTTTTACTTGGAAATGATATCTATCCTTGATTTTAAGGTGTATTTTTGGATTCAGAAACAAGATGTTTTCTGTTTAGTCTATGTTTCTTTACTGGACAATTGAGACCACTGATACTTGAAGTTATCAATCAGCAGTGTTTCTTGATTCCTGATATTTTTTATTATTATGTTTTTCTCCAACTGCTTTTGACTTTATGGCCTGCAGTTATCAATTTCTTGTCTTTACTTATGTCTTAGTTAGGGTTTCTGTTGCTGTGATCAAACAACATGACCAAAATGCAAGTTGAGAAGGAACGGGTTTATTTGACTTACACTTCCGTATTGCTGTTCATCATTGAAGGAACTCAAACAGGGCAGAAATGCAAAGGTAGGAGGAGCAGATGCAGAGGCCATGGAGGAGTGCTGCTCAGCCTTTTTCATTAGAGAACCCAAGACCATCAGTCCAGGGATGGAACCAACGATGGGCTAGGTCCTCACCCAACAAACACAATTTAAGAAATTGCCTTACAGCTTATACCACAGATAATCTGATGGCAAGAGGAAACACAGGCAGCTAAGCAACAAAAACCAAGACTATTTAGCATCATCAGAGCCCAGGTCTCCAACCAAACGAAATACTGGATATCCAAAGACACTAGAAAAGCAAGATTAGATTTAAAATCACATCTCATGATGATGATACTGGACTTTAAGAAGGATATAAATAGCTTCCTGAAAGAAATCAGGACAACAAGAGTAAACAGGTGGAAGCCCTTAAAGAGGAAACAATCTACAGATTTGATGCAATCCCCATTGGGAACTTCTGGGGGAATCACCATCCCTAATCTCAAGCAGTATTACAGAGCAATAGTGGTTAAAAAAAAACAGCATGGTATTAGTACAGAGACAGGCAGGTAGATCAATGGAATACAATTAAAGAGCCAGAAATGAAGCCACACACCTATGGTCACTTGATATTTGACAAGGGAGCAAAAACCATCCAGTGGAAAAAAGAGCGTTTGCAACATATGGTGCTGGTTCAAGTGGAGGTCAGCATGTAGAAGAATGCAAATCGATCCATTCTTATAGCAGAGATTGCTTTGTTGGACACCAATGGGAAGGGAAGCCCTTGGAGAAGCCAGTGCTAAGGGTGGAACCCCAAGTGTAGTGGAATGTCAGGGCAGGGGGGCAGGAAGAAAGGGATGGTTGTGAAGGAAGAACACCCTTATGAAAGAATAGGAGAGGGATGTGGTAGGGGGATTATGGACAGGAAACCTGGAAAGGGAATAACATTGAAATGTAAGTAAAAAATACCCAATTAAAAAAAGAAGGAAAAAAAGATTCTGTTTATCCACAGTCTTAAAAACCCTTCCAACTGAATTTTTCTCCTTTTTACTTCCTGTAAGTCTCTCTACCTGTCCTCTTGACTTCCACCTACTCTGTACGGTTTCTTCTTATGTTCACTTTCTGTCAAATGGTTGCTTGCACCACCTCTTGACCTTTAGTTAACTTTATTTAATATTGTTCACAATACACAGAATGTGCTTGGTTAAATGGTGTATGCAAGTGCTCAGCCACACAACTAGAAATAGGCTCTATCCTTTAAAATTATGGCATCCTTTTTCATTAATTATTGTATACACATATATGTTTCTTCATACAAACATATTCCTAAATATAGTCTGCAAAGTCTGTACAGTGTTCCTTGTACATGACCATTTCAGAGGTTACCATTTGGCACTAGACAATCAATTGATGTGTTCTTCCTTGGTGAGGAACTCATCTGCCACCTGCCACTCCTAGTATTATTCATTTACCTATAGATCTTTGTTGGTTGAGCCTTTTTGTATTTTTTTTTACCCAGTTTGGCATGTTCTTTAGTATCATCGTCATTCAGCTTATGTTTGAGTGGTCATTTTTATGAAACTATTGGTATATCTTCTGATATTGCTAAGAGACACAGTCTCACAGCAAACATCTTTAACCCCTTTCTCCTAACAATTTTTCACCCTTCTTCCATAATCTCGTGTGTGTGTGTGTGTGTGTGTGTGTGTATGTATGTATGTGTGTGTACATATATGTTTCTTCATACAAACAGCCAATAGTTAGAGACAGAATTACACTACCTCGAAGACCATTCCAAATCATTTAAATCTCTTTTAAGGTTACTTTTGTGATGAAATATAGTACATAACAATACTATGTACTATACTTTGTTCCCATGATTTTAGTTCTTCATGATGCAGTGACAGTCACAACCAGACATTTTTTTAGCATAGCTTTACCACAGTTCTTTATATAAAATTAATCCAGTTGTCTTGTGCAATCATAAATCATCCATGATGTTCTAGTCAGTCAGAGCCCTGGGCTATTCATTCCTCAAGAGACCAAGGAGATGCAAAGTCACAGTTCATTACCGGTGAATTGCTCCTTATCTGTGGTCAATACCAGGTCTTCCTTTTACATGTACCCTAAGATTTTAATTAAATAAATTATTAATGTAAGTACAATGGTATAGTGACATTCACAATCAGCCATATCTTTTTTAAAATCTAGCTTTACCATACTTCTGACATTTTACAAAATGCTATGATATAGATTTTGAAGGTCAATTGATTACATAACTTTTAACACTGTACAATTACATAACATGATTAATTTCCACTGTTGTCTTTGACTTCCGGAGTTGTCTATTGAGAGTAGTATGCTATGGTTAAAATGAATGCTCACAAGCACATAAATAAGCATTAGCTGCAGATTGAATTTCAATATCGAACTTTTTATGAACTATTTATTTATGATCAATTTACTTCATGTTTTCTATTTTTCTTTTTCCATTTTTATTAAAATGGGTACTTCTTATTTACATTTCAAATGTTATTCTCTGTTTATTTTTCTATTAAATTTCCTGTAAAATAACGTCATTTGTTTCAAAAGCCCAAACTCATTGATCCAGTACTGCTAGAAGCTTGACACAGTTCAAAAGATTAATTGGTTTTAAGCCCTTTTGTAATTTAAATAACAGACAACTTTTTTTTACCATAGGGAACACAGTATGTCTCTGGATATAGGTGATCTTCTTGTCTTTACTTGACTTAGAATAGAAAAACATCACAGCTTTTAAACTAAAGTTTCAGCTGACAATAAATTAATACTACTAGACCAGCAAGCAGCTTACTTCTGCAAGCTTCAGAATTCTGCTAAGAACTTTTGCATTCCAATACAGACAAGTTCATCATCCTTGATATTCCAGGCCTTAAACATATGTATTTAATTTTTCTCAATCTATAGTCAATTAGCCTTAAGTAAAAGAAACAGAGAAAATCCATTATGCAGCTATGGCCATTAAGAGTCATTTTTTTAAAGGTCAGTTGGGATGGGGGTACAAATTATTTCAATTGGCAGTCTGCTTGTAATTAATGTCAAGACAAATTTTTATTCATATTATAGCTTAGCATCTCAAGGGCTGAAATTCTAGGCTGATGCAATTATCCTTAACACAACATTTATAGGGAATCAATTATCTGCAAACTCCTGAACTTAAAGAAATCATACCTGGAAACACAAATAGTTGAAGACTAATCTTTTATAGTGTAGTGCCATGCGACTAGATAATTCTGAAAATATAGCAGCCATAAAGGCATCACATTTTTTATGAACTCTAATCATTTCAGTTTTTGAAATTTAGGCATTTATATTTTCTCAAGAATTCTTTTAATTTATGGACTTAAGATAAAAGAAAATTATTGGAAAAGAAAATTAGAAGCAAAGTAACAAAAATCTTACTTAGTTTGTAATTGCTGTATGAAAATACTCATTTTAACATATGTGTAACAGCAGATGTAATCTGTTTGTACAATCATGCTGCCTTTGAAGCACTGGACGGCTTAGGTAGTTAGAGCAACGTCATGAGCAGTTGCTGAATTTTTGGCCCCTTTCCTCCTTTGGTTTTAAAGTTATGCTCAGATAGTCTTGATTTGTGTTAATAGCTATTTCTTTTCTGTCACCCTAAAATGAAACCAGTATTTAATCAATGACAGCTTGACAGCTGTCATTCATTCCCATGTTTTGACAAACTAATGAAAGACCATTTATATTGAACTCACTTTAGTCTGGCTTCAGAGCTCATAATCCACCATATCGCTGGCACATCTATCACTTAAGACATTTATTTAGATACTCAATTAAACATATATTCTATTTTTTAACTCTTCTCATATTTGAAGCATTCAAGAATAATCTAGTCAGTTATTGCCCTTATTGAAACAAAATACTTGCAGGATGTCTTACAGATATATCAACACAGTACCACACTACCCTCATGGTCTTTTTCTAGTTTTTAAATTAGTCTCTATTGTTCTGAAAGTAGCAAAAAGTATTGAACTTTACTGAAAAACTACTTATGTTTCTGGAATATTTTCCTATCTCCTTTCCCCATTCACCTCCCCAACCTCAAATTACTTTCTTAGTTTTTATTTAATTGCTAGTTAAATCTAGATCATATAAAAGACTAAATAATTACAAAGAAATTTTAGAGAAACTATGGCTTTTTAGAATAGAAGTACAGAAAAATCTTTTCCTTAGTATACCCACTACAATTCATGTTTTAATTAATTATTGTGTTCATGTATATTCTGGCCATTGAACCCCTTCCATTCCCCTACACACACAATTTCTCACCCCATTCCCCATTTCCCTAGACTCTGAGAGGGTGCTCCCTCTCTCCTCCCTGCCTCCCCAATTATTCCCCTACTCTGGGAACTGAGGTCTCTCAAGGATTAGACTCATCTTCTGCGAGTGAGGACAGACCACTGTATATGTGCAGGGGGAGAGGGGATCTGACCAGCCTGTGAGTATACTTCCTGGTTGGTGACTCAGTCTCTGGGATCTGCCAGGGTTCCAGATTACTTGACACTGCTGGTTTTCCTTTGTGGTCACTCTCCCCTTTTGCTCCTTCAATTTTTCCCATAACTCTCCCAAAGGTGTTCCCAACTTCAGTCCAATGGTTGGATTTAAGTATCTGCATCTGTCTTGGTGAGCAGCTGGTAGGGCCTCTCTGAGGACAGCCATGCTAGACTCCTGTCTGTAAACACATCATTGCATCAGTAATAGTGTCAGGCCTTGTTGTCCCTCCCACCATGAGATGGAGCCCAAGATGGACTGGTCACTGGACAGCATTTCCTTCAGTCTCTCCTCTGTTTTCCTACCTGCAGTTTTTTTTTACACAAGAACAGTTCTGAATCATAAATTTTGACTGTGACTTGGTAACCCTGTCCCTCCACTTGAGGCCATGGCTATCTACTGGAGGTGGACTCTTGACTTCCCTGTCCCCACCATTGCAATGTAAGTATAAAAATTCATCTAATAAAATTTTTAAAAAAATAAATAAGAGAGTAGCAAAGATTAATATACGTGATAATGTCACAAAAATCAGTTTTTTGTAAACAACTTAAAAATTGGATGAAATAATTCATAAGTTTTAGAGTGTTGAGGTTTTAAATTGGTGCTTAATACAGACTTACCAACTTGTAGTTTCCTAGTAATATTTTAAAAATTTAAACCATTCCATCCCTTATTAGATATTTATAAGGTCATATATAACTCCGTATTTACATTTCAGCTTCATTAAACATTTGCCACTTTAAAAATGATCCAAATCTTGCTTTTCCATTGTGCTGGGGTTTCCAAGACTTAATGTAGTGGGAGAACTGTTTTCTGATGATGCCAAATAGCCTTGGTTTCTGTTGCTTATGTTCTCGTGCTTGCCTCTTGCCATCTGGTGCTACCTGCCCTTGTTGTCCCTGACTGCAGCCTGTTTCTCCTGTGATCCTGGTTGTATAACATCTCCTCAGAGTCCAGCTGTCTCTGTGATCCTATGATTCTTGGATCTTGTGATCTTGAGATCCTGGGTATGTCAGAGCTCCTGAGAGTCTAGCTGCCTCTGGGATCCTAAAACCCTGGTGTGACTAAGCTCCTGAGATCCTGTTGTGTGAGAGGAAGTCACCCTGAGAAAGGGTGTTGCAGGATTAGGTGGATAGCCAAAGCCTTGTGTCTGCTCCAGGCACAGGTACAAGGTGGAAGAATCCTCTGCCTCTGACTAGCAGGGTTTGTGTTTCTATGGTTGCTATGGGAATCCCACTCATGCTGGGTGTTGGAAAAGATGTTGTAGCCTCAACTGTGATCTTGAGTGTGTCAGAGGTCCAGTGCTCTTCATTGTGTCCTATCACCCAGGAGTTGAGTTTCTCTTAGAGCACCTCTGATCTTAGGTGTATTTGGGCTCCTGGGAATCAGGCTTCCTCTGGGTGTTGTGGGAGTGGGTGTGGATCCTGCACCCAAGGTCTGCTCTAGGCACTGGCTCATACCAAAAGGAGGAAGGCCATTTTCACTATGTTAATCCTACTAATCCATGAGCATAAGAGATCTTTCTATCTTCTGAGATCTTCTTTGATTTCTTTCTTCAGATATTTGAAGTTCTTGTCATATAGATCTTTCACTTGCTTGGTAAGCATTACACCAAGATATTTTATATGATTTGTGGCTCTTGCGAAGAGTTTTGTTCCCTAATGTTATTCTTAGCCAGTTTATCTTTTGTATAAAGGGAGGGTACTGATTTGTTTTAGTTAATTTTATATCCAGCAAATTTGCTGAAGTTGTTTTATCAGCTGTTGGTGTGATCTGGTGGAATTTTGTGAGAGGATTATGTATACTATCATATCATCTTCAAAAAGTTACTTTGAATTCTTCATTTCCAGTTTTTATCCCCTTGATATCCTTTTATTGTCTGATTGCTCTAGCTAGAACTTCAAGTGTTATAATGAATAGATAGGGAGACTGTGGGCAGCCTTGTCTCCTCCTGATTTTATTGAGATTGCTTCTAGTTTCTATTTAATCTGATATTGGCTGTTTGTTTGCTATATATTGCTTTTATTATGTTCAGGTATGTGCCATGAATTCCTGTTCTTGCCAAGACTTAACTTGAAGCAGTGTTGTATTTTGTTGAAGGCTTTTACAGAACCTAATGATCATGTGTCTTTTCTCCTTGACTTTATGTACTATATTACATTTATGGATTATCATATATTGAATCATCCCTGCATCTCTGGGATGAAGCCTACTTGAGTGTGGTGAGTGATGGTTTTGCTGTGTTCTTGGATTCAGCTTGTGAGAATTTTATTGAGTATTTTTGCATTGATATTCATAAGTGAAATTGGCCTTAACTTCTCTTTGTTTGTTGGGTCTTTGTATAGCTTATACATCCATGTAACTGTGGCTTCAAAAATGAATCAGGTAGTGCTGCTTCTGTTTCTACTTTGTGAAATATTTTGAGGTGTATTGGTATTAGTTCTTCTTTGAAGGTAAAATTCTACACTAAATCCATCTGGCTCTGAGTTTTTGGTTCTTTGCTTATTTTATATTATTTTTGGTTGGGAGAATTATCATGACTACTTATAATTCCTTAGAGATTATGTAACTCTTTAGATAGTCTACCTGATCTTGATTTAACTGTCGTATATGGTATCTGTCTAGAAAAATCATCTATTTCATCTAGATTTTCCAGTTTTGGTGAGTATAGCTTTTTGTAGTAAGATCTGGTGGTTTTCTGAATTTCCTCTGTTTCTGTTATGTCTCCCTTTTCATTTCTTTCTTTTCTTTTTAGTTTAGATACTGTCTCTGTACTCTTTGATTAAAAATTTATCTATTTTGTTGATTTTTATCAAAGAAACAGCTTCTCTTTTTGTTAATTCTTTTTATTATTTTCTTTGTTTTTAATTGGTTGATTTCAGTCTTGAGTTTGACTATTGCCTGCCCTCTACTCCTCTTGGGTGTGTTTGCTTCTTTCTGTTCTAGAATTTTCAGAAGTTGTCTTAAGTTCCCAGAATGGGATCCCTTCAATTTTGTTATGAAGGTATTCCATGCTTTGAATTTTTCTCTTAACACTACTTCCATTGTGTCTGATAAATTTCAGTATGCTATGTCCTCATTTTCACTAAGTTATAAAGTGTTTAATTTCTTTCTTTATTTCTTCCCTGACCAAGTTATCACTGAGTAAAGAGTTGTTCAGTTTGTATGGATATGTGGGTTTTCTGTTGTTTTTTTTTTTTTTTTGTTGGTGTCCAGCCTTACTCCATAGTGATTTGATAGAATGCATGAATTATTTCAATCTTTTTGTCTATTGAGGCTTATATTGAGTTCAATTGTATGGTCAATTTTGGAGAAGGCTCCATAAGGCGCTGATAAGAAGTTCTGTTTTCTTGTATGGGGATGAAATGTTCTGTAGATATCTGTTAAATTCATTTGGTTCATAATATCTGATAGTTTTACTATTTCTCTGTTAAGTTTCTGTTTCAATGACCTGTCCATTGGTGAAAGTAAGGTCTTAAAGTCTCCCATGATTAATGTATGAGGTTTGATGTGTGTTTTGAGCTTTAGTTAAAAAAAACTTATAGATGTGGGTTCCCTTGTATTTGGGCCACAGATGTTCAGAATTGAAATTCCTCCTACTGGATTTTTTTTTATTTGATGAAAATAAAATATCCTTCCCCATCTCTTTTGATAACTCTTGGTTAAAGGTCTATTTTATTGGATATTAGAGTGGCTACTTCAGCTTGTTTCTTGTGACCATTTGCTTGGAAAAAAATTTCTAGCCTTTTACTCTGACATAGTGTCTACCTTTTTCACTGAGGTGTATTTTTTGTGTGCAGCAAATGTTGGGTCCTGATTATGTGTCCAATCTAATATCCTGTGTCTTTTTATTAAGGAATTGAGCCCATTCAATTGACAAATATTAAAGCCTGATGATTGTTAATTTCTTTTATTTTATTTTTACTACTAAAGGTGGTAGAGTGTGTGTGTGTGTGTGTGTGTGTGTGTGTGTGTTTCTCTTCTTTTGGGTTTGTTGTGAGATTATTAACTTTTTGTGCTGTCTTGACTGTAGTTACTTGCTTTTATTGGAGTTTTCCTTCCTGTATCCTCTGTAGGGATGAATTAGTAGATGTTGTTTAAATTTCATTTTGTTGGGGAATGTCTTGGTTTCTCCATCTATGGTGAGAGGTTTTCTGGGTATAGTAGCCTGGACTGGCATTTGTATTCTCTAAAGGTCTGTATGACATATGTCAGGATCTTCTGGCTTTTAGAGTCTCTGTTGAAAAGTCTGTTATAATTCTGATGTCTTCCTTTATACTTTTTTTTACCTTTTTTCCTTATAGTTTTTAATATTATTTCTTTGCTCTGTGCATTTTCATTTTCATTATTATGTGACATAGGGATTTTCTTTTCTGGCCCAATCCATTTGGTCTTCTATAGGCTTCTCATTCATTTATGGCCATCTCTTCCTTTAAGATAGGGAAGTTTTCTTCTATGATTTTGTAGAAAATATTTTCTGGCCCTTTGAGCTGAAAAATCTTCACTCTCTTCTATTCCTATTATTATTTTTTTGTTTGATCTTTTCATTGTGCCCTGAATTTCCTGAATGTTTTGGGGTTAGGGGCTTTTTACACTTTGTATTTTCTTTGACCAATGTGTCAATATATTCTATGGTATCTTCTATGCCTGATATTTTTTCTTCTATCTCTTGTAATCTCTTTCCAAAGTTGTCCATTTTCAGGGTTGAATCTCTTTGTGATTGCTTTATTGTGTCTACTTCCATTTTTAGGTCTTGGACCATTTTGTTCAACTTGTTCATCTGCTAGATAGTATTTTCTTATATTTCTTTAAGTGATTTATTTGTTTCCTCTTTAAGGGCTTCTACAAGTTTGCCTATGTTTTACTATAGTTCTTTAAGGGAGTTATTTATATGCTCCTGAAAGGTCTCTATTTTCATCATAAGATGGAATTTTAGGCAAGAAACTTGCTTTTCAGGTGTGTTAGAGTATCCAAGACTTACTGTGGTGAGAGAACTGTTTCAAATGGTGCCCAGTTGCATCGGCTTTTATTATATGTTCTTCAATTTGCCTCTTGCCATGTGGTTATCTCTGGTAATAACTGACCTGGGTGTCTCTCACTGGAGCTGGCCACCTTGGAGACAGATAGAACTCTATGACCTATGTTAGACCTAGCCTTATGGGTGGCAAGCAGTGATTTCTCTGGTTAGGGCAGGGGGGTCCTGTGTCCCTGGTTAGGGCAGACTTACAGTGTCCCTGGTTACTTCAGACCTCTCAAGAGACAGTCAGTCTGTGGGGTAGGGTATAGGGCCTGTTGATCTGGCCTGGGTGTAGAAACATACCAGAAAAAAAATGGAACTCTGGCAAGGGGGAGACCTAAACCACATCAGTTAGGTCTGTGGCTATCCTAGCTGGCATAGATATCTGGGTGGGAGTCCTACCTGTATTCCTGGTTATGACAGAACTCTTGAATGGGCCTACCAACTGATATGTGTGCCTGGTTATTGCAGGTCTCCTGGAAGACTGGTGTGCTGTGAGGTGTGAAAGGGTACTGGGCACACTGATCTGTCGATTGACCTTTTTTTATATGATGCCTTATCAGAGAATAAAACACTATTTCAAAACAATTGGCAGATGAGGTTTGTTTAACATAATAAAGCAGCAGTGTTGAAAAATTAGAATTCTACAATATCTTGTTTCCCAAAGGCTTTGTTCCTCTTTCAACCAAGAAAAAAATCCTTATGCTTATATGATGCAGTCTACAATGCAGAACTTGCTAGTCTTAGGTCTCTGTGTTGTACCTACTGACTATATTCACATCCACATAAAGTTGCATTAAGTCATTTAATACTGAATACACAATGTTACTATCATTGTTATCATTGCACAGCTGCACAACTCCAGTGTAACATCACCCTGCATCTAATTCTGACTAGGCTTCTGAATTCTTGTACAAATTTCAAGACCTCAGTTTTATTGCCACTCCAGAAATCTTTGATGTCCATCCATCTTACTTACTGTCTTCTAGTCTTAAATAGTTTATTCCTTTTAGGCAAAGATCATATGTATGCTTTTACAATAAGAAAACCTCTGAGTCCTTTCATAAACTAGCCTATGATTATTGCTAGATACACTTACTTTTTATCAAAACATCGAATGACATGATTGATAACCCTTCATATCATCAATACCATACCTAAGCTCATATGCATGACTCCAATTATCAGAATCACTAAGTAACTTTACAATAATGTATTTCAGAATTGAATTTCATTCAAATTAAAACATTTCCCCTGGAGAAAAAAATGGGGGCCTCATGAGACTGAGGAAGTAAACAAACCTTATAAATCCTAGAGAGATGGAACTTAAAGGATTTTCATGTTCCTTCCTCCAGGTTATGGAGCAGCAAACCACTGTTGAGAAAATGAACTCTGATATACTAGACTTCCTGCATATTTTACAGTGAGTTTCAGAATTGTAACTTTTACCAGCTTTGCATAATATAAAGGTATCTCTTTTTTTCTCAATCTGAGTGTCAAAATAAATGCACATGTATGTTTGAGAGGGAGCAAAATATTGTAGGAGATCTGACTCATTTCTTCAATGAAGTTTCTTCAGTAACTCTCAAAGTCAATTGTCCCAGTTTCAATGAGTAAATTATACCTCATGGGCATGCATGAAAACTAATGCAAGTAGATTTTCTACTTTCACAAGCTCTGATATTCTCAACAGGGGTATAATAATTGGCCTTTTAACATAATGCTTCCTCTTGTGATTTTTGAAAAATTCCATTATACTAAATATGTTTAAAAAACTTAAACATAATTTTCATTTTCACAAGTGCCAGCATCCACAATGTAGTGGCTATGGCCCTGAGATAAAGAACCAGAGGCATTATTAAAATACTGCTTCTAGACCATAGTTATGCTTTCTGCTTCTCAATTATATTCATTTCTTGGATTCATTTTGAGCTTTAAATATTCCCTTACCTCATATCTTTGAAAGTATAATCTTGCTCTCCAGGATGCTCTTTTTCTGTTTGTTAACCTGTCAGTAGCTGCTCATTGTGGTATTTTCTATAAATTTGCACACTTCTTTATGAGTGTGAAAGTTCTGTCAGTAACTTCCTATGGACAGTAAAACCTGAATTTATAGGGGTTTTCATAATTAATTAATTTATTTATTCACTTTACATCCTTATCACAATCCTTGACCCTCTTCCCAATCTCACCTTCACAAGGCCCTCCTCACCTACCCTTCTTCTCAGAGAAGAAGACCCCTTGGATACCACCCAGCTCTGGAACATCAACTCCAAGCAAGGCTAAGTGCATCCTTCCCACTGAAGTCTAACGCAGCAGTATATTAGGATAAGGTGATCCAATGGCAGGCAACATAGTAACATCCCCTGTTCCAATTATTATTGGACCCACATGAAGTACATCTACTAGAAATGTGTAGGGGGTCCAGGTTCAACTCCTGCATGTTCTTTGGCTGGGAATTCAGTCTCTGTAAGGCCCCATAGGCCCAGGTTATTTGATTCTGTAGGTCTTCATTTGGTGTCCTTAGTGCCTCTGGCTCACTCACTCTTTCACACACCTCCCAGATGTCTGGTTGTGGGCTTCTGCACATATTTCCATCTGCTTCTAGATTAAGACTTTTAGGATAGTTATGCTAGGCTCCTGTCTGCAAGTATAGCAGAGTATCATTAATAGTGTCAGGGGTTAGCACTCTACTATGGGATAAGTCTCAAGTTAAGCCGGTCTTTTGGCTATTTTCTCAATCTCTGCTCCATGTTTATACATATACACCATATCCATATACATCAGGACAAATTTTGGGTTGAAGATTTTGTGGGTGGGTTAAATGTTCCCCTTCGTCCACTGGAAGTCTTGCCTGACAACAGGAGGTAGTTACTTCAGTCTTCATATCCCCAGCTGCTAGAAGTCTCAAATGGAGTTACTCCATAAATGCCTGGAAGCCTCCCCAGTCCCAAATCTGCTACTCCCAAAGATGGCCCCCACTGATTTCCATTCTGATTTCCAGCCATCTCTTGTTTTCCCTCTCTTAACACCGGATCCCCACTCCAGTCCCTCTCCTCACCTCCTCTCCTTTAAATATATCACTACAGGAGTCAAATTTCTGAACAGAACACCCATAGTGTAGTGTTAAATTACAAAAACAAGAAAGAAAGAAAAACCATCTCACGGTATGCACTGGCTACTCTCTAGCCCCAGAGGTCTCACTGCCTCCATGGCTAGTTCCATGCAGAGACCACCAATCTCATGGCTCTCTTGCCACATTCCCAGTCAGACTCATCAGACTCTCTTGCCCAGAGCTCCTGAAATGTCTCCAGCCTTCATGCTATGTTCTCATGGCAAGTCACTGTCGTTCCAGCCCTATGCCACACATCCAACTTCCATGGCTGGCTGAGGTGCTCTGCCACCATACCTTTCTCTGTAACTCAGTTGAGTCACCATGTGAAGGAAAACACCACACAAATGTGGTATAAGATCAACAGGTAACTCAGAATATGACACTATGTGGAAAGGGACCTTGGGCAATAGAGTTAGTTAGGACAAAGGTATACTGCATTAGAACTGGGCTCTTATAAGAAGTATTTGTGACACACAGACTGTGGTGCAGAGGAAACATGAGCTAGTAGAAACAGAGGCACTGGCTGTAATTAGGTTGCCACAAGAACAACAAATGTCAGAAGCCACAAAAATCTAAAAGAGAAATTATCCTTCTCACACACTTTGGAGGGAGCATGGACCTACTAATACTTTGACTTTGTGCATTTAATCTTTAGTAGCTGTGAAGAATAAATCTCTTGTCTTAAGTTAAAAAAAAAAAGATCAACAGGTAACTCAATCACTGGGCACAACTACTAACAGCCTAATTAGTAAGCCATACTAAAATCCTCCGGTGGTGGATCCTGGTGGATCTACCATCTAACCAGGATCCTCTCATTCTTTACACCTTATACCCCCAAATCTCTCTCCAAAAGCCTCAATTCTCTTTTCTCCTTCTTTCTTCCCTCCTCTAACTTAGAAGTTTCTTCTACTTCTCACCCAGTGACTGGTCCCCTGAAATCTTTACTCATTAGAGGAAGGTCCTTGCCACACCATGGCTCAGGCACTAAGATCAATAATTGATAAATGGGACCTCATGAAACTGAAAAGATTGTGCAAGGTCAAGAACACAATCACTAGGACAAAATGGCAGCCTATAGAATGGGAAAAGATCTTCACCAACCCAATACCCAATAGAGAACTACTATCCAAAATATATAAAGAACTCAAGAAAATATACACCAACAACTCAAATAACCCAATTAAAAATGGGGTATAGAGTGAAACAGAATTCTCAAATCATGAATCTCTAATGGCCAAGAAGCACTTTTAAAAATGTCTAATGTCCTTAGTCATCAGGGAAATGCAAGTCAAAATAACTCTAGCTTTCAATCTTACACCCATCAAAATGTCTAAGATCAAAAACTTAAGTGACAGTACATGGAAATAGAAGCAATAGAAGCAATCAAGAAAGAACACATGGAAACAACCCTGGACATAGAAAATCAAAAGAAAAGACAAGGAGCTGTAGATACAAGCTTCACCAACAGAATTCAAGAGATGGAAGAGAGAATCTCGGGAGCAGAAGATTCCATAGAAATAATTGACTCAACTGTCAAAGATAATGTAAAGCGGAAAAAGCTACTGGTCCAAAACATACAGGAAATCCAGGACTCAATGAGAAGATCTAACCTAAGGATAATAGGTATAGAAGAGAGTGAAGACTCCCAGCTCAAAGGACCAGTAAATATCTTCAACAAAATCATAGAAGAAAACTTCCCTAACCTAAAAAAAGAGATACCCATAGGCATACAAGAAGCCTACAGAACTCCAAATAGATTGGACCAGAAAAGAAACACCTCCCGTCACATAATAGTCAAAACACCAAACGCACAAAATAAAGAAAGAATATTAAAAGCAGTAAGGGAAAAAGGTCAAGTAACATATAAAGGCAGACCTATCAGAATCACACCAGACTTTTCGCCAGAAACTATGAAGGCCAGAAGATCCTGGACAGATGTCATACAGACCCTAAGAGAACACAAATGCCAGCCCAGGTTACTGTATCCTGCAAAACTCTCAATTAACATAGATGGAGAAACCAAGATATTCCATGACAAAACCAAATTTACACAATATCTTTCTACAAGTCCAGCACTACAAAGGATAATAAAGGGTAAAGCCCAACATAAGGAGGCAAGCTATACCCTAGAAGCAAGAAACTAATCATCTTGGCAACAAAACAAAGAGAATGAAAGCACACAAACATAACCTCACTTCCAAATATGAATATAACGGGAAGCAATAATCACTATTCCTTAATATCACTCAATATCAATGGCCTCAACTCCCCAATAAAAAGACATAGATTAACAAACTGGATACGCAACGAGGACCCTGCATTCTGCTGCCTACAGGAAACACACCTCAGAGACAAAGACAGACATTACCTCAGAGTGAAAGGCTGGAAAACAATTTTCCAAGCAAATGGTCAGAAGAAGCAAGCTGGAGTAGCCATTCTAATATCAAATAAAATCAATTTTCAACTAAAAGTCATCAAAAAAGATAAGGAAGGACACTTCATATTCATCAAAGGAAAAATCCACCAAGATGAACTCTCAATCCTAAATATCTATGCCCCAAATACAAGGGCACCTACATATGTAAAAGAAACCTTACTAAAGCTCAAAACACACATTGCACCTCACACAATAATAGTGGGAGATTTCAACACCCCACTCTCATCAATGGACAGACCATGGAAACAGAAATTAAACAGAGATGTAGACAGACTAAGAGAAGTCATGAGCCAAATGGACTTAACGGATATTTATAGAACATTCTATCCTAAAGCAAAAGGATATACCTTCTTCTCAGCTCCTCATGGTACTTTCTCCAAAATTGACCATATAATTGGTCAAAAAACGGGCCTCAACAGGTACAGAAAGATAGAAATAATCCCATGCGTGCTATCGGACCACCACGGCCTAAAACTGGTCTTCAATAACAATAAGGGAAGAATGCCCACATATACGTGGAAATTGAACAATGTTCTACTCAATGATAACCTGGTCAAGGAAGAAATAAAGAAAGAAATTAAAAACTTTTTAGAATTTAATGAAAATGAAGGTACAACATACCCAAAATTATGGGACACAATGAAAGCTGTGCTAAGAGGAAAACTCATAGCTCTGAGTGCCTGCAGAAAGAAACAGGAAAGAGCATATGTCAGCAGCTTGACAGCACACCTAAAAGCTCTAGAACAAAAAGAAGCAAATACACCCAGGAGGAGTAGAAGGCAGGAAATAATCAAACTCAGAACTGAAATCAACCAAGTAGAAACAAAAAGGACCATAGAAAGAATCAACAGAACCAAAAGTTGGTTCTTTGAGAAAATCAACAAGATAGATAAACCCTTAGCCAGACTAACGAGAGGACACAGAGAGTGTGTCCAAATTAACAAAATCAGAAATGAAAAGGGAGACATAACTACAGATTCAGAGGAAATTCAAAAAATCATCAGATCTTACTATAAAAACCTATATTCAACAAAACTTGAAAATCTTCAGGAAATGGACAATTTCCTAGACAGATACCAGGTACCGAAGTTAAATCAGGAACAGATAAACCAGTTAAACAACCCCATAACTCCTAAGGAAATAGAAGCAGTCATTAAAGGTCTCCCAACCAAAAAGAGCCCAGGTCCAGACGGGTTTAGTGCAGAATTCTATCAAACCTTCATAGAAGACCTTATACCAATATTATCCAAACTATTCCACAAAATTGAAACAGATGGAGCCCTACCGAATTCCTTCTATGAAGCCACAATTACTCTTATACCTAAACCACACAAAGACACAACAAAGAAAGAGAACTTCAGACCAATTTCCCTTATGAATATCGACGCAAAAATACTCAATAAAATTCTGGCAAACCGAATTCAAGAGCACATCAAAACAATCATCCACCATGATCAAGTAGGCTTCATCCCAGGCATGCAGGGATGGTTTAATATAAGGAAAACCATCAACGTGATCCATCATATAAACAAACTGAAAGAACAGAACCACATGATCATTTCATTAGATGCTGAGAAAGCATTTGACAAAATTCAACACCCCTTCATGATAAAAGTCCTGGAAAGAATAGGTATTCAAGGCCCATACCTAAACATAGTAAAAGCCATATACAGCAAACCAGTTGCTAACATTAAACTAAATGGAGAGAAACTTGAAGCAATCCCACTAAAATCAGGGACTAGACAAGGCTGCCCACTCTCTCCCTACTTGTTCAATATAGTTCTTGAAGTTCTAGCCAGAGCAATCAGACAACAAAAGGAGATCAAGGGGATACAGATCGGAAAAGAAGAGGTCAAAATATCACTATTTGCAGACGACATAATAGTATATTTAAGTGATCCCAAAAGTTCCACCAGAGAACTACTAAAGCTGATAAACAACTTCAGCAAAGTGGCTGGGTATAAAATTAACTCAAATAAATCAGTTGCCTTCCTCTATACAAAAGAGAAACAAGCCGAGAAAGAAATTAGGGAAACGACACCCTTCATAATAGACCCAAATAATATAAAGTACCTCGGTGTGACTTTTACCAAGCAAGTAAAAGATCTGTACAATAAGAACTCCAAGACACTGAGGAAAGAAATTGAAGAAGACCTCAGAAGATGGAAAGATCTCCCATGCTCATGGATTGGCAGGATTAATATAGTAAAAATGGCCATTTTACCAAAAGCAATCTACAGATTCAATGCAATCCCCATCAAAATACCAATCCAATTCTTCAAAGAGTTAGACAGAACAATTTGCAAATTCATCTGGAATAACAAAAAACCCAGGATAGCTAAAGCTATCCTCAACAATAAGAGGACTTCAGGGGGAATCACTATCCCTGAATCAAGCAGTATTACAGAGCAATGGTGATAAAAACTGCATGGTATTGGTACAGAGACAGACAGATAGACCAATGGAATAGAATTGAAGACCCAGAAATGATCCCACACACCTATGGTCACTTGATTTTTGACAAAGGAGCCAAAACCATCCAATGGAAAAAAGATAGCATTTTCAGCAAATGGTGCTGGTTCAACTGGAGGGCAACATGTAGAAGAATGCAGATCGATCCATGCTTATCACCCTGTACAAAGCTTAAGTCCAAGTGGATCAAGGACCTCCACATCAAACCAGACACACTCAAACTAATAGAAGAAAAACTAGGGAAGCATCTGGAACACATGGGCACTGGAAAAAATTTCCTGAACAAAACACCAATGGCTTATGCTCTAAGATCAAGAATCGACAAATGGGATCTCATAAAACTGCAAAGCTTCTATAAGGCAAAGGACACTGTGGTTAGGACAAAACGACAACCAACAGATTGGGAAAAGATCTTTACCAATCCTATAACAGATAGAGGCCTTATATCCAAAATATACAAAGAACTCAAGAAGTTAGACCGCAGGGAAACAAATAACGCTATTAAAAAATGGGGTTCAGAGCTGAACAAAGAATTCACAGCTGAGGAATGCCGAATGGCTGAGAAACACCTAAAGAAATGTTCAACATCTTTAGTCATAAGGGAAATGCAAATCAAAACAACCCTGAGATTTCACCTCACACCAGTGAGAATGGCTAAGATCAAAAACTCAGGTGACAGCAGATGCTGGCGAGGATGTGGAGAAAGAGGAACACTCCTCCATTGTTGGTGGGATTGCAGACTGGTAAAACCATTCTGGAAATCAGTCTGGAGGTTCCTCAGAAAATTGGACATTGAACTGCCTGAGGATCCAGCCATACCTCTCTTGGGCATATACCCAAAAGATGCCTCAACATATAAAAGAGACACGTGCTCCACTATGTTCATCACAGCCTTATTTATAATAGCCAGAAACTGGAAAGAACCCAGATGCCCTTCAACAGAGGAATGGATACAGAAAATGTGGTACATCTACACAATGGAATATTACTCAGCTATCAAAAACAACGAGTTTATGAAATTCGTAGGCAAATGGTTGGAACTGGAAAATATCATCCTGAGTGAGCTAACCCACTCACAGAAAGACATACATGGTATGCACTCATTGATAAGTGGCTATTAGCCCAAATGCTTGAATTACCCTAGATCCCTAGAACAAAGGAAACTCAAGACGGATGATCAAAATGTGAATGCTTCACTCCTTCTTTAAATGAGGAAAAAGAATACCCTTGGCAGGGAAGGGAGAGGCAAAGATTAAAACAGAGACTGAAGGAACACCCATTCAGAGCCTGCCCCACATGTGGCCCATACATATACAGCCACCCAATTAGACAAGATGGATGAAGCAAAGAAGTGCAGACCGACAGGAGCCGGATGTAGATCGCTCCTGAGAGACACAGCCAGAATACAGCAAATACAGAGGCGAATGCCAGCATCAAACCACTGAACTGAGAATAGGTCCCCCGTTGAAGGAATCAGAGAAAGAACTGGAAGAGCTTGAAGGTGCTCGAGACCCCAAAAGTACAACAATGTCAAGCAACCAGAGCTTCCAGGGACTAAGCCACTACCTAAAGACTATACATGGACTGACCCTGGACTCTGTCCCCATAGGTAGCAATGAATATCCTAGTAAGAGCACCAGTGGAAGGGGAAGCCCTGGGTCCTGCTAAGACTGAACCCCCAGTGAACTAGACTATGCGGGGAGGGTGGCAATGGGGGGAGGTTTGGGAGGGGAACACCCACAAGGAAGGGGAGGGGGGAGGGTGATGTCTGTCCGGAAACCGGGAAAGGGAATAACACTTGAAATGTATATAAGAAATACTCAAGATAATAAAAAAAAATAAAATAAAATAAAAATAAAAGAATCTATAAAAAAAATAAATCTTTCATTAACATCTCAAAAAAAATGTCTAATGTCCTTAGTCATCAGGGAAATGCAAGTCAAAATAACTCTAGCTTTCAATCTTACACCCATCAAAATGTCTAAGATCAAAAACTTACGTGACAGTACATGCTGGCAAGGCTGTGGACCATAGTTGGTGGAAGTGAAAACTTGGACAATCACTGTGGAAATCAATTGGGCAATTTCTCAGAAAATTGGGAATAATTCTACCCCAAGTCCCAGCTATAACACTCCTGTGTATATACTCAAAAGACCCCACACTATGACACAAGGACACTTACTCAATTATGTTCATAACTGCTTTATTCATAATAAGCAGAAACTTTCCAGTTGCCACAGCCTAGATGTTCCTCAACTGAGTAATGGAAGTATGGTATATCAAAGCAATGGAAAACTATTTGTATATTCATATATGAGACATGAATTTTACAGGCAAATGGGTGGAACTAGACAATATCCTGAGTGAGGTAGCCCACAGCTAGAAAGGTCATGGATGGCTTGCATTCACTTATATTTGGACATTAGCCATGAAGTAAAGAATAATCATGCTACTACCCATAGACCAAAAAAATTAAGTAATCAGGAGGGCCCAAGGGAGGGTGCATGAATCTTACTCAGAAGGGGAAATAAAATAGATATTGGAGGTTAATGGAGGGACAGAATGTTGTAATTTTAAAAGTGCCATTAGTGAAATCAGACACCCTTTTACACATCCATTTATATGTCTTTGTATGTGGTATCAAGAAAAATGGACTACAAATGAAATCTGCTCTAGTCTATTTACTATGTTAAGACACAATAGTTATTTTAAACATTTATTTATTTTCATTTTATGTCTATAGTTATTTTTCCTGTATAAATGCACCGTGTATGTATGCTGGATGCTTGTGGAGGCCAGAAGGGGGTACTTGATCCCTTGGAACTTGTATTACAGAAAGCTGAGCAATTTTGAACCACCATATGGATGGTGAGAATGGAATTTGTATCTTCTGAAAGAGCAACGAGAGTTCTTAACTACTGAACCATCTCTCCATCTCCAAAAGACAATATATTGTAACATTTATCAAAACTTTTGAAAATGATACACTTGAGAAATTTTGTTTAGCATTCCATCCACAAATATACTTTTAGGATAATGTCGACACAGGTAGTTTGGAGCTATACTTAAAAATGTATAAATAATAATATACAATTTTATCCCTATATATTATGATACATACACATATGTGTTCATGTACATGGCAAATAAAATCATGACATATCGTAAATATGATATCTAAATAATATGTGTATATATATATATATACACACATATTTTGTGTGTGTGTGTGTGTGTGTAAACTCAATGTTACCATCATTACCCAATTACAAAACTACTACTAAAGACAAAGAGGCTCTAGTCTTTTTTTTTTTCTTTTTTTTTGTGGTTTATTTATTTTTATTTAAAGAACTTTTCTTTTTTTTTCTCTTAGGATCATTTATAAAAAAAAAGTAAAATAATCACAAGCTGAATGCAGAAACACATCAATACATCATCCATCTTAGTCCAGTAGATTTCATTCAAGACATGAAGGGATGATTCAATATGTGGAAATCCATTGATATAATTCAGTATATAAAAACTGAAAAAAGTCACATGATTATATCATTAGATGCTGAAAAATATCGGGAAAATTCCATCATTTCTTTTTTTTTTTTAAAGACACCTTCACACTCTTTACTCCCTTTACCTAATGCGTCCTTAATGCACAAACAACCTAAAGAATCCAATTAAAAGAATCGAGGTTTACAACACGGCGGGACAGCGAGACCGCCATGGTTCTATATCATGACACAGTGAGTGAAGGGTTAATTTGGAATTTCTGCTCCATAAACTGTTCCCAAATGGTTTGCTGCACCCATAAGAGATAAATACACAATACTGCCGCTGCTGATCCATAGCGTGGCTTCTTTTCTTTTCTTTTCTTTTCTTTTCTTTTCTTCTCTTTTCTTTTTTTTTAAGCTGAGCACAACTATTATCATTTTGTAATTAAAAGCATAAAATATATCTAACACCCAGTCCAACACTACATCAGTTATACAGAATATTTAGTTATCCATTCCATTATTATCCATTATTTAAGAAAGGCCTAAAATCTATATTATATCTTGCTAGCTTGTACACTATCTGATAACTATCCAATAAAATATGTATTTTCAGAGTTAAACAGCCTGATAGGCTATGAAACTAGAATCAGTCTTCAACCCCATCAGAAATCTGAGCACGACCAAATATCTATACACATAGGAAGCCTAACATGGCTTCCAGAACTGAGAGGTTGTAGAGACAAATCTCCACTAGCACAGTCCCCTGTTAGCAACATGTGAGCACAAGTCTTCAGTCTTCGGGCCCAAAATCAACTGACAGACTCTTGAAATGGAGATTTTGAAGGGCTAATCACCCTGTCTTGGCAGAGTTTATCAGTCAAATATTCTGCATAATTTGTCCTTTTCTGGACAGTATAGTCTGCAGATGAAACAGGCAGTTTTGTCAAGTGGCTGCCTAGCCACAAATTATTTCCTCACCTGAAGGTAGAGATGTTCACATTCTTCGTTAAATCCACCAAAGGGGAACAGTTAGGAGCAGATATGTCTCAAAAAAAGATAAATAACTTTAAATCTCATACTTTGTGGATTTCTGACGTTTGTGAAAACCATCTATGTATATGAGACTATCTGGACTGTTGTCTTTATATCTTTTTTTTTCCAGTTACTACTGTACTTTATTGTGTTCAACCAAATCACCATGTTACAAAAATAGCAAGCTGCCATAATAAAAAATAATATATAATATATAATATCTGGTGCTCCTCTATCCAGCACCAGATAGCATCATTTTACTTTCAAGCCTAGAAATTGCACACTTGGATATAAACCAACCGAAGATGAGGATTGAGAGTTCATCTTGGTGGATTTTTCCTTTGATGAATATGAAGTGTCCTTCCTTATCTTTTTTGATGACTTTTAGTAGGAAATTGATTTTATTTGATATTAGAATGGCTACTCCAGCTTGCTTCTTCTGACCATTTGCTTGGAAAGTTGTTTTCCAGCCTTTCACTCTGAGGTAATGTCTGTCTTTGTCTCTGAGGTGTGTTTCCTGTAGGCAGCAGAATGCAGGGTCCTCATTGCGTATCCAGTTTGTTAATCTATGTCTTTTTATTGGGGAGTAGAGACCATTGATGTTGAGAGATATTAAGGAATAGTGATTATTGCTTCCTGTTATATTCATATTTGGATGTGAGGTTATGTTTCTGTGCTTTTCTTCTCTTTGTTTTCTTGCCAAGACGATTAGTTTCTTGCTTCTTCTAGGGTATAGCTTGCCTCCTTATGTTGGGCTTTACCATTTATTATCCTTTGTAGTGCTGGATTTGTAGAAAGATATTGTGTAAATTTGGTTTTGTCATGGAATATCTTGTTTTCTCCATCTATGTTAATTGAGAGTTTTGCAGGATACAGTAACCTGGGCTGGCATTTGTGTTCTCTTAGGGTCTGTATGACATCTGTCCAGGATCTTCTGGCCTTCATAGTTTCTGGCGAAAAGTCTGGTGTGATTCTGATAGTTCTGCCTTTATATGTTACTTGACCTTTTTCCCTTACTGCTTTTAATATTCTTTCTTTATTTTGTGCGTTTGGTGTTTTGACTATTATGTGACGGGAGGTGTTTCTTTTCTGGTCCAATCTATTTGGAGTTCTGTAGGCTTCTTGTATGCTTATGGGTATCTCTTTTTTTAGGTTAGGGAAGTTTTCTTCTATGATTTTGTTGAAGATATTTACTGGTCCTTTGAGCTGGGAGTCTTCACTCTCTTCTATACCTATTATCCTTAGGTTTGACCTTCTCATTTAGTCCTGGATTTCCTGTATGTTTTGGACCAGTAGCTTTTTCTGCTTTACATTATCTTTGACAGTTGAGTCAATGATTTCTATGGAATCTTCTGCTCCTGAGATTCTCTCTTCTATCTCTTGTATTCTGTTGGTGATGTTTGTATCTACGGTTCCTTGTCTCTTCCTTTGGTTTTCTATATCCAGGGTTGTTTCCATGTGTTCTTTCTTGATTGCTTCTATTTCCATTTTTAATTCCTTCAACTGTTTGATTGTGTTTTCCTGGAATTCTTTCAGGGATTTTTGTGATTCCTCTCTGTAGGCTTCTACTTGTTTATTTATGTTTTCCTGCATTTCTCTAAGGGAGTTCTTCATGTCTTTCTTGATGTCCTCAAGAATCATGATCAAATATGATTTTGAATCTAGATCTTGCTTTTCTGGTGTGTTTGGATATTCAGTGTTTGCTTTAGTGGGAGAATTGTGATCCAATGATGCCATGTATTCTTGGTTTCTGTTGCTTGGGTTCCTGCGCTTGCCTCTTGCCATCAGATTATCTCTAGTGTTACTTTGTTCTGCTATTTCTGACAGTGGCTAGACTGTCCTATATAAGCCTGTGTGTCAGGAGTGCTGTAGACCTGTTTTCCTGTTTTCTTTCAGCCAGTTATGGGAATGGAGTGTTCTACTTTCGGGTGTGTAGTTTTTCCTATCTACAGGTTTTCAGCTGTTCCTATGGGCCTATGTCCTGTGTTCACCAGTCAGGTCACTTGCAGCAGAAAAGTTGGTCTTACCTTTGGTTCTGAGGCTCAAGTTTGGTTGTGGGGTGCTGCCTACGAGCTCTCCGCAGCGGCAGCAACCAGGAAGATCTGCGCCACCCTTTCCAGGAGCTTCTGTGCACCAGAGTCCCAGATGGTGTTTGGTGTTTTCCTCTGGAGTCAGAGATGTGGGCAGAGTGTAGTCTCTTCTGGTTTCCCAGGCGTGTCTGCCTCTCTGAAGGTTTAGCTCTCCCTCCCACGGGATTTGGGTGCCGAGAACTGTTTATCCGGTTGGTTCCTTCAGGTTCTGGTGGTGTCTCAGATGCAGGGGACCTGCTGTTCCTGTGCCCTTATCTATGGGAACCCAGAGGCCGTATACAGTTTCCTCTTGGGCCACGGATGTGGGCAGGGGTGGGCAGTGTTGGTGGTCTCTTCTGCTCTGTAGTCTCAGGAGTGCCCACCTGTCCGGGTGGTGCGCTCTCTCTCCCACAGGGTTTGGGAGCAGTGAGCTGGGGGCAGGGATCCTCCAGGTTGGGATTCCTGCTAAAAACCGGAAGTTGAGGCTCTAGTCAAATAATACTTGTTTCTTCAAATTAAATATTTATAATTTTAATTGAAACAAGCTGTTTTACAACTTAAAAATATTTTACCTTTTGTATTTATAAAATGACTTCAGTATAAAGTAATCTGATTAAAGTTCCTCTTAAGGTGGTCTTTTATGTGACTATTGATAAAATTAATCAACACTACTCATATTAGCATAATTTTGAGAGCATTCTTTCCAGTATACTGAAATTTGAGCATCCTAGCCCATTTTGTCAGTCGGGTAAGACTCAAGGGGGAAAAAAGTCACTGTTTGAGCTCCCCAGTGCCTTCTACTGCAAGACTCCTCTAGTCTTTTTGTGAAGGTGTTGAAAGTGCTTCAATATCTTCAATTCTGGGTTAAATGGGCATCCTCTATCTAATACAGAAGACACCATGAACCCCATTGAAGTGAACAGCTACTC